>NW_027272109.1:25000-625000 GCF_040938485.1 Diadema antillarum | reverse complement strand
GTCCGATTTTCCTCAAACTTTCAATGACGTGTTCTACTAATATTGCTACATTCTCTCAATCCTTATGTTTATGAAGGTGAACTTGTCCTTTAACTTTGTACATTAATTGAGATGCAATACATGAACAAAAAAGTTGTCAAATTCCACATTTCGTCGCGATTGCACCACTGATGGCCGAGATCTCATGGGGGGGGGGGGGGTGGGGGATAACTCTGCACCTGATTAGGGTTAAGGATGGGGTGGGGGTTGTACATGTAGTTCCATCTCATCCTCAACATCACTATCACGGGTAGTTAAACATCACACCTGTAACAAGCCCCAGCATATTCTGGCACATGAAGATTCATCTATTTCAAGAGACACTAACCATTTAAGCTCTAATGGCTGATTGCTAAATTTTCCTCAAAATCATGAAAACCATGATTGATAGTCTCACATGAAACAGCCATCTTTCAGTCTACCACTCAGTGTAATTCATGTGTGATCTTTAAGATTGTGCGTTTCTAAAGTAACATCAAATACGAACAGATTCAAAGAAACATATCTCAGTGCTACAAAATCTGCATCAGTGGAGACATAATCACTCCTGCATTCTTTATTGCTCTGCACAAAAATTTGCATAATATAAATCCATCTCGGAAATAATATCTACAACCATCTATGTATGTAAAATAAGAGTTTAAGTTGGGAAAGGCTCTCTGCATACAAAGCAATGTTTGAAATCAAATACAAAATGTTATGGCTTTTGACTGATGAGAAGCCATCTTATTCTGGTTATCTTATGCAACATACGTTGTAGCTCAAATCACACCATTCTCTACAGTACTTGAATACAAATGTCTACAACCAGGTAAATAGAAATAAAAACACACTCAAACACACACACACACACACACACTTGCACACATCAACTCCACTATACTGAAGTGTTCAACTTGATCAGGAAAAAAAAATACTCAATGAATTATAACTTATCAAAATTAACACTTCAGCAAGTTCTCACTAAGAACATAAGGCATTTTTCTCGCAAGTTCTTTTGTTGTCATGTTGAAACTGCAATTTATCCCCATTTATGTACCTTTACGAGAATATCAACATTGAAAGATTTGAAACGAACATCCCATTGAACAACAAATCGGGAGATCACTAGTCACTCGCTGCCTAAATTAATCCAACGACGAGATGATTATATTCATATACATGCACTTCAATCATGGCAACAGGGATAGTTAGCGTTTACACTTAGAGCTCTGGAAATGCATGACGTCATTTTTCTCTCCACTTGATGGCAGAAAATACTTGTTTTTGTTTTTTATTTGTGTGTGTGCGTCTAATTGTAGCAGATGTTTCCTTCATACCATATCCAAGTACTTGGACCAAAGCTCAAGAGCTGTCATCAGAACAAAACTTGACCATAGCACATCTTATAATAATAATAATATGAAGTTATATTGTGCTAAATCCACTCTGTAGAGTGCTCAAAGCGCATACATACTATTATTACCCGGTCTCTGGATACATCTGATTTTCCACCAGCACTGACAGTGCTCACTTTCCAATCCCTGGGGAGCACTCCAGCCAGTCGCCATTTTACAGACACGCACATGCTGATAAACTAACATTAAAATTCTCATCCTACTGGGTACCCATTTATACTCCTGGGTGGAGAGCAGCGATGTGGATAAGGTGTCTTGCTGAAAGGCAAACGTGTCGAGCTTCGTGGGGCTTGAACCCACGAACCTAAATCACTTTCTGTGAAATCTACGTATATTTGACTCATTGGTGCAGAAAGGGTTAATTGAGTCATTAACCAACTTCCTAATGGACCGAGAACTTTCCAAATATTTTACACAAGACAGGGGCGGATCCAGGGCTTCTGTAATGAGGGGGCGCAAACAATATTTCTGGAGCTACTTGCGGGTTTCATCTCATTCTTTTTTATTTCTTTTGTTTTAAAAACAAATAAAGAGGGGGTGCGCGCCCGGTGCGCCCCCCTCTGGATCCGCCACTGCAAGATCAACCAGGCGCCAACAGACTAGATGTGAACATGCATACCATTGGCCTTGCTGTGGGCTACCTGTAATCAAATGGTGCTTTCCATACACCTGTGATCTCATAGAGGAAAAATTGGCTCGCAAATCACAGTGTGCTCAGGCTAGTTCTTCAATCTTTTGAACTTTGATCTTTGAACTTTAATTCGACTTAATTTCTGTTGCCTTCCTCTTCAGAGAATGAGAATTACAGTAATACAACAAGAGGATAAGAACGTAAAGATTATAATAACACATCATCAGAGTACCCCTGAATCCAGGGCCCACTGTATCCTACCGACTGGTGGAAAAGCTGACAAAATATTTGGAAAACAAACAGAAAAGAAGAAAAAAAGAAACAAGGAAAAGGTTATATGGTGTTACAGGACTGAATAAAATGCCAGGATTTATTTTGTTGTATATTTTTGAGTTGCTTGGTACTGATTACAGGACAGAGTCTCAAAACTTAACATAAGATTTTTAACTTTATGTCATCCTACATAACTTTCCCCTATATGTACGTATCAAACATAATTCATATATTCATTTATCTATTCCTATATTTTCTTTTATTCATCATTTTTTACAGCTCTTCCTTCATTTCATTCCGCTGCAACATACATACAGTATGAAGTTTTTACCTCATTCATTTATAGCATTTTGCAGTAGTCAAGCTTTGGTCTCCTGGCCGTTGGTTTCTTTTCACCTTTCAAGGCAATCACAGGTACAGCTGGAAATACATTCTAAAAAATTAAAATCCTCTTCACATATATTGCTGCACTTCCATCTGAGCACCCAGGCTTCCTTGTTAAATGCATCTCCCACAGCTTTTTTTTTTCCTTCTCTGCTTTATCACCTGAAATCAACCAGCAGCATCTGTGTAATTATTTCTCTGTTCAGCACAATTCTCTAGTATACTTCTAACATTTCCTCCTGAGACATTGCATATGGCAGCTACTATCTTTTGCTGACCACACCTCCTTCATGCGTGCTTGAGGACTAAAGAACTACCTCTATACTACATATTTCAGCAATTTCTCCAAAGACACACACATTAATTCTCACATTCGGCAGGTCAGAGATGTAGTAGACACTTCTAAACAACTTGAAGTTCCTCTGCATGTTGGCTGCACTCCAACAGTTTGGGGGGAGGGGGGGGGGGGTGCCAGATGATCCCATGGTGTGAAATCCTGTTATCCCCCCACATCAATCTCTCAGTAGTCAGTCTGGCTTGGCAGATGGAGTTTGAGGAAGTGGGTGTTGGTCTTGATGACGACTTGCTGCTTGAGCTCCTCATAGCAACTCTTGGCATAGTTGATTTGCTGGGAGACCTGAATGACAGGAAGTGGTGAGAGAGAGAGAGAGAGAGGAGGAAAGGGTAAGGAGATACACGAATATAATAATGATGATGGTGGTGGCGGTGATGGTAATGATAGTGATAATGGTGATGGTGGTGGTTGTGGTATTGGTGGTGATGGCGATGATTCTGATAATGGTGGTGGTAGTGATGGTGATGGCAGTGGTGGTGGTGGTGGCAGTGGTGGTGGTGGTAGTGGTGGTGGTAGTGATGATGGTGGTGGTGATGGTGGTGTCAGTGGTGGTGTTGGTGGTGGTGATGGTGGTGTCAGTGGTGGTGTTGGTGGTGGTGATGGTGGTGTCAGTGGTGGTGTTGGTGGTGGTGATGGTGGTGTCAGTGGTGGTGTTGGTAATGGTGGTGGTAATGGTGCTGGTGATGGTGATGGTGGTGATGGCTGTTCTCCTCATTATATTGCATAAAATATGCACACACAAATCTCAGTTTGTGAATCAGAAGAAGATTACCCTCATATTTTTCATCACAGAGGTTTTTTGTTTTTGTGCAATAAGCTGCTGAGAACATGTGATTGCTTGATGGAACACCAACTGCTTCCTTTCTTCTTTTTTTTTTTTTTTTTTTCCACCTCTTGATATCTTTGCATACTGGTATTCGGGGTTACACGATAAAGTGTGCAAAAAGCATGAACAGGACATCAAATTATAAGACACACATGGCAAATTGGTACATTGACACAACTGTGTACAGTGTTGTATTTAAGCCAACCACTATCACATGTCAGTTGCCATTATCTACATACGTCTAGCATTGCATGCGCTTACCTTCTTTGCAATGCGCTCACTGTCACACCCAACCTTGGGCCGCTCCTTAAGGTCCACGCTAGGGGCCGAGATGCCAGCCTCGGTGTTGGCCATCTTGGTCAGCTCTATGTAGTGTCTGCCCGCTGGATGGTGGAAAGGCAAAGAAGGAGGAGGAATGAGATTGATGAGGAGCTGAGCAATAATTGCACCACAAACTCCACACAAGACAGGTCTTTCATCTTCAGACTCAAATAGTTCAAAATCCACATCAACCTTCCCCACCCCCAGACTGCATCAATGCAATTGACCCTGACTGTGCTCCGTTTGCCAATTGGCACAGATGCTGGAGTGCTTTCTTTGCCAATCCTGAATGTCCAGAAACTACCTAAACGTTAACGAAATGTGGACTACCCAGTCCCACTAATCCCTATTGTGTCAACATGGCTTTCCTGTTGGTTTGATAGTGATGCACATTGCTATATATGTACATGAGAGTGGGCTTGCTAACTTTATAACTACCAGGTATGTCACGTTTGGATGGACAAGCTTGGCAAGTTAAGCTTAGTGTCCAGGCATGTAGAGGGCTTAATCAATGCAAACAGCACATCTAAGCAGCACTTTATCTTTTTTTTTTCCCCCAACAACCCTTCCTCAAGTCTGTAAGGATTACAATGTCTCAGCTTGTTTCACAATGGGATCAGTGCTAGTCTACATGTGGCATCAAATTACAAAATTTTGACAAAGCCCTGTATGTGTAATTGACACACTTGGAAATGTAAGTGGAAAAAATAAGTCAAGATTTCTACCGCATGCGACTCCAATTAAAATGAAGTCCTTGGGAATGGAAGTTTTCTTTTATCATAACAATATTTTTCTATAACCAAACAGTACAGTACTGTAAAACAAGAAATTTTCGCGTGCATTTTAATTTCGCGAATTTCGCGAGCGCCAAAATTCGCGAAATTAAAATGCACGCGAAAGTTTTTGTCTACACTACATGCATTGAACACCAGTGGCAATTCGCGAAAATTTCATGCCACGAAAAGGGCTGTCGGCTCCAATTCGCGAAAATTTCATGCCGCGAATATATCATGTTTTACAGTATAATCACAAGATAGATGTATAAAGACAATAATTTTGGAACCTGAATTTTTACTTTGCTGTAACAAGGTTTTCGCTATTTATTAACTGTGTTTGTTATATTTAAACAGGAGTACACTGTACTGCAGTGTTGCTAGTCCTGGGCTAGTTATGTGATAACTTTATCCTGAAGCAGAATTATAAAGTCAGGCCGTCAGATTTGGGGTCCAAGTCACAAACTAAGAAGCTTAAAGTTTCTCATTTGTCGGGAACAGCACCCTTTTGGCACTGAAATGTCACTCCACTTTGAGAAACAGAAAATGTCTGGAAATGATGAATGCATGAAACTACACTACCTGCACTACCACTAACTACAAAACCAGTCAATGGCCTAACATATTGTCGGTTTGAAAGTGACAGAAAACACACACGATTGTGGTGATCAGCAGATATTACAGCTTACAATGTATTTTGTTTTTATTTGCTAATTTTTACTGTGTTTGTTTCATGACATCTTTTTTAGTTGGCTTACTTAGTTGGTATATTATTCTGTGCATAGGTAAGGTTGTTCTGTATTACTCTTAAAGTAATACACTAAGACCTCATAGAACTTAAATGACTACCTTCACACTCTACAACATAACTTTCTCCCATATGAACACTAATTATTACAATATTTCCTGCTTTTAATTATCTTCACATACTTCTGTAATTTCACTGCCTTGTTTATTCAGAACTGTTTTTTTTTTCCATTTGATAATTTTTCATCAATTCAAGAATAAGTACCAGAAAATTTTAAATATTTTCTTCTTAAGTTTGAGCAAAGAACAGTAAGTCAAGACCGTCACATGGCTCCCAGACATTAGACACTGATAATGTATCATGTAAATGCACAGAATAACAAGAGAACTTAATACACAGATCTAAACAAGAGATGTCTACTGCTAGGGAAATGGTAATCACAGATAGAAAAAAGTTAGAAGTTTTTGTTGTTGTTGTTGTTGTTGTCATAGTTACACATGGTGAATCTTATTAATTACAACTGAATTTCTCTTTGAATGTTACAAACAATTCCACATGTTTGACACAAAGCTCAAAGACTTCTCAACTGGTTACAAGATGTTTTGTTACACAGCTGTTACTGCATTCAAACAAACATTGAATTTAGAAGGGATAAAGTGCCCCATGTACATTTTTAATGAGTAAATGAAAAACCTATTTATACAAATAGTTATTAGTAAAAAGAGAAACATAAATAATTTTCAGGGGTGTGAAATTTTTACAGCTTGTTTTCATAAAACACACAAAAGAGAATGCACAAATTTACACTGTGCAGAGAAAATGAAGCTAGTAAAGAACTTTAGAAAAAAAACGACAACCAAGAAATATGTCACAATGACCGAAGAACCTTTCACTGAATCTGCTTTATAGTTGGTAAATGTTTTCATTGCCTTGACTGGAGATAAAACACTGAGTGAAGATGCATAGAAAATGTCCATCAATGCATCCTTTATCTTCTCAAATATTTATGGACAACAGGGCTCCACCAAATAAAAAGAAAAAGGTTATTCATTGGTGGCCTGTTTGGGCACTCAAGATTAAAAATGGATAGTTGTTTCCATTTTTACGAGCCACTACATTTCTTTGTTGGGCCACCAAAATTTGAGATTTAAGATTGTTAGAGAAGATCTTTTGCACTATGCTTGGTTTCAATTAGGCTGTACCAGGGCTCGACACTTACATTTTTCTCTGGTGGCCCATTGGGGCCACTAAAATCTTTGAATTTGACATTTTGTTTGCCCTTAAAAAGAAATGTAGTGGCCTGAAATAAGAGAACAAAAAATCAACTTGAATATCAACTACCCAACTGGGCCACCAAAAGGTAGCCTTTTTGAAAATTGGTGACCGACATCAAGTTTTAGTGGCCCCGTGCCATTGGGCCACTTGGCCACTGATAATGTTGAGCCCTGCTTAAACTATCTATCCGAGAACCAGATTGTCAAATTGCAATGAATTCAATTTGTTTCCCTGGTATTATTTGACAGCAATGTGTTATCAATATTTATATGATTTAAAAAAACAAAACAAAAAATTCCTCAAAATGAGACAGACTTGGCTGCATGCATCCAGTACCCAACAAAAGAATATTTGTATAAGATGACAATCAATTCATAATCATACATCTCACTAAAAAGGGCATGACAGACCTCAAATGACCCCAAAATATTGTACATAAACAAGGAAGATATTTTGCTTATCATATCTTATTATGACGGAACAGTCTGAAAATTCTTTTGACTAACTGATAGATATTAGTGTCTGAAACTAAAATAAAAGAAAGTTTTAACCCATGGGAAAGACCATTAATGCATGGAAAAACGAACAAACAAACAAAAAATAATGGGTGTGCAAAACAGGTGAAGTACACAACCATCTTTTTCGTATCATAGAAATTATATATTCTTCCTTCTTCAGGGAAGTGCACAAACCATTCAGTTCCCCCAGGAAAGCATTATTTAGGTGCCTTTTACTCTTCAGCAATGCCATGCAATGTCCAGACTTTACAAATAGTGAAATGTAAACAAAATCTTATGAAAATTTATACATTGTAGGTCATTCTATTTATCTATTCATTTACTCTGTTTTTAAATCGGGATTAAAAAGAGAGAGTGTACTTCAGATTAGAAGGGTTTACATATGGACTACTGAGGGTAGACAACTTACACTATACAAATCATAATGTGTGAACAACCACAATGAATCATACAGAGTTGTTGAATACTGACTCCAATAATTCTACTATTTAATTTCCGATTACGTATGATGGATTTAAATCACTCTTATTTTCAATTTTTTCTAAAGAAGTTATACAGCAGCACTGACTAGTTCTACAGCTTTTTTAAGTAGACAGGCAAAGAAGCTGAAAGGTACTGCATGAAAGATAGTTTAATTTGTACTGCAGTGAAAATGACACAGGACTCAGCAAATATGACTTTCTACTCAAACGCGATCGACTGGCATCATTAATGAGCAGATGATGAAATGTTCATTTCACTTGCCAGTGTAGGCGTACATGGCAATTTTGTTACTACCCTTGAAAGATCATGAAAAAATAGGTGATTATACACTGATCACTGCAGAATAGGTTCTTTTGTTCACGCTAGTCAAAAAGTCAGAGAGTGTGAACTTTACTGACACAGTCTTCTGTCGTGAAATATTTCTCATTTGCCAAATAACGTAGAAATATATATGCATGCCTCTTTTTGCCACAGGCAATGAGCAGCAATGCAGTACACTTTCACTAGTGTGAGTGCCATTAAAGAGAAATGATTGTCATTACGTAAACTCATTGTATTTTGTATTGGTTTGATATATCAAACCCTACAAAAACATTTACTGTGATTACAAGAATCTTGTGTTCAATGTGTGCACACATAATAAACACACAGGTACAGGTATATGAAGTGCGCACTTGCGCAAACAGACACACAAAAGTAGGTATGTAATTGCCTATTGTCAAAGGAGCAAATGTCATGTAACTGAAGAGGTGACATTGGGCGGGTGGGGGTGGGGGGTGGGGAAAGGGAAAATGGGTGAAAACTGTCATATACACAGCAAACATGCAGGATGGCGAGAGCAAATGGTGAGTTTACAGCACATACACATCATGCAAGATGAGGCATACACACGTGACAGCAAGCAGAATGAAGGGAGGTTAACCCGTTGAGAACGAGTCCCGAGTATACTCGGGCAGGTGTCTATAGGAAATGTATGTTGTAGCAAACTCAGTCCACCCTCAATGGGTGAAGGATGAACGAAAAATAATGATGAGGGATGTATGCGAAAAAATGATTAATTCCTGGTACAGATGATGTCATTTAAGTGCAGGTGAACATGACAGTGGATGAATGATGAATTTTAGCTCATTAATATTCTTTGTTTTGAAAACTTTTTTTTCTCTAGATGAATTCAAGGGGCAAGAGGATGAACAAGGCCTTATCCACCACCCCCGCCAGAGCAAATGGAGCATGCCGACTGTTTACCTTCCTGCATAGGCCAGGCATGGTGGACCTGGGAATGCCACACGTATTGTGAGGGGTGCAGCAGGGAACTCAAGTGGATGTGCTCTATTCCCTCTGCATAGTACCGCAAAGCTGTTTTAGAGGTCAAAAGGTCATCATATCCCCATGGGGTACAGGTTAGTTGACAGTAATCAGCAAAAGGCGTCCAGTGAGAGAAACCGCAAGATGGTGAACTACAAGTTATTAACCAAAGCCGTTATTAGAATGGAAACTGGGCTCTACTCGCAGAACCAGAGAGTGAGTGTAGAAACAAGTCAACAATATTTCTTAGGCCAGACTCACACATACAATGGAGGCCATGATTGAGCCGTGTAGTTGGAAATGCTAACATTGGAGCTGGAGGGTGTGAGAGAATGACACACAAAACCCACACAATGAGATACACTACAGATAACTGACATTACAGAGTCTTGATACCCACATGACAAATACTGTGCCATGTTGATTAGGAATTGCATGGGCTTCGAGGCAGGAGATTGAAACTCTTTCCTCACTAATTTCCTTACACCCTGTTCCACCCTTGGCCCTCTGCCTTTGCCCCTGTTGTTAACACCCTTAGCCCAGGATTATCCTCAGTCCAGGACTACCCTTAGCCCAGGAATATTCTCAGCCCAGGACTTCCCTATAGCCTTGTACTTCCCTTAGTTCACGACAATCCTTGGCAAAGGACTGTCCTCAGCTTATTTATCCCTTGCACTCTTAGGTCTACTATAATTCAGAAAAAAAGGGAAAAAAAAAGAGGCTACGGTGTTAGAGGAATCACTCCATCAACACCTTTTATGAATAATGAAGCAATGTAACTGTGGTCCTAACCCTACTAAAATGTGGTCTTAGGTAGTCCTGGACTATCAGTTGGGCTGGTCTCCTTCCTCAAAACAAGGCTCAGCTATTGACCGTAAAAGGGCCGGGCAGATTCACCAGCCCCCTCCCCCCCCCCCCCCCCTCAATGTTTGTGCTGTAATTCTGTAACGTGAGAAGGCATCGTCATGAGGCTTCTTGACTTTCTTAATTTGTTCAAGTTTTAGCACAGCCCAAACAGCC
The DNA here is from genome assembly GCF_040938485.1 of Diadema antillarum. NCBI lineage: Eukaryota > Metazoa > Echinodermata > Echinoidea > Diadematoida > Diadematidae > Diadema > Diadema antillarum. The sequence goes on along the minus strand of NW_027272109.1, from coordinate 614,652 downwards.
TGGCCTGATTAGGTTTAAAATCCCGCAAAATTGGTATGACTGAGAGGCAGTGTTCCTCATGAGAAAAGGCTACGTGTGACTTTTTTAAAGGGGGAGGGGGTGACGGCAAGAGAATGTTAGAGGGGTCAAACTGGACAAGCCCACATGATATTACTTCACAAAGTAGTATATGATGCCATGAATATGAGAAGCATGCGTTCATGCTGCTGGAGATGATCTTGACTTGGTAGGAACAAGCCCCTCACGTTGTACCAGTGTGAATACTTGCCATGATGCTAGTTTGTATGTGGCTTGCTTTGTGCACACAGCTTCTAACATTTCTCACACCCCTGATCTATATACACTGTACCCTTTTATCTTTCATGCTTTGCCATTCAATATTCATATATATGTCTACCATTACATCTAAGCACGACATAATCATTCATATATGATTTTTCCCCATTTTACGGTAACCTACAGTGGGACGACATGCCTTGTTTTTTAGGGTTCAAGCAGCTGGGGAATAACATAATGTGGTGAGTGTACTACCAAAGACATATCATTCCTGGAAGTAAAATGAAAAACAGCAATGATGTAATTAACACCTTGAGTAAAACTACATTGTAGCAAAAACAACCAAGAGTAGAACGTGGTAAAATATATTCTGTGTGGAAAAATGTTAACTGCACACGATGTATAATATCAGGACATGAATGGGGTAAAAAAGCACTTTGCGTTTGATCAGCTCCTCCCACCCGTCCGCCCCCCACACACTCTGGGAAATGGTCGAATCCACTGGGGCTTACCCTGCATTATGTGCCTGGCGTGGAAGAGCTCGGAGTGGAACACGTTGAGGACAGGTTCGGAGGGGTTGGTGAGGGGCAGGAAGTAGGTGCACTCGCTGGTGATCAGAACCTGCATGCCGTCCTTGGGATGCTGACGCAGCTCCTCCATCATGAAATACCTGATGGGGGGATACAAGAAAAGAAAAGGAGCTCTCTAAACATCCCTTTTTTGTTTGAATTTAGGATAACACCGGGGAAAAGCATTCTCCTGGCCTATTCTGCAAAAAAAAAAATATATATATAATATCTACATTGTACACACATGTATGAAAAGAGATATGAAGCTACAGAGGTGTATCTTATTTTGAAAAGGAACATTTCAATAGCTATCTTCTAAACTTTTAGTTGGCGAGTTGCCAAAGTGAGATAGCTTGACTCATCCTCTCCCATACAATGTGTTTATTAATCAGACCAGGTACTACTTATACATCTTAAATCTTTTAAAGTTTTTGCCACTTTCCTTTGTGTTATGCTGGTAGAACGATACAAACTATTTGGATACTTGTTTCACATGTCCAGCTGTCATAATTTACAACAATTTAACACAATTTTATGAGTATGTATGTCTGTGATTTCATGTCATGGTTAGTACTAAAACTGCTGATGGGTTTAGAGGCAAAGACTGTCCAAATAAAACCCAAATGCCATGTCAGCTTACCTCTCACCGACCCCTTCGCACAGAATGTGGACAAACTCAAGACCCCTGGCGTCATGGAAGGAGTAACGGGGAAGAAGACCAGCAGGGTTCTGGCAGCACCTCCTGGGCCGCGCCCTGGGGGGCATGATGTGACTGTCACGGGTGGTGGAGCTGCGGATGGCTGCCATGGTGCCCGAGGCCAGGTCTAAGATGCCTGCTGCCGGCTTGGTGACGGTCCCAACGATGCCACGCCCTAATCCCTTCATCAAACCCTAATGGTGTCATGGATAATAATGAAAACAGACATAAATTACGATGATAGAAGAAGCAATTCCGTCAATTCTTGTAGTAAATTTGTATCATCATCTTCTATAATCATTTTCATACAATTATTGAAAATATTTCTCCTTCTGTCCTTCTTATTAGCCGGACAAAAAGAAGTCAGATATAGGTATTTAAGTTGTTGTCGTTCAATAACTATTATCATTGCGAACCTTTCTCTAGAACAGCAACTCTCATTAGGAAGAAGAGAGGGACACACTAATCCCCATTCTAAGAATCTATCCTTGTTTGGAAGGAAAGACAGATGCAATAACCCCACACCAAGACCAGACTCCTCTTGTTTGCAAGGACAAGGGGACACACTAACTAGCATCCACTCCAGGACTGGACTATTCTTGTTTGGGAGGAAAGATGGATATGCTAACCCCACACCAGGACTAGGCTATTCTTGTTAGGAAGGAAAGACGGGCACACTAACCCCACACCAGGACTGGACCACTCTTGTTTGGAAGGAAAGATGGAAAAGATGGAACGCTAACCCCACAACAGGACTAGGCTACTCTTATTTGGAATGAAAAGATGGAACCACTAAACCCACACCAGGACTGGACTACTCTTGTCTGGAAGAAATGATGGACACACTAGCTTCCACTATAGAACTGGACTAAGCAGTACTCTTGTTTGGAAGAAAAAGATAGAAACACAAACCTCCACTCCATCCTCTGCTGCCCCTTTGTAGGTCTGGGTGAAGACGCTGGTGAAGCCACCGACCACCCCAAACGCAAAGCCCTTGACCCCGGCCGAGAGGTGACCCGAGCTCGTCCCGTCGTGAGCCCCGCGGATGACGTTCCGCATCTCCTGGTGGCGGTTGTCGAGGGTGACCGTGCCGATACCGTCAGAGATGGTTCCAGTCACCTAGATATGGAAAGGATTGCAAGAGTAATGCACAGTTGTATACATACTGGTAATCATAATTTATCTTGTGCAATTCGACAAAAAGGGAAATAAGTGAAAGATAAATGTACAAGAAATTTGGATCATGCTATTAAAGCATGACAAGGACAGATGAATTATGCAAAAGTGAAGGATGATGAAAAGAATTTCATTTATTCAATTCTTTGACAAACAATCAAAACTTACAGTGTATGAGTCAAATTTTTGTTGAACACAAATAAATTATTCTATGACAGACAAAAATTTGAACTTTTTAGAACTTAGGCATTTTAGCTTGCCTAGCAACCGACTGGTTCTACTGTGATTGCATATATTGAGGATGTTACTTTCACACTCCATATAGTGATTACGGGGAGAGAAGTAACAAAAAACACAATGACATAGTAATAAGGTGTTAAATAAGAATGCAGTGTTGAATGTATAATTACTTTTTTTTGCTAGTCTTCACAATGAGCACATACCCCATTTCCAAAAGGCAGTTAGTACCAGAAACATAAGTTTGCTTAATGTCATTAAAATCAGTAATGGTTCATCTATCAGTTGCCTCTTTCAGCACCCCTTTCCCCGCAAGAAAAACCCAACAATATTAAATCAATAAAACATGACACTAAGAGGAGTATAGGTTAAATGTTAGGATGTGCTCACACACAAGACACCATTTAGATGCATCAGTGTGAGACTGTAATTCATACTTGAATGAAGGGGGAGGGACCGGTACTACTGCATTTTGGAAGAGATTTGATTGGGATATTCAAAAGAGTTATGTGATGCCAATGCTGTCCCTCACCTTGGCCGCCGTGTTGGACATGCCGTGTGTGACGTTCTTCACCAGACCCGTCACACTGCCCTCTAGCACCAGCTCCTTGAGGCCATCTTTGAAGTCCTGGATCAGTCCCACAGGGTTCCCCAGGAAGTCCACAGAGCCGAGGATCTTGACCGCTTGGCTCTTCAACTCCTGGAGAGGGGTAAGAGTTGGAAGAAGTGACATGTGGACTGGTAGACAATGGCATCTACAAAATCCCTACAAATCTTCCACAAAATTCCCTCAGGAGTCTTGGCAATAAGCTGCTACTATCAAGAAGTACATTAATCTGGAAAATTTGCCTCTCTTCTGTTTCTGTGCTTGCATCTTTAAGTTGACAACAAATTGAAAAATGACAAATGATAAATTGACAAATGATGCACATGCCAGATATTTGTCTCTCAAGTGCAATATATGCATAACTGCATTTACTATAACCTTCATTTATACTGTAATCAAAAGTACCATGGCAATGCTCTTCTGCTGAGTACAGTACTGTTGTTTGTCTGGTGTCAATGGGTTTTCGGCGGGAGATCTCCCGTCGAAAACGGGACAGTTGGAGTCTCTGACTCTTAAACACTAAACAAACCCAGGATACAAGTGGGAGCTGGTGCAAGGACCACCACTTTATGTTGTATCTGCCACATTCTGAACACCTGAATAAAACTGATTTGTATGGCGAGTAGTCAAAAATGGTCAAAATAATGTTACTCTCCGTTCATCTCGTGACTTGGCCAGTGTTCCTGGCTGCTTCTGCCTACTACATACAGATCCTCCAAAGACAATGTTTGCTTGCTAGCAAGCCACAGAAACTTGCACGTAAATGCGCAGTCTACTTTGATTGACAGTTAACTAGGCGTACATCGGCCATCTTTGAAATGAAGATGGTGGTGATCATCAAACCATCCAACAGCGCTCTCTTGAAACTTTGGTCAGTGTACCTCTATCCCGTCAAGGATGGGCTGATTTTGATATAACACGCATTTCCCATAGACACCTGCCCCAGTATACTCGGGACTAGTCCTCAACAGGTTAAGTAAGAAGTCAATAAAATATAGGGCTGGCCTCTACCTCCATGTAGTGCTTGAGGACCGCATCGATGAGGAAGTCCCTCGTCTCAAAGGGGTGGAGTCTGGTGAAGGGGTCCAGGGAGACGGGGGCATCCTCAAACTGAATGAGGAACAGCCTCATTGCTGTCTTGAGCAGCTGCAGGTCCTGCGAGATCTTGGTGGAGGTGTACATGCTCAGGCGGAAGTCCGTGGCATTCAGCTTGAGCGTCTCGAAGAAGAACCGCTTCATGAGTGGGTCGCTGCTTATTGGGCTTTGAGAAAAAAAAAATACAGGTTGTGGTAGCGCATGAGTCGAATGGTTTAATCAGAAGAATCTGAAGAAATTCTTCATGAGGAAAGGAGAAGAATATTAAAGTGGAGCTAGATATTTGTAGTTTACTTTTCACTAACAAATCTTAAATTCAAATTTGAGAAGCTGAATTAAATGATTATGTTATATCTGCTAAAAAGACGAACTTGAATGAATAGTTCCTGATTTCATAGTTGATAAGATATCTCTTTTTTTTGGGGGGGGGGAGAGAAAATGATCACGGCTGAAGACTCTCTTCTTCTCCTTCTTCTTCAGAGAGAGGAGAAATGGTTTAATTTCTTTTTCTAATTAAATATGACAGATACTTACCTGCTTGTGTCATAATGAGTCTCATCAATGGTTTCCATGGTAACATCTGACTGGGAGAAGCCAGAGAACTGTAGCAGCTTGAGGAGGAGGAGCTCCTCCACGTTGATGGTGATCTTGCTAACAGTCAGAATCAGTCGCTGTAAATGACAACACGGCATGATTATTACATAATCACTTTCCCCTGAGAATATCCTTTACAATACGATATTTCTCATAATAAGAATAGAGGATGTGAAAAAGATTGTCCATACAAATTGAGCTTCTAAAAGAATTGCACCATAAGAGCATATATCATATGAGTCTTCAAACTACAATATGGCAATTGCAGAATGATATGATTTTAAGTAAATATCTCTCACTCCTGTGTCTTCTCTCTCAAAAAATCTTTGCACACAGTTGCGACCACTGCACATTGTACACCACCTATCCAAGTGGAACTGGTTTCAGGGTTGATAGTTGCATTCCTCACCTTGTAGATTTCTACTGTAGAGGACGCTCCACACTGCTTGGTGGCCACCAGACTCAAGGCGGGTGGTCTGACCCGCCCCTCTGAGGGCGTGACCACAAAGAGAGAGACAGGCTTCTGGGCCAGTGAGAGCTGGTTGTCAATCTGCATCAAGAGATTACAATACGAACAATGTGAGCAAGTAATAGCCACAGTCGCACCAACAAAACTTTACAAGGTTTAAATTCTTATAGTTCAAAGTTCTTGAAGTTTGGCCAGTCTGAACGCGGATTCCAAGAAACATCTAGCGAGACTTCCCACAAAAACCATGAGAATTTCCCGAACCCCTGCAAACTTTTCTGAAGTATGTGTAGTCTGAACACATGCACTCATGTGATCAGTCCAGAGCACACATCACTACATTTGGCAATCGCTTTTAACAGACCAACAGAGGCAATTTTGCTTGAAATTGTGCTAGTGGTAAATCACTTCACAACAGAAGACATAAAATGAAGGTTCAATATGTTGCAGAGTGACAACTGATTTATGTAAGAGATTTCACTTCACTTCTGCAGGATAGTAGGGTGAAAATTCTTCTAATTATAATGTACACTGTAGGTTTGGACACTCATGGTCTGGACCGCAGGCAAGCACTACTATAGCCTGATTTCACCTCTGGTGATTTGTATACTGTCAAAGCTTTTTTTTTTTTTTTTTTTTTGCGGTTAGATATTTTCGTGTATGAGGAGGTGACATATATTTTCGCAAGATGTTGTTTTCATGATTAGACATCGAAGCTTTTTTTCTATGTAAATGCAATAATGTCTGCCCTTTCACAATATTTTTGTGTGTTATTAAATTTGCAGCCTAACAGTGATTCACAAAATTTAAGAAAATTGAACCCTCATAAAAATAGCAGCTTTTACAGTAGTCGGCTTATGGTATGAAGCAAATACATTTTTGTATATGAAAGAGGAAAAAACAGAGAATAGAAAAGAAGAAAGGATGACCAGGCATACATAAGCATAAAGAAAGTGAGAGAAATTCTTGGTGAGTTACCTGTACACTGCTGACGCTTGCATTGAGGTCCACTTCCTTGACCGTCTGGACATAGTGGACATCGATTCCAAAGAGGGAAATGTAGACTAGCTCTTCTGGAACCTGGTTGACCAGTGATAGGCCAATACCCTCCTTCAGCCAGACTGCAATCTATGAGACAGACAAACAAGGATGAATGAAGCTCCACATCGCATAGAAACCCAATGATACGTAAAACTACATGCATGATACAATGCCTTTTATACTAAAAGTTGAAATACTATAAACACAAAAGCTTTTTGTACCCAGACACCAGAGCTTGGAGAATTTTCAGCACAATGCAGAGACATGGTTTGGTCCAAAGTCTGTCAGATTTTAAACAAAATTCAATATGTCACGAGGTTTGTTCATAGAATCTCATATAAATTTCATGCATTAGAATGGAGTCAGATGAAAACTGAAAATTAATGGTTTAAACAGAACATTGCAGGCTTATCATTTTTCTTTTAAAACCCTGGGAATTTATCACATACATGTACATCCATATATACTGTGTGGACAAAGTCTGACAGCACTGCTCTTATCTGATGTAAAGCAAGGACAAACTAAAAATAGTTTTGTTTATAATTATGCTACTACATAGAAGTCTTTCCCACTCTTAAAGAACTCATTTGTCACATTGAAAATCATCACATGCCAATGGAATACTTTTTTTTTTTGTATCAGTGTGATTGTAAATAACTTTTGAATCATGCTCCTCCAAATTACATTTGGCCAATCATGGTTCATGTGGTGCTTTCATTATGTTTTGCTCAATTTTGGGTGTGCATTCAAAACATGAATGGTTTGACATCTGAAGCATGTTATTTAAAAACAGGTTGAGCTCAGCTTCATCTTCACCACAGATGTTGTACACAACACTTGATACAATGCTGCTTACTGGCACTGATCAGATGGTCCCTGACCAATAAAACTCACTGTCGGACCAGTTACTTCTTCAGGAATAGACCAGTAAAAACTGGAAATACTGGGTACCTACTGGTCCAACAGACAGGTCGGACCAGTAGAAGAAATAAGTTAGCATGCAGCCATGCTTAATAGTTTGTACTCATAGCAGAGACTCAATAGTTTGTTTGTGGGTACTAACAGTAACTCCAGACACCTTCAGAACACCCTTGTTTTAAAAAATAAAAATTGCAAAAGAGGTCTTTTAGATATGAAAGCCCCAAAAGCATCTTGAGGAAGAGTGGAGGAAAGTGTCACCTCTAGCTCTTTGCTGCCCTTGGACGAGCTGGGTTCCCTGCTAGAGATTTCCTCCATGGGAGACTGCTGCTGCTTGAGTTCTACCAGCTCAAAGCTGTCCACCGACGACCCTGGGATGGCACTGGGCACGGCTGGTCGTGAAGCCTTGGAAGACAAGGATGCAGAGTATAGGATGCGGGAAAAAGAGAGAGGGACAATTTTTTCACTTGGCTTCAAAACACAAAAATACAAATCATTTGTGGGCTAAAATGCAGTTTCCTGTTTTCACTCTCTGATTTCACTCCCTTTCCGATCGACATTCTGTACAAATAATTTCTGGTGCTTAACAAAAAGAGAACTTCATGTGGAGCTATCTGTGTGGAATGTACAATCAACTGTCATTCCACCTTGGAATTTTAACAGCTAACCCGTTGAGCAGATTTTGTTACAACATGCATTTCCCATAGACACTTGCCCGAGGATACTCGGGATGCGTCCTCAACGGACTAATTTGGATATAATAAGAAGACTGCATAAGATCGCTTCCAGTGAGTGATGTGATTAAATGATTAGAATTTGGCTTTGAACTGTGTCCCCCCCCACCACCAAGAATGATAATATGATGGGATATATTTGATGATGGAGGAAAAAGCTTTAAAAAACCAATCCCCAATCCACTTAGGTATAAGAAATGTTTCAATATCAAACTCAACCATTACACAAGAAACAAACAGTGGGTCAATTAAATATCCCCAGCAGCCCCTCTTCTCTCAGAACGGTTCATTGTTTGTGATAATTATAAAGTTGAGATGATAAACGCACCTGTCTCCAGCTGTCCATGATAAGGAGGACCCGGGTGGGCCCGTCGGCCACCACCCTGACGCTGAGGTCCCCCGAGCCGGGCAGGTTCTTCTGTCGACTGATGACCTGCTCCAGGGGGATGTCCTCCTGAGAGGCATCCATCCTGCCTCCGGGCTTCAGGATGAGAGGACTCCCTAGCAACGAGATGCACATGGAGGGAATGTGAGGCTCAGTGCAATTATGGCAGAACCAATAAACAGTCACGTGCGTGAGTGCCGCATGTGTAATTTCACTAGATTACACTCCCATAATAATGTGATGAGACCACAGGTTTGTTGGAGAATATTTGTACTCATTATACAGAGCTGCAATAAAAATCCAGGCACACCTGTCATTTTCATCTGGTCATACTTGAGCTTGGTTTAGTGATGCCATCATAAGGAGATGCTAAAAACTCATTGCTTTGTCTGTGATCATCCATCATTAGTGGCTTCCTAACCTGGTATCAAAATCCTCCAGTAATTCAATAATGGGGATTTCCCTGTCTGTAAAACAACTTGTGACAAATGCTGAAATTTGCATTCAACCTGATTTCAAACACCATTTCATCTGTAGCAAATCAACAGACATAGATGAGTTTATAACTGAAAGGATTGCATTATTCGAATTAATAAAACTTGTAATCAACATTCTTTGTCTTTTTCTGAACATCTGTAAATTATACTCCCCAGATACTGCACTGAGATAACCCAGAAGTAGTTGTCACATTTACAGGTTATGCATCAGTGCAAAAAAACACTCAGGATCCCTTACAGGTCTGACTGACATACCTTCCTTCAGTCCTATGATGCCATATTTGGGTTGAACAACATGGTTGCTGTCATGGCAACGCAGTCGGCCATCCTGCAGGTCAAAGAACATACAGGGAGTTATAAAGTTATTCGACATGTTTGACCCTATGATTAGCTATTTCTGGTACACTGCACTTCAGAAGACTTTGCTTTGCATATCCTGTATGCTAATGTTATTTCTTCCACTTCGTTTTTTCTCACATTAAAAATGTGTTCACTTTAAAGGTAGGGAATCCCATTTGCATGCCTTAAATGAAGAGTTGTATAAATACAGTGGTAGGTTGAAGAGAGTATCATTGTAGAAACTCCCATAAAGTATTGAAAGTGGAAGGTAACATTTAGTACATATTTATTGACCGTTAGATTTTGAATTGAATTTTTTTCGGGGCTCACCGTAAATTCCAGTACATTACTAGGCTACCTTTGCAGACCCATGCACTGCATGTGTGTCCATCATGTATATTTTGTGAAGAAAGTTCATCCAAACTTACAAACATTTCTATATACATTTTTGCCACACACTCTATATGTTATTACATCAGCTCTTATACTTTTAGATTTGTGTTCATAGATAAAAAAATACAGAAAGACTGCAACAAAAAGGCTTAAGTGTGGCTGACACACAGAACTACTGAGTAGTTGAGTTTTGTGCATTATTCAAATTGTAGATAACTGTTGACTTCCAAATTTCTCAGCAGTGGCCTAAACAAGTCCCCTGAGGTTCATATTTAATGTTTTGCTGCATTTTGGGAGGTCTGTAAAAGGTATCCCCTACCTTTAAGTCCTACATAATTACCTCCGCCAAGGGAGGAGGTTATGTTTTCGTTACCGTTGGTTTGTGTGTTCGTTCGTTCGTTCGTTCGTTTGTTAGTTAGTTAGTTAGTTTGTCCATGTGCAAAATAACTCAAAATTTAGTTAACGGATTGGGATGAAACTTGCAGAAGAGGTTGAGAATGACACAAGTACCAAACGATTGACTTTTGGTAGTGATCCGAGAATTTTTGGGGAATTTATGAAGGATTTTTGATATTTTGGCAGGTAGGGTCAATGAACTTGGGAGTTCAGGCTGCGCGTATTTGAGGTTTGCATGCGCGCACTAAAGTGAATGCTCTAGTTTCTGCTCGGGCGAGGCGCGCCGTGCAGCTGAGGGTTTATGACGTAACAAAGACTTCTATATTGGGAAATCGGGCGACACCAGCACACTATAAACACTTTCAGCATGGTGCCTAAGTACGTATGGGTGGAAATCACTGATATCTCTATGGAAGAAGAAAATCAGTGGTGGAAACGAGCTGCATGCTTGGCGGAGGTCTGCGCTCTCAGAGTGCTTTTCTAGTTGTATATGCAACTGAAGTGTCACACTAAAAAGTCATCAAACACTGCAGATTTTAAAAAATCTCCTAAGTGCTTCTAGCCAAATTTCAAAGTCTCAAAGGAAAGACGGGACATCTTCAATCTCTTATTATAGTGATTGAAATGTATTGCTTTTCAATTGTATACTTTGTATTATTTATTGCCTATTGTTGAATGGAAATAAAGTACAAATTGAACCGATTTGAAAAAAAAAATATGCATGCCTGGTGAAGATGCATCATCAGCTGATAACCCAGATACTATGTACACATACAGCATGAATATCTACAAATGGCAATATGCTTTGTATGCGCAAGTCAACCCTTTGACATCTTAAGTCGTTTGATTGCATTGATAACTAGAGAAGCACTCTGAGAGGGTAGACCTCTGTCAAACAGTTCATTTCCACCCATACGTATGCATGCTGGAAATCACTTGATTTCCCAATATAGAAGCCTTTTCTTACATCATCAACTTCCAGCTGTGCAGCATGCCTCGCCCTAGCAGAAACTAGAGCACGCACTTTAGTGTCAGCATGCAAACCTAAAAAATGCTCAGCTTGAACTCCCAAGTTCATTGACCTCACCTGTCAAAATATTGAAAATCCTTCATAAAATCCACAAAAATTTCCAGATCACTTCCAAAATTTAACCATCTCTTCTTTGTGTGACTTTCAACCTTTCCTGTAAGTTCCATCCAAATTCATTCACAGCTTTTGGAGTTATTTTGAAAACGGACAAACAAACAAAGAAACAAGCAAACGCTGATGAAAACATAGCCTCCTCCCTTGGCGAAGAATAAAAGTGGCTAACTTTGCATGCCCTCAAGAAAATATCACTAGCTATTTTTTTGGTGGTCCACTCACCTTGCCAAAGTACCAAGTTTGAGTGCTCTGTCTCCTCTCATCCTGTTTCCGTAGTTTCAGGGTCATCTCCTCACCGGACGTGAAGGTTGCAGAGCTGATGTCCAGCACCAGACCGTTGCTGGATGTCACGCTGCCTCTCCTGGCAGGGTCCCTGGGGGCGGCAAACGCCTCGTTCTGCAGCATGCCAGTCGACGTCATTCGCCAGAGCTGGCTCCGCCTCCCTGGCTCCTGCTCACACACACAAACACACCCATGAATATGATAACCTTGTGACAACTTAACCCATTCATTCTTGATTTCTTTCATAAACTGCATAAGTGGAAATATTTGTGATGTGAACATTTTTGCACATTTCGTGCAACATGAAACTAATGCAGAAATTAAAGCGTGGGAATATCTAGCTTATCATACGTAGTAATATTTCATGTGTTTAATCTCAAAGTAGGCATATTATAGGGATATAATTAACATTCAGCATGTTCGTATGCTGGTCTATTTAGGGCCCGTTTCATAAATCTTGTTATCCGTTACAAGTTGTGAGAGTTGTTATAAGCTACTGAAATCCCTGCATCTGATTGGCTGAGAGCAAATTTGTCAAAGAAATATGGCAGTTGTCACTGATCATAAGTTTTATGAAACGGGACCCAGTATTATCAATGTAACAGATGATCCCTCTCAAATCATTTAAATTCACTTCTAAATATTGCATCATGCCTTCTCTACACCATCTTCTACAATGTCTTTTTCCTAACAAACTCACAAGGAATTTTTGACGCTCGTACCACCTATTGATAACTGAAAATCACATTGATTTCACCTTAATGAAAGATTGAATATAACTCCTCTGAACAGAAAAAAAAAATATATATCTCCAGCGAATCTATCTCTGTAATTATTCCATTCTACCTTTTTCCTGAGCACAACAGGTGAGTCTGCGTGAGGGACGTCAAAGACCAGCTGGGAGGAGGCCCAGAAACTTCCCTTGGGAGAAGACTTGAGGAAGGACTCTGGAGTTGATGGCCTGTACATGTAGAAGGAGAGAGATAATAGATAGAGATTACTGTGATCATGTAAGAAAATCATAACTACACATGGGGGACTCAACAGTGTGATGAGTTGAGGCAATAGTACTGCAGCATCAAAAAGAAAAACTTGAAAATGATGTAGAACACGAAAGGAGAGGAACGAAAGAATGAATAATTACAGAAGTACCTGTACAATACCACAGATGAGGAGATGGAGACTCATGAGGTATATTTGTGTAGCAAAAGAAATATGATGACGGCTCATTTCATGGATTAACCATCAACCATCACTGGGAAGACATCTGAAGTGTCAGCTGTCTTTGGAAATACTCATACTGAAATGTACATGACATGCACAAGCACAGGACAACACATATATGAAAACACACAAAATCACATATACACAGACAGACAGACAGACAGACACACACACACACACACACACACACACACAAACACACACACATGGATTCTTGCACACCTTCAAACATTAAAGGGAACTCAATCCCAAAGAGCAATGTGGATTGAGTAAAAGCATTAACATTAATAGAACACATCAGTGAAAGTTTGAGGAAAATCGGACAATCGATGCAAAAGTTATGAATTTTTAAAGTTTTGATGTTGGAACCGCTGGATGAGGAGACTACTAGAGGTTATGACAATATAAAGAAAATATAAAAGGAATTCCACAAAAAAAAAAAATCACTTTTGTAGCAAAATGAAAGAGTACTTGACTAAACGCTTTCAGAAAGCAGGGGGAATAAGTGCTACCCCTAACATACGTCAGTATCAAGTTGATGGAATGCGTAATTTTCATGAAAAATGGATTTCTATTGAATTCTCTTTATATTTTCTTCATGTTGTAGTCCTCTCATACGTCATAACCTCTAGTAGTCTCCTTACCCAGCAGTTCCAACACCAAAACTTTAAAAATTCATAACTTTCGCATCAATTGCATGATTTTCTTCAAACTTTCACTGATGTGTCCTACTACTGTTACTGCTTTCACTCAATCCACATTGCTCTTTGGGTTTACGTTCCCTTTAAAATTTCAGTTGTGTAGTTTGTATTCTTTTTTAATATACACATACAATGTACATCAACACCAACACAAACACGCATACACAAACACAAACATACACTGACACAGACACGAATGCCTGGACAAAGATTCTACACATCTATACTCACCCTTGGAAGGTGGACTCCATGGCGATGTAGATGAAGTTCTCATAGTACAGGTGTTCCCCTTCCTCTAGTTTGTCCAGGTTATAGATGCTACTGGAGCCACCTTTGACCTCACACACCATGTGAGGGGGCTGGATCGGTTCATCCCATGCATAGGGCACTGAGGACAGGGAAGAAATGTATAAAGAATCAAGCATTTTGCTCATTTTATTATTGTTAAGAAGAGGTTATTTTTTTACATACTCTATGATGTATACAAATACTAATGAAAATGAATGAAAAATGAATGAAAAATATACCAATGATAACACTAACGCTAATGATTGGAGTATTGTAATGCTTTAAACCATTAGAGACTGGTCCTGAGCATATTCAAGCAGGTGTCTATAGAAAATGCCCGTTCTGGCAGAATCGGCCTGTCCTAGCGGGAAAGATATGAATCCCCCCAAATTTTGCTTCCAGTGTTTGGTTGTGAAGATCACAAGTGACCATTTAGAAGAGCTTCTGATGACAGAAGCATTTACACTGCATATTTCTCATTATATCCCTCATCATGTAAAATATCTTGCCATATATGTGACCGTGCACCTCAAAACGAACATAAAGTCGCACACACTGATTTTGCGTGAGGACTGAAAATAAGTGAAATGGGTCAACCTAGCCGAACTTGACTTTTTCATATTTTCTGAAAGAGCGGGTCTTCTTTTACACTATGCTAAAATTTGGTATCATAAAACGGGCAGGAAAGTGTGTTTTTTCAGCAGTTTATCTCGAACATTTTTGGGAGAATAGTGTGATTAGGTGTGTCTTTAGAATCCCTTTTTCATTTCTGAAAAACCTTGTCCGCTCTCTTCCCTTTCAACTCTAATAACTTTTGAAAAGATAGTGCTACTGCTTTGAAAGTTGGCATTAATTATGGACAGAATGTGTTAATGAGGCATGCTTAATTTCAGTGTAATCTGATAATCCCTTCATTGTTGTTACTCTAGTGGTTTACTTCCTGTTTTTTGTCCCATTCATCTCACAGCCTGCACGGTTTGGTAAAGATTAAGCACTTGAATAGAGTGACACTGTACTTCAGAGCCTCTTTTCTCAGTTCACACTTTTCCTGAGTTTGTGCTTTCTTTCCAATATTTAGATAGGTTAGGAGAGTCCATTTGATTTGAGTTATGCATCATTTTAAAGCTTAAAGTCTGTTCTTTCAGAATATGGTCTTAACTAAAAATTCATGTCTGGCGACTTTTTGTTTGTTTTGAGGTGCAGGGTCACATATGATTATACAGAGCACGAAAATGGTGTACAATAGTTTTACTAGCTAGCTACGAGCAGCTGGATGCGGTGCAATTGCTTACTAGCCAGCGTGATATAGTACTTTTGGGAATCCACGATCTGCACCCAATCGTGATCGTGTGACCAATATCTAAATTTCTCACATTAGAATGTATGCAGCGCGCGTAGTAGCGATACCATAGAGCAGTGTGCCCGATGGCATTACAGAAATCTGTGGTGCGATGGCGTGTGTGTGTAACGTTAGTGTGATCAATGCAGTTCAGCTCAATTGACAAAGTGACTGCTTCAAGTAACTGAATTACACTCAGAAGTACGACATATCAGGTACGAATTAGGAAGAAACTAAAACCGATTTTGAAGATGATCTGGGTAACGAGGCCGCTTTAGACCTATTTCTAACAGTTAGTCCTCTACCTCCTTGATCTTTCAGAGTTCTGCACGCTGTAGTGTAGCTTGTGCGTACAGGAATCAACAACAGTAGCCTATACATACAGCACAGCGGTGTCGTTCGCCACGCACTGCACACACTGCTGCTGCACTGCCATGGCCTAGATTTAACGTTAAGCCTGCATATTTTTCCAAAAGGGAACCTTGTCATCACTCTAGTAAAATGCTCGAGAGGGATATAAAACAAATATCGACTGCATTCTTTCGGGTCATTTTAATTTGCCCTCAGTGACTTCTCAACAGTGCCATGTCCCTCGACTTCGTCTCAGGACATAGCACTGCTGAGAAATCACCTTGGTGCAAATACAGTTGTTTTACCATCTCCCTCTGTAGCAGTCGATATTTGTATACTATCTGAAATGTCATTGGTCAAAGTTGCTGAATGACTTATTAAGGAGAAGTGGTGCAACAGGCACGCTTTCTCCTAGTTTATAAATCATCACATAAATAACATGGTCTTCTTCATCCAGGGTACGAATCCTCTTCAGTATTGCCACCATTCTACCAAAGGGTTTCACCATCGTTATTACCCTAGCATTGCTAGGTACCCATTCATACAGATGGGCCCAGAGGGACATTGTGGGTAAAAACATCTCGTCCAATTACATATAAAACACTTGACAGGATTTGAACTTGGGACCTCTACTTGAAAGTCAAGGGTTTTAACCACCATGCCACAAAGCCCCCACATATCATATTTGCAGATCTCAAAAGACCTTCATACTGATACGCTATGCTTCACACAAAATTGATGCCACTAGTTAGAAGAACAGCATGAAGGCCTTTTCAACAACGGCTAGTAAAAGGGAAGCTTTAAAACTTGCACACATATGATTTTATCAAAAACACATCATACACTTTCCTTCACAAGCTCAGATCTTGTTAAAAGTCATACTGGGTCTCATCAACTGGATGACGGCCTGCTGCTATCATAACTCTACGAAGTTCAGGCTGTTCCACCTGTTTTGGGGTGCTATGAAAAATGAAACATAAATGACATGTCAGTCAGTTACTTCTACTCTTTAGATATCACAGCACTAATCTTGCTGCAAAGCTTCACCTGACATTCTTGGCCTGAGCATCGTCCGAAGATTGGCATCGGTCACCTTGTGTTGATAGTAGATGATGTCCACCTTTAAAAGTGACACAACAAGAGAAAACATGTCATTGTAACATACAGACACCAAATACTTAACATAACATTCTGAAATGACAAGCACTGATGTGGCACACTTAATGATCACTTGAAGTATATCTTTCTGTAACAAAAAATGTTGAAAGAGAAAGAGATAGCAAAATATTTTGCATTAGTATAGAGAGTTTGTATCTATTACACTTAGAGCCAAATTGATAAGTGACTTCTCGTCAAAACTGCAGTGCAATACCAACAATTTGTTCACTAGCCATAAGGGCTCGTTTCATAAAACTTGTCATCAGCGACAACTGCCACATTTATATAACAAATTTGCTCTCAGCCAATCAGATGCAACGATTTCAGTAGCTTGTCACAACCATGACAACTTGTCACTGATGACAAGTTTTATGAAACAGAATACAACTGTAAGTATTAAAACCTTAGTATTGTACTCATGATCTATGATGCAGTTTAAAGCTGCACTGGCATTTTGTTTGGGGTTTCTATTAAATGAAAGAGTCCTACATTATAGTTCTCTTAAGAAACTCTCCCAAGGCAACACATATTGTGTTTTGGTGCAACAACACACTACATACCTCAGACATGTTGTCAATCCTGTAAGGTGGGGGCAGGTCGTTGGTGTCGGTGAAAATCACGAAGAAAGTGGCCCCCTTCAGACGGATCTCGACGTGCACAATGTTCGTCTGGTTGTTGTGACTCCTGGAAATGGAAGATGTCGAGTGAGAATGGAACCAAAAAATTATTTTATGGTTTCTATTTTTTTGTAAATGCAGCCAAACTTTTACCCAATCAAAAACTTCTCTATTCTTGAATGGCGCAATATGCCCAATTGATGTCATTTGCCGACTGTTGCTAGTCACCTAGCTAATAGGGACCTACGTAGTGTCAGCTGCAATATCAAATGAACAGTGAAATTTAGATTTTTGCGAAGTGTACGTTCAGAGTAAAAAAAACAAACTGCTCTGCACATGCGCAAAATCGCTTATTAACACAGTATCTCGTGTTGTCTGAGTCTTCACTAAGCGTTCTGGGCCATTTTTGCACTGATCATATAGGGCCCCATGTTACTTTTTATACTTTTTATATCGTCACGTAATCTAAAGCTACCTTGCAACACAAAACGACCAATGAAATTGCCGTCCTAAATGTCCGCGTCACAAATCTAAAGCTCCCTCATATAAGTTTATAAGCCCTACATCAATGCAGGATGTCGTAGACAGCTGTGGAATACCATTCATGTTAGATTTAAAACTAGAAATTTCGCTATGGCGACTGATGCCTCCGCCATAATGCATGATTCTCCCAATAGGTGTACGGTCTTCACAATGTGTGATGACAGTTTCACATAACTGGCAAAATACTGAAATGACAGGTTTGTCAGAAATATCTTTAATGTTCACTTTCCTTGAACTAGGTTTGCTATAATTGTCTATGAAATAGTTCAGGTACATGTATTTGGGAAATTGAGGATTTTTACTTAACTTCTGACTGACCCTTTTATAAGTTTATGCATTGAGTAATTTTAAAGGTATGAGGAAATAGTGCAAAATAGATTTTTTTTGCCCCTTAACCTTTGACCTTTGACCTTCTGGCAGGAAATTTCCAAGAGAATCTCCATTAGGTAATACATGTACTGTACATATTGTATATTGAATTTTAAAAATAATAATAATGCAAGCATTGCATATATATACTAGTATATGAGGGAAATAGTAAAATATTGAGGAGTTGACCTTGACCTTTGACCCCCGACTATTGACCCATGACCCCTATATTCCCTAGATAATATCTGCCAGTCAGTACATGTGTATGTACCAAGTTCCATGAAGATACATCGAACCATTTGCGAGAAAAGTGAAATTGTAACATTTTCACCTAACCTTTGACCTTTTGACCTTATGACATGAAACTCTCTCTGGAGAATCTTTATGCAGTAGTACATGTCTACACTAAGTTTCCAGAAAATACCTTTGGGCATGGCATGGATATGGGGGAAATAGCAACACTTTTAGCATTTGACCTTGACCTTTTGACCTTTGACCTCTCGCCAATGTCAATAAAATCTACTCAACTAATTGCCCCATCATACATCATCCTTGGACCAAGTTTGGAGAAAGCTGCTCCATCCAGTTTTGAGTTATCACATAAACAGATAAATTTTAGGATTTGACCTTGATCTTTGACCTTTGACCTCTGTCCAATTTCACTCAAAAATAAATCAAGTAATTGTCCCACCATACATTATCCTCGGACAAAGTTTGGTGAAAGTTGCGTGATCCAGTCTCGAGTTATCGCATAAAAAGATACAATTTTCATGATTTGACCTTGACCTTTGACCTTTGGTTGATTTCACCAAAAATCTAATCAAGTAATTGCCCCATCATACTTTATACTTGGACCAAGTTTGGTATGGTAAAATTCCAGTCAATATTACTCAAGTTATCGCGTAAACGAATGCGGACGGACGTACGGACGTACGTACGGACGGACGTACGGACGGACGGACAACCCGAAAACATAATGCCTCCGGCACCACTTCATGGCGGAGGCATACAAATATGTGATAGATAGCAGACAAATGAAAGATGATGAATTTTACATCCACATTGATATTTTTCAACAGTTTCTCTCTAACATTGAACCAGGTACAAATGTACTTCTCGCAAGAAATTAGAGAGAAATACTTTACATGACATACATGTACCTGCCAACCCTGACATTTCATAAATAGGCCAACATTTGTAGTGAACAAATACAATACACTTTGAAAAAAACCCAATATTTATTCCTTATGTATACATGCACCACAATTATGCAGTAATTGTTCGCAAAAAACAGGAATACAGGACTGAATTAAACCCATTTCTTTGCTGAAAGAAAAAGAAATATGTCCCTATTTGATAGGAACTGTTAGCACGTACAAGTATGCTATAAAGTGGTAGGGTTGGGGCTTTTGACTTCTTATTCTTGAATAAAGTAATGGCAGAGAACTTTTAGCTGACCTCATATTGATATTGTAGGAGCCCGGCTGGTCAATTCTCAGGCCACCGGACCAACGACACCCTTCTAAGTCCACCATCCTAACACAGAGCAGCTTGTCCAGGTCATCTCGGGGCCAGTGGAAGATGACCTTTGACCCTGATGTGATGGCCAGGTGATTCTTTGGATTCTGGGATCCCTGGAGCGTAAAAATATAGCAAGATGGCGGTTTAAATATCTTGACTTCAAAAAACAATATGATCAACTTATGGTAGACAGAATCTACTAAACTCCTAGGTTGACAACTGACAAGTCATAAGCTTGACAGACAAAAAAAAAAAACCAATCTCTTGTATCCAACATGTAAACAATGTGATAAATAAAGAATATCAACATCTTGTTGGTTTGTTGTTCAATTATAATACAGAGAAAAGATGAAAAAGGGGAATTCTGTAGGAATGTCAATGCAGAGGTGAAAATCATATGTGGTTGACATAACGTTGGGCAAGAGTAGAGCTGTGGTATTTACACTGCTATGCACAATGTATTGTAGTTTGCATACTAGGCTATGAGCAAGTACGGTATTCAATGGAACTTCTTCCCAAAATATTTTCAGGAATGAGACATGATTCCATGTGTGTTTATCACAGAGCTGCCTTCTTCACTGGAGAGTGGTGGATGACACACAAAGGGACCATTAACAAATCACAAAGATGAAATGGAAAAGAGAAGAAAAAACTCTAACAAACCACGGAAGCAGGTAAAAGGAGCAGGTAGATTGTAGGAATGATAGGAGGAAATGGGAAACTCAGTTCTGTCAAAGTATCACCAGACTCTCCAACTAGTGGAAATGTATCTAAGTATATAGAAAGGGGAACAACAAATACATCCCAGCTTTGTACGTCCAGTGGATACAACGCCTGTCGAAAAACTCAGATTGTTGGTTGCAGTCAAACCTGGGCATTTTCTTTCTTTCTTTTTTCTTTTTCAATCGCGGCTACTACTAAAACACTCAATAACTGACATGTGCTTTATCTACCTAAGTGTAGATGGAGAGTGATTTGTCAATCATTCGCTATTAACAAGAGACCTGGGACTCTCCAGCTCAACTGAGTATCTCAAGTTCACCTTGTGCACAAACATTCTTGCAGACTGTCACCCAAGAAAAATAAAACAAACTTCGGGATCTTTGGGGAACCCCCAAGGGGACATGGTGTCCACATTCTATCACTTCTTTTTTTTTGAAGAAAATGAAATTGTGAAAATTTAACCCCAACTTGATTGTTCCCCCCAAACTCTGAAAAAAAGTTAAGGCACAACACAAGATGCACAATGAACAATAAATGATCGCAAAAGCACACTTCAGTCTTTTGCTCAGGTGAGCTCAAAAATCTTGGACTATCACTGCTGAAGTTGATGGGATGATTTTGAACATAGACGTGCAGCCACAATTCCTCACACACTACTACTCAGTCAATGAATTCTGTCCCCGGCCCAATACTGATATGAATATCAATGATCCTGATTCACTGAAATGCATACACACACACACAGTGGTTGGAGGATATGGTGTGTAATTGAACAAATTGAGATCCTATCACCCTTGGGATGCTTCATGACAAGTTTGGAGAAAATCTGTCATAGGGCCCGTTCTGAGGAAGCTAAAATAAATGGCCGGAAGCATCCATTGCCACATAGAAGGGATCACAAAGCACACGACTATTAAACCAATCAGAGAATGTTTGCTCCGACTGAATGCAAATGCATGAAACTAGTGCGGTCCACATGAGCAAAATGCGGACATAACCGTAAACATTTTTGGTTACATTTCCTTTTTTTTTTTGGGGGGGGGGGGGTTTACAGGCTGGTGCGCATGGCTCCCCTACAAGATATATCGACGATCCTGATTCATACAAATGAGTGCACATGCACACTTAAATATATTCAGTGAACATTTACATGCACACTGTACAAACAAAAAGGCATGCTCTTCACTAGCAATACACTCTACATGACATTGAGAGTCATGGACTTTGGACTGCATGCATACAAATTTGTGTTGCCCATTCATTGTTTCCCATACAGTATAACATATGTATGATCAGTTAAAATTTTGGCGCATTATTAAAAGTTCCAAGGCACTTTACATTGACCTGCTCACCCACTGTGATCTAGCTGTTCACCCAATCAACGACTTTCCCACCATTCAGGAACCCAATTGCAAAAAGCCCCTTTACATCCTTCCTGGGGGGCAGTCAAGCTTGATTTTCCCTCCAATTACTCATATTCTCTTGAAAATGACAGGAACATGCTTGCCAAAACGTCAAGAGTGGGTAGGCCCTTTTCAGGGCCACATAAATACCCAAGAAAGAATATGCAGCACACCCTTAAGTCTTCTACCATCCTATACAGGCGTCTACTGCTCACTAGCACTAGGAATGACTGGAGTGTCCCTGTGTGCTGTCATGTTTCATGAACTCCTGCTTCGGATTTCCACTACATGTCATCAGTGTCCATTCCTTAGTCTCACCAGGTATACCAATGGCCTTTGTGAAGGCCATATCTTATATTTAAGGTTTTAATCCATTTGGGGTTGGTAGAAACAGTTGGTATCTGTATCAGCCCGTACAGGCACCAAAGTTCGACTGTGCTAAAAAGTGTAGGTTTCTACATGCAGCAGGCGGTCAAATTTTGGACAGCGTTGTGGTAGAATTTTGGACAGAGTTGTGGTCAAATTATGGGCAGCTTGCTGCTTGCATTACATAATTGCGCAAGCCTTGCATCCCAACTACGTATCAAATACCTACTGTAGAGAAAGAATATCTGGGTGATGAAAAATTAAGAGCACCAAATAGTGTCGCAAGATATGATTACAGATTTGCAGAATACTCTCACAGTGGCAGAGCAGGTCAATGTAAAGTGCCAATGAACCTGCAAAGAAAAAAAAAATCAAAATCAAAAAGAAGCATTGTCACTGAAATAAGACGTCACTACCTCATATGATAAGGTGCACAAAAATTGCCCGCCTTCACACCTCAGTAAATTCATATTCAAATTTTGACAGCATATCAAATATGAATGTAGTACACTGGAAACTTGGGAGAGTAATTATCCTAGTCTAAGGCAGGGTGCCTATTTGCAACAGTGACAGTTTCATTATCTATGAAACAGCTTGCTAAAGAGCATTGAGCGTGCTTAGTCCCACAATTCAAAACAAAAGCAGGAGTTATACTCACACGTGTTATGGGAAGAGGAAAAAATGGGAAGAAAACAAAGATCTTTGACCATCATTAATGTGTAGAGATTATACATTAATCCTTTGATATAATAACAGGGATTTCATTTCCTTACCAGAAGGATTGTTTCCAAACAATCCCCCAAAGATTCTGCAAAATGTGTAGTCTAAAACATCAGCTGTTATCAAAGAGTAGGATGTAGTGCTGGTGGTCATATTGTGTGCAATACCAAAGTTCTCAGTCCTATATGGAGATTCAACTTCCCCACATGCAGCCCACATTCTCCTTCTTTGTGCTTCTGTACATGTACAAGTAGTGTGTTTACTTGTGGACAAGCGCGTACACGTGACAACCAGCATACGAAGGAGGAATAAATATAAGCAAAATGTGTTTGTCACTATCAAAGTGTTGTAATGTGCATGTTGTTACCAATATTGTTTGAATGGTGAAATGGAAACATATTTAAAGATAATATTAAGTTTACTAATAACAATATGCACCGTTAAGTGTTAGGCCCACATACTGAACTTCATTGTGGGTGGTTTGCATGGGCCAATACCAGCCACTGCTCAAGCGGGAGCCCCACTTAAATGGGAGAAAAACTAGTCTTCCGATCCCCCACTACTGTACAACCCCCCTTGCTTTGCTTCCTTGAAACCTAGATTCTACCTTTATCTCACATCAAAATGTTGGCATGCATGAATTTCTGACATGTAGATTGTATTGCACCTCAAGTATAGTAAGCATGAAAAAGATAAAGCAACTCGAGAAAAAATTGGGGAGTTTATTTCAAATGAAATTATTATTTCACATGATCAAGTTCTCTCTAGTATCTGTGTTTCACTTCACTGTTGATTTATAAGTGAGGAAAAAGGGAGTTGAAAGATCTAATGAATTAATCAGTAATATTCCTTATGTGATACCAGTTTGTATGTTGGAAAAACCTTCATCAGCTCAGTAGTTGTGAATTTGAACTTGTCAGTAGTTCAGAATTAAACCATCATCACTGAATGGTTTGGGATTCTACCACTTGTAATCTAAACATAGAACAGGACTTCAACACAAGATAGTACACTCACTTTTAATTACCTATCACCATCCTGATGGAAATGTACTTATTGTATAAGACCTTCTGGGCTATGATATACAAATGTCAACCACTAATGATAGGGCTTTGATCTCTTTTCCTTCTAACAGGATAACATCTGGTTCTCAAAATGGATTACATTAGATCCTTTCTACCTCCACTGGTGGCTGTATTGATGATGTGCCTCAGTAGCAGTCTGGCTTTGGAAGTCTACACGTTCTATGAAGGGAGAGATGGGTCACTGCAGTTCAATCAACCTTTGTCAAGTGAATCCAGTTTCGAATATGAGGTTTACTTGATATATGCCTCGTGCTTCTTCTGCAGAAATGGAACCATGGTTGCTGGATGCCTCACACCTCAGCAATTCACACGTTTCTCTGTTCATGGTGTGAGAACATCAACATACTTAACAGTGACTCTCAGTGTTCGCAGTATCAATGCAGATGACAGCCAGTTTTACCTATTTGCTATGAGGGAAGACAGAAATGGTAAAAGACAGTCTTTCACTGAAGATGCCTTCGTTGAAGTTCTGCGTCCACCAAGTCCAGCAGAATGTACTGTGAAACCCTCTGAGTATTCAGCTGCATTGAATGAGGTAAACTGTACCTCTTTGCTTGGCAGTGATGGTGATGGTTCCCTCTTCTGCTTTCAAAATGCAAAGAAGATTCCATACAAGGGGACACCAGTGCGGCTAAATGATCATGTGACATGGATCTTCTGGATGGATGCCCTTCTGCCCATCAATTGCTGTTCATACGAAGCAACATTTCCAGTAACATCTCAGTCTTGCTCCCAGTTTGTGTATCAACCTCCAACACACATTCCTGAGTCAGAAAGTTCAAGATACCCTTCCAGCAGCTACACAACAACACCTGAAGAAATTCACTTCTCACAAAAATCTACAAACGAAAGTAACAGTGCAGCCACCACACAACATGAAGCCATCACCAAAAACACTTTGATGGCACTACTAGTCATATCATTTCCATTCTCTCTGTGACTGCCTTGTGCTGGTATGAAGGCCCCCATCTCACTAGGAAGGCGACCATGGCGATACTTGAAAAATTTACAAATTGTGGTGCGATCACTGTCCGTCTCCGTTTTTGGCCTCCGAAGCGATTACATTACGTTTTCTCTTTCGCTGTACGCGATCGTGCCATGATGATAACACGACTTTGCCACATTGTTGACGCATTTCCAGGCCGACAAGATGCACTGCTTCTTCGATCGAACCGATCATATTGCGATATTCATATGCTTATCAAGACCTCGCTACAACAGTGATATAGTCGGAGAGACAGTGATACATTAATGCCGGGTATGATCTCGAGTGATCTTGGTATAAAATGGACTGTTTCATAATTGAATTTCTTTGGTCAGATGTCAGCATCAAACCAACATGGATATACAGAATATGGCTTCACCCTTACATCTCAATAGCATTTTAGAACACACCAGTTAGAACCTGATGTGAAACTGCACTATTACAGGGTGCTAAATATTAGCACTAGCCTGATTGCCCGGGGCAAGTGAAAATCAAAGTCAGACAAGTGTTTTGGAACACTGTGAAAAAATGCTTGCCCAAATAGGGTAAACGGAATGTTTTGAAGCCAGCTTTTTTTTTTTTTTCACTTTCCACCTTTCAAACCCACGAAGCCAGCCAAACAGGAGCCCAAGGATAATGACTGTTTAGTGATCAATACAAAGCACTAAAATTTCATTTCAGCAACTATCCAACATTTTGCAAGCGATGCCAACACTTGATCGAACCGTGTTTGTTTCTCCAATGTGTCAAGCCCTTGGCTACATGATGTACTGTATAAGTGATTTTCTTTATTTCATTTTCTGATATTTTGTACTCTCTATTTGGGCAAGTAAAATTGATTCGGGCAAGTGTTCTGCAACAAATTAATGATCTGCTTGCCCGACAGGGCAAGTGGTAAAAAAAAAGCTATGTAGCACCCTGCTATAAGTTAAAATCCATTTAATTAAAAGGGTAAAATGTGTGTAATAATATTAACCCGAACCAGGCAGGGCTTTTTTGGCTGTTCTGTAGCTAAGGGAGGGTTGATTCAACCCCCACCCCCCCCCCCTTGAGACTTCATCGATCGTGCAATCGGCATGAAAATTGGCATACTGTATACATTACCTTTGGCGTAATCTACCAAACCACAGAAGAAAATACTGAATTATTTATTTTTCATATTACATATTAATTAATATGCGTAAAATCATAAATTTTGCTCTAATTCAGAAAATAACGGTAATACAGTGTAGCATCCTAATTTTGGGTGATATTATTCTTTGTAGCATTCCTAGCAAAGTACCTGGTACTTAAAAAAATCTGGTATCAAAATTAATTCCTTATGTTGTCTATTGTTTTATGAATTTCCTATGTATTTCTCTGTTTTTCAACCTTATGTGTTTTATTTTTTCCAAAAAATTTATTACAAAACCTATTTTAAGTATGATTATGCTAAAATCAATTGATTTT
This sequence comes from Diadema antillarum, assembly GCF_040938485.1. Lineage (NCBI taxonomy): Eukaryota > Metazoa > Echinodermata > Echinoidea > Diadematoida > Diadematidae > Diadema > Diadema antillarum. The sequence continues at coordinate 587,964 of NW_027272109.1, read as the reverse complement.
AGCCATTGACAGTGAAAACAATCATATCTACTTGAATAAGGTAAGAAAACTCTTATTTGCATAGATTTTGAACACAAAAGGTTGTGCAGCGTCGTATTTAATAAAAATCTTGACAGACTTTGAAAGAACAGAAATTTGAGTTCTGGTACATATTCATTTGCCAGCGAGAACTATTCACTGATTTCAAATAAAAATGAAATGTATTTTTGGTTTCATTTTCTCTCAAAGACTGGAATAATATTCTACTCAAAGTAAGCAATGTAACTATATCTGCATCTTCATAATGTAATTTATAGCTGCCCCTATATATGTATCTGTATATATTTGTAATTACAATCAATGCAAGACATAACATACTTTGTTCATACATTGTATACACGGTTGTAAATTTATGCTGTACAAATTACATTCTAACTACAGTATTCTGCTGTCTTCTTCACAAGTGCATGCAATGGTATTTATTTCTATGTATCTAATTTAGATGGTTCAATTGCGGGTGGTATTTATTTCTAAATGTATGTATCTAATTTGAATTGTTTAATTGTGGGTGGTATTTATTTCTATGTATCTAATTCAAATGGTTCAATCGTTGGTGGTATATCACATTTACTTCTATGTAAATTTATCTAATTTATATGGTTCAATTGTGAGTCTCATCAATACAGGACTACTGATTGCCATTTCAAATACACAAGACATCTGATAAATGTACGATGTAGGTCATAAAGTAATTATGTACATCATGATCTGAATGAAATGTGCCCTGAAGCATGTTCTTCTGTACATGTACATGTTGTATGTCTCTCTGGACATGTACATGTATGACATGCACTTGTGTTTGTCTCAAAGCTTTATGAATACAAAATCCTGTGATTATTCTCTTTTCCTCTCATTTGGTTTACTAGATTTTGCACTTATTCTCTGAAATACACCCTCATCTGTTAAAAGCAAGGCACATAATCTTGTAGAACTGCTAATGGTGTTTTATAATAAAAACCAAATGTGTTCTTGTATCTTCATAGCTTTGTATATTCTACTGTGAGTACATGTACACTCAGCAAAAAAAGAAAGTAAACACTTTTTCAAGTTTATATTTTTCATTAAAGATTTTGATGAAAATCGATGTATTTATATACCATACTAAAGGTAATTTAATTGGCTATCAACTTAGTAGGTCAATATAAGGGGAAATTTTATGCATGAGTGAACACCTTTGTTTTTCTCTTCCAAGGCACAAAATAAAATGACAAAAATGAACAGATTCTCATTCATGCCTATAACAGTGTTCTTCTTTGTAATTATAAGAACAAACAAAAAATTAACGCAATAAAAAGCATGACATCAGTTGCAAAAAACTTTTTTTTTTTTAGTGTATGTTAATGTGTGTCTAGAAGCTTTAAAATGGTTGATATTACTTCTCGTTATATCTGTGTTAATATGTGTGTGTGTGTGTGTGTGTGTGTGTGTGTGTGTGTGTGTGTGTGTGTGTTACATCTGTCATTGTACAAGTTCCTTGACTTTGTTCTTTCATTTGATTGTACACACTCTGTATCTACACTACCTTGAGTATTGTATCGGCGTGGTGGTAGAGTTGTTTAAGCTTTAAATCAAGAAATATGGAGTTAAAATCCCACCTCCATTATCCACAGTCATTACATTTGTACCCATGCTGTTCCTCTTTATAATCAACATGTAAATGACCACCTGAACATATTTGGGTTAGTAATGATGGCCTGATCCTCTGTGAGACTGCATAATTATCACTTTCATTATCACCCTGACCACTATCACATTAATATCATGCATTTTGCCTTCAGAAGCTTGTTTGATGAAAATGTTGAGCTGAATTTACAAATGATTAACTACATAAGTATGAATATATACAATGCAAATTGGGCGACATTTTGGTCAGCATAAATCATCAGTTATGTAAGTTGCCATGTTCATGTTTAAACCTTGTTGTATGTACTACGTATGGGTAATCCATTTACAGTACCATGGAAGATTTTGTACCATAATTTCAAAATGTGTCGAGTAGCCTTTACCATGACAGAAATACAATATATTAAAAGAAAGTTTCACTTCTGAGCCTTTTCAGTTATGCAACATGCCATTTCCATTCAAAGTCAGTGTGACACATAAATTTGCATTCATTTAAAACAGAGCTACGTTTGTCACAGGTGATTGATGATTGCACATCATGCACATCACGTGCTTGACACAAAATGGGGAGCTGCATTCTTCATCGGTGAGTGGTGGTTGATATACAAAGAGACCATGAACAAATCAAAAAGATGAAAAAATAAAAAAGACAACATAAATCCTAACAAACCAGATGGCAGGTAAAAGGAACAGGTAAATTGTAGGAATGCTAGGAGGAAATGGGAAACTCGGTTTTGCCAAAGTATCACCAGACTCTCCAACTAGTGGAAATGTATAGGAAGCAGAACAACAAATACACCCTAGTAGCTCAGTAGTCCAGTGGATACAATGCCTGCCTAAAAAATTAATTGTTGGTTGCAGTCCAACCCTAGTATTTTCTTATTTTCTTTTTAATGGTCAGTGGCTACTACACATGTACTAAAACACCAAATAACTGGTGTTTATTTACATTGATGAAGAGCAATATGTCAATCATTTGCAATAAACAAGAGACCCAGGAATCTCGTGCTCACCCGAGTATCGCAAGTTCACCTTCCATTCATTCTTGCAGACTATTATCCATGAAAAACATACCAGCAAACTACAGGAGCTTTGGGAAATCCCCAGGAGGGCATGGTGTCCACATTCTATCACTCTGGCAATGAAACACACTCTGGCAATGAAAAATTCCCAGCTTGAGAATGCATTTTTCAAAAGAAGATCAAAATGTGAAAACTGGCTCCCTATTTAAGCCTAGTCCAAAGGGTACCTGCACTGAATCTGCCATACATTCATACTTAAATGAACATCGTATTTACTAGTATTTCTGGTTTCACAGAGGATGACATTTTCAAGACTCAAATTCGGGTTTTCTGGGCTCCCTGGGGGAAAAAAATTGGGCATGGTGTCCATTTGTACAAGTCATTCTATTCTCCTTATGGAAATACCTACCGAATTTGGTGAAAATTTGACTAGTCTTTTTTGAAGAAAATGAAACTGCAAAAATTTAACCCCAACTTGATTGTTCCCCCCTCCCCCTCCCCCTCCCCCCTGCTTATGGCCCGGGGGGGGGGGGGGGGGGGGCACCCTCAGAGGTCTGCCATGCAAGCAAACCCGAAACTGCAGTCACCAAGGGGGGGGGGGGGGCATGATTGGTGGAAATGGTGCCTAATTGAACATATTGAATTCTTATCACCCTGGGGATGCTTCCTGCCAAGTTTAGTAAAAATCTGCCATGGGGTTTTCTGGAATTCAAGCTGAAAATGTACAAATGTTAAGGCATGACACAAGACGCACGATGGACAATAAATGATCGCAAAAGCACACTTCAGTCTTTTGCTCAGGTGAGCTCAAAAATCTTGGACTATCACTGCTGAAGTTGATGGGATGATTTTGCACATAGAAGTGCAGCCACAATTCCTCACACACTACTACCCAGTCAATGAATTTTGTCCCCAGCCCGACACTGATATGAATAATTATATCAATGATCCTGATTCACTGAAATGCATGCACACACACAAAGATATTCAGTGAACACACACTGCACAAACAGAAAAGCATGTTCTTCACTCGTCTAGCAATACATCACACTGGGAGTCAGATATGGACTTTAGACCATTCTGCATACAAATTTGTGATACCCATTCATTTTTTCCCCCTTGATGCGTGATTGGTTGATGCTGTTCAGCCAATCAGAGACTTTCCCTCCAGGAACCCAAAGCCCCTTTGATCCGTCCTGAGGGTATTGAAGCCAGATTTTCCCTCCAATTACTCATTCTCTTGAAAACGACAGGAACATGCTTGTCGAAACCCTGAGAGTGGGTAGGCTCTTTTCAGGGCCACATACGTGCTCAAGAAAGAAGAAAGAATGCGGTATGAACCGTTAAGTCTTCTACCACCCAATACAGGTGTCTACAGGCCCATTTACACTTGCTTGGAAAAATCGCGACATTTGGGTGCAAGTTGCTAAGCAACTACACCCAAACGCCCTCGAAACATCGCCCAAAACATCGCCAGAAAAATCGCCAGCCGGAGTGCGATTTTTTGAAACATCGCGATGTTTGAGGCGAAGTTTGGCGAGTGTAAACCCAAGCCGCAGAAATATCACGATTTTTCATCACGTGACTTTTGGTATCGGATTGCACCGGGCATTTACGCACGCTCCCGATTCCCTCTGTGGAAAATTGTAGAGAGTACGTCGGTCGTTGGCCAGAGTACAGGGTAAATGCTGTACATACAGGTAAATAGCCGATCCTCGGCTGGTTTCTCACCTCCCTGATGAAACTATGGCTGCGTTTATCTAACTCGAGAGAGAGAATCACGTTTCCAAACGCATTTGGAACGGTGTTTGCAAATGTGGTTTGAAACGCGATTCTCGGGGAGCCGCGTTTATCTAACCATTCTACAATCGTGATTCGAGTGGTGTCACTGCGCAGCTGCTTTGCGCCGTTTGACCCGGGAAGTAAAGGTCAACTGTATACCACCAAACATGCCTCCTCAGTCACACACAAATAATGGGAAGAGAGCACAACCGGAAACAGCTGGGATTTGACCTTGAAATACAAACGCGTTTCAAAACGTTTATCTACTCACAAAACGGCGATCGTGGTCTCAAACGTGTTTCGAAACGCCCTTTGAAAGGCGTTTCAAAACGGCGTTCCTAAATGCGTTTGAAAACACGGTTGCATTTATCTAACCTCTGAAAATGCCTCAAACGCGTTTAGGATCGTGATTCTGCCTCTGAAAATTTTTAGATAAACGCAGCCTATATTCAATTAATTCAATTCACTTTATTCCTTTATTCACTTTTTTATATTTATAAACCTGAAGTTCTCCAACCACGTATCATCACCTCATAACGACTTAACCAATTAATGTTCTCCCAGAAATGCGTTGATTTTGGGAGTGCCCATACTGCTCTCAGTATACGTTGACTTTGTGGAATACAGCGGTATGTAACAAGTGTCGGTAAAACAATGGTGAATTCTTGCTGTCCCTGATGAAATACCAGTGCTACTTCTCACTTTCGTCACATCGGCGAAATTTCATGATCCTCCTGAATGCTACTTTCATCAACTTTCCCATACTAAGCTGAAGTTTTACACAGCTGCTAGTGCTACATATGTGATCTATTTTAGCAAGCTATATAGTTTTACCGTAAGTTTACACTCTTGAAAAACACAAATTTATGTGTGCATTGGACTGATAAAAAGCCCTGGCTCAACGTTCAAACCAGCCAGCTAGCTGCGAGCAAAATAGACTGCACTGCAGTGAAAATAGCTCGCGCTTCCACTTGTCTACCGTGTTGAAGAGAGGTAAATTACACATGCGCACTAATGACCAAAAAATTGCGATGTTTTGTGAAGCTCAAACTTTGTGTGCTGTTTGCACAAGTATAAACGGTGGAACCCAAGTATCACGATTTTAAAAATCGCGCTGTTAGTAGGTGTAAATGCAGCTAATAGCTCACTAACACAACTTTTTCAAGGTTCTCAAATCTAGGGTTTCTTGGCTCCCTGGGGGAAAGAGTTGGGAATGGTGCTCATTTGTACAAGTCATTCTATCCTCCTCAAGAAAATTCCTGGCAAATCTGGAGAATATTTGACCATGCTTTTTTGAAAAAATGAAACTTTGAAAAATTGGCCCCAATTTGATTGTCCCCCCTCCCCCCTCCTTATAGCACTGAGGTTGGGGGGGGGGGGGCGGTGGCATCCTCGGATCTGCCATGAGCAAACCTGAAACTATAGTCACCAGTTGGGGGGGGGGGATGCAGTGTTTGGAGGATATGGTGCATAATTGAATAAATTCAGATTCTATCACCATTGGGATGCTTCCTACCAAGTTTGGTGAAAATCTGTCATGTTCTGAAGAAGCTAAAAAATAAACGGACGGAGGATCCATTGTATCTAAAGGGATAAAAAGGCACACAGCTAAACCAATCAGAGAATGCTTGCTCCCACTGTGTGCAAATGAAACTAGTGCTGTTCACGTGGGCAAAATGCGGACGTAACTGGAAACATTTTTGGTTACACTTATTTTTTTTGTTTTAGTTTACAGGCTGGTGTGTATGGCGCCGCTACAAATATATCAATGATCTTGATTCACACAAATGCATGCACATACTTAAAAATATTCAGTGAACATAATGTGCACACTGTACAAACACAAAGGCATGTTCTTCACTGGCAATACATCACATTGACAGTCTGATATGCACTTTGGACTGCATACAAATTTGTGTTGCCCATTTATTGGTTCCTTTGGTAAATACATATGCATGATCATTTGATTTTTTTGGCGCATTATTCAAAGATCATTCGCACTGCTGTCAACATACAATGTATATATATATATATATATTGTTGGTGGGGTGACAAAACCTCGTATCTCAATATTTGGTGGAAATGAGTTTTCTTCATATATTGAAGCTAGGATCCATTACTATGTAGTTCCCAATCCTTATATGCCCATCTGCAAAAATAAGGTCACAAATGAAAAATAAATGTTGGCTGTTTCCATTGACTTACATGTTATGGCAGCCATGTTTTTTTACAATGTAGCTCTCCTGAACATTTGACATTTTTGAGATACGAGGTTTTGTCACCCCACCAACGATATATATATATATATATATATATATATATATATGACCATCAGGTTATAACACTGGTCAAGGTTGGTGAAAATCTGACTATGTGTTTTCAAGAATTGGGCCTATTTGGACAAATTGAGATCCTATTTCCCAAAGGATGCTACCTGCAAAGTTTAGTGAAAATCTGCTATGGAGTTTTCAAGAAGATGAACATGTAAAAAGTTTACACATGATGCAAAACACACAATGAATGATCGCAACAGCCCAAAACAACTTGGTCAGAGAATTCACTAATTCTAAACGAGGGAAACCAAGGGGTCTTACACTCACTGGAGTATTGCAAGTTCACCTTCCACCCATTCTTGGAGGCAATCATTTACGAACATAGAAAACTTGCGGCCCCAAGGGGTGGGGATACAGTGTCCACTTGAATGCGTATACTGTAAACAAGGAATGTTCGCGTGCATTTTAATTTTGCGAAAGCCAAGATTCGCAAAATTAAAATGCATGCAAAGTTCTTGTCTACACTTTATGCATTGTATGTCATAGGGGAACTTGTGAAAATTCAATGCTGCAAAAATATAGTGTTTTGCAGTATATATAAATCTTGTCACCTGACTGATAATGCCTGTTTGGTAACAAATATGAAAATGTTTTCAAGAAAAATATGAAAAGGTGAAAACAAGTCGTGGGGTTTACACACAACGCACAATGGACGCCGGACAATGAATGACTGCAATAAAGTCACTTGAGCCCTTGGCTTGGGTGAGCTAAAAAAAAACATGATGCATGATTAGGTAGTGATGAATGTACGAAATCATGAGCTCACCATGCTGGTGACGAGATGTCGCTGTGCGAACGCCAGGTGATGAGAGGAGCGGTTCTCCAGCTGGAAGCGGGGCACGAACGTCACGATCTTGGTCTCGTGGTAGCGCCCTCTGCCGGGCCGCACGTCGATCCCGATGTGGTACACGCTGAAGGGACATGAATGAAAAATATTGATATCACTGAGTCCGGGCTCAGTGAAGTCTACGGCATTCATCCTGAGGGGGGTTGGGAGAGATTGAGGGAGGAGAAATCATGTTAATCTTGGTCACTTCCTGCAAAAGAAAAAGGGACAAATAGGGTATTAGTATGAACACCAAATCCTACACACAGAAACAGAAGCCAACACAAAGAATTAAAACCTATTATGTGTCATCTTTGTTAAAATCTATGGTGAATTTACTGAGAGCTAACAAAATTTCCATGATTACATAAATATCGACAACATTACTGGTTTAAGGTAAATCATAGACACATTCAGTACCTACAGTTGATTAATTTTCTTTTAGCTAAAATGTAAAAAGTGAAAAATTATTGGTATTCATTTTTGAAAAAAAGATTTGCTGCAGACTTACGCAGAAAGCAGACAACCCAAAACACCACCAATGTTAGTAACAATGACTTTTAAGCAGTGTATGAAGTGTTATACTTGGGATTAAAAGAAACATTACATCAATAGTGTATGTACATCACTGACCTGCAAAAGTGAAAGATATCAGCCATCCAAAGAGCCCGCGATGACAAAAGCTGATCATAAAATGTCTATGAATACTGAGTATACTGCAAATGCTATGCACTGCGTACATTCTTTTATTCTTATGAAGTTACATAATCTTAAAGATCACACAGATAGTCTTAAATCTAACATAAAAGGCATTGTGGGCTATAGAATCATATTATGTCATAATGTGATAATTACTTCTGCTAAACTACAGTTAGCGATAGCTACTCTGCAAATGACCATTTTCTTTGCATGACGGAGCCTTTGGAGATATATTACTTCTTTTTATCTACTCATCAGAAATATCAAGACACTAGAAAAGACTTCACTATTCAAAAAGAGTACATTACACATGCCTGCTTTCCTTTCCTAAATTTTCTTTTCCTCTCACTGATGACTTGAAGACACTGCTATCTCCAAAATCATGTGTTGCCTGTTTCTCCTTCCTACAGTACATCATGATTTGCACATCTTTACTTCCTTCTTGAAGCTTGTTCCGTACAATGTAGTTTCATTACTGACATCTACCAGTCTACTTGATCTACAGCATCTGGATTAACCCTATTTATGCCTTGAGTGCTGATTGGCACAGGAAAACCCATAGCGACGTACTCACTCTAAAAAGTACTCAGCACAGAAAGTTAGCTAAATTCCAACCCCTTTCAATTATATACATGTATATTATGTCTTCCTAACTGCCAAAGCCTGGAATGCACAGAAATGCACACTCCATACCAGCATCTTCACTTACCTATTATCTCTTCAACAGAGGAAGGTTTTACATTTTGAGTGAGACCTTTCTCCCTCTTTGCATTCTTTGCCATACTAACTCTTCTTGTGCTGGCCTCTTTGGACGATGTTTCCTTTGAAGAGAACACTATACCCAAGCACCTAAATTCTAAGTCATTAAATGTTAGTTTAGACTGGTACAATGGAGTTAAAACTGCTGTAACAACTCTAGATCTGTGCAGATGAATGCCACAAGTTTTTGCATGTGCAGATGAATGTCAGAAGAAGTTGTTGCAATTTTGATACGAACAAAGTTTCATCTGATCAAATAAGTTGTTATTAGCAAAGACATCAACAAACATGACATTCAAACTGAAGTTCTGTGAAATTATAAGGAGGCATTTAAGTGAAGGTGAAGTGCAGACTGTGTTGATGTGATGCAAGCAGTCAATCAAGAGGGACCATCTTGTATGGTGGCCAAGAAGGCATCAGATGAGGTCCAGGAGGAGTTGCCATGACGATGCGACTCAAGCTGCTCGTTATCATTGTGAGAAATGACATGATGGGTTAGTACATCTCATCACCAGCAGCACAACCCTTGGGCATGATTAAGTAAAACAGCATAATACATGAATATTGTCATAATGCTATTGCGCTACACAGATCAGCTGCATGTCTAAGGCAGGAGCCTCACTGGCCCTTTGAGAAGATGTTGCAGCTTAATAATTGGCACTATCATTGCAAAATACATCATATCTAGTATGTTGCAACAGGGATCACCAAAAGAGTATTAATCATATTCTCAGTTTCCTCAGCATGATTGCAAGAATGTGGAACAATGAATGCTTTACATACAACCAGCTACGAATCAAGCATAAATAGCCCAATGTGACCATAGTAAAGTTGAGAACAAGGAGGACATTAGTCCACAGCCTTTGAAAATCAGGCAGGCCCTACGCAGTGTCTATGTGGGTTTCATGATCTCACAAGGAAAGGGCTATTAATGCCATATGCAATGATAACTCAAGTTTCAAGGAATACAAATTATGAAATCATATGATGTTAGAGTTGTATACACCCTATATAAAGGATTCTTCCTGCAGTAGCACATGTACAATGTAGATGGCGACTCTAATAATTAAAAGAGAATTAACGGTACCTCCACCGGGCTACATGTGAAATCAAAACCGGCTTGTTCTCTTTAGCACCTTTCTAGTTCCACTGGGGATAATCTTGGAAACTCATCAGCCTGTTTAGGTAGACTGGATCATGTCCAGTATCTCTTGCAGATTTTATATCTGCAGAGCTGCAATTTAGTTTGTTTTGTTTGCCTCAATAGATTGACAACTCCACCACATCCTGAAAGTGACTACAGTTAAACCAGATTACTCGCAGCATGAAACTTTCAAAAATTGTGAAGGCTTCACTGCTTTTTGGTTGACAAACGTTTCATGTGCATTTACCTTCAAGGATCCTGGCTCCTTGCAAAATTTGCTCAAGTTTCATGCATGCAAAAATTTCTAGTTTTAGAATACACTTTCCATTCAAGCTTGGATTGAGGTACGTACAGGCAAACACAGAGAAGATGGGAAGAGGGAAAGAGGGGGGTTAGAGGACTCACATGTGGGGGCGGCCTCCGTCTTGGTAGATCCTGAGCGAGCGCACCCCTGAGCCGCCCTCTAGTGACATGCGATGGCACCAGTAGGGCGTTCCTTCCAGACCAATGATGCTGCGGCCCAGACGCATCAAGCACCTATAGGCAGGTAGATGAGGATCAAATATCAAATCTCATCATTTCATTTCTTCAATGTTGACTATCATCAACTATTATTTACAGAGATCTTTCAGAGTGTGACAAAATCTTTTTTTTTCTCTCTCTCTCTTTACTAACTTGCATGTGTGACTTTACTCTGGATCAGCATGGTTCCATTAGTAATGACAATTTTCTAGTAAATGAATTACCCAAAGGTACACTGAAATTGTGTCTTTCATATGGGACATCAGCTCTAAAAGGGCAATATTCTCTTAGAGAAATATGTATTTTTGAATTCACATACTACTTCATAATCATAAGATATGTTTTATTGGTGGCATGACACTTGCTCCTGCAATGATTGTTCCAGTCTTATTTACTCCAAGGACTTAGGGTTAGGGTTAGGATTGTGACAGGGTCTTAGATTTAGTTTGATGTGAGGATTAGGATAAGGGTTAGGGTTATGTTTGTGAATAGAATTTATATTTGGCTCAGGGTGCAGATATTTCATCGCAGCAACTGACGCAGGAGCAAATGTCATGGAACCATTTTATTGTCTCAGAGCATCCTTCATCTTACATGTGTTCTCCTCCCTGGGGTTCCTGGTAGGAGAACATGAGGGGTGCCACGCTCCTCGCTCTCTCGTGCTCCTCAAACTGGCCCGCCGCCTCGTGGTCTGCGTGCTCCTCCCGAAAGATGAGAGGGAGGCCAGACTTGTTAATGAGCCAGTAAGGAGCCGACACAGAAAGCTGATCGGGGCAGATGGGAAAATATTCATCAGAGTCATTTCCTGTCTAGCCTCTGTAACCATAGCAGCCCCTCCCACATCCAACACAAAATGACATAATTTTACATCCCTTTTATAAGTATAAACATCATATTACAGCAATCACATCTATCACTACCATTGACACTGTACTCACCAATTCAAGACTTGCCAACATCCCTCAAACCTATCACCATGGCAACCAGAACCCACAGTCACCTAACCGTAATACCAATCTTTCTGCCATCTCCTCCCTCCTCCTCTGACATCATAATTAGTTCCAACTTCATTATCATCATCATCATCATCATCATCATCATCATCACCATCCTCCTCCTCATCATCACCATTATCATCATCATCGTAATCATTCTCCTCAACAAATTGTTTTCTTCCATAGCAGTCCCCTCCCATCATACTACAAACTGTCATCCTCCAATAAGTATACAGTGTAACTGACCATATTTTAACAATCTCTTTCATCTCTATCACGGTGACCATATTCATCAATTTGGGACTGTACTCATCAATTTGGTCAACATCACTGAAACCTATCACCATGGTAACCACCACCACCATTCTTTCTCCCATCTCCCCCTTGTCCTCCTCCTGGGGCACACTCACCTTCAGCGACCTGCCAGCCATGCACTCCACCCTGACAAACAGATTGAGCTTCCTCCTCTTCTGGTGGCCGTCTCTCAGCTCCACGTAGCCACACCCGCCCCTGGTGTGCTTCGCTGGGATGGAGAGGGGGACGGAGCACTCCCTGAAAGACTCTGTGAAGAACTTAATGTCCTGGGCCAGGTCCAGATCAGTCTGTATGGATGAATTTAGTGAGCAAAACTAAACAATCTCAAAAATTATAGAAGACCACTCTGTCAACTCACAAAAACTTTACAGTTTTAAAGCCTCAAAAAGGTACCAGTTCAGTGGTTTAGATTAAGCATGAAAATTTTCTTATGTTGAGGATTACCTGACAATGCATTACAAAGAAATGGCAGAGAATATTTCAATAATGTTTCTCCCTTTAATCATCATTCACAAATATTGACTGCAGGACAGTATGGGGAAGAATTGAAATAGTTGACCTGCCACGACTACCTGGGCAGTCAATATCAATATACTGTACGAGCTGAAATTTTCGCGAATTGCTACTTGGAGGACATTCTCGAGTGTTGTTAATTTTGCGGTTGCGAGGGTCTAACTGAACTTACTTATTTACGCGTTATTATTTTTCGCGTGTTGTTATTTTCGCGCTTCAAAGGTGATTCGTGAAAATAAAACCACCACGAAAATTTCAGCTCGTACAGTATACAATTGTCACTGGACTAGATCTCAGGATTACTGACCGTGTAGATGGGCTCATCCATGCCTGGCCGGATGCACCCCTGGACCTTGGACTTGACCACCAGGTAGTTCAGCTCCACAGGGAGGAGGTTGGTCAGCACCATGGGGGGTAGGACGATCAGGGTGTGGCCGGGCTGGGGGGTCTCGGCCTTCTTGGCCGAGGGGCGTCGGCCTGGCGTGTGCTTGGTTGGGAATGCCTCATGTTTGACGCAGAGGCAGAACCTGTGAGTTATGAAGAGTGTGGAGAGGAGGGGATTGGAGGGGATGTTATTTCTTGATGAGCTCCTTTCAGTGCAGTTCAAACCAGTTATTGCTTAAAAGATTTTTAGAGGGCCATTTTAACCTTATGATGGAAACTAGCAAAATACTGAATCCATTTTGAAACTGTTCATGTATGTTTGCTGTATAGAAATTATTAGTTAAATTTGTTACATATTTCTTCTTTGCTACAGCATCACTATCACAGAATATCTTCATCAGAAAAAAAAAAATGCTATCTCACCAGAATCCTCCTGCCAACCCCTTGTAGCCACCTATTCCACAGGACACTGCAAGTATCCAAGCCTTACTTAGCACCCTCCACAAATCAACAAATCAAAAGCTATCTTCCCAGAGCCATGGGTAGTTTTAAGACAAGAGTAGTTGCTGTGCCACTCCACGTGGCCTGCTTATCTGTGCCAGAGACCCCCCTCCCCCCTCCTCGAACCCACACCACCAGGGAATCCTGGCTTTGTCAAATGCTCATTGACCAGATGCACCATGTTCACATTTTTATCATAAAACATTGTTTGTTTGTTCATATTCCATTTAACAAGATGGCTGGATAGCCCATATTCACCTATACTAAACTAAGCTGGTCTGTCATGGGGTACAGTTGGATGTGAGGCTGGACCACTTCACCGGGCTAAACACCCTGCTCTTTGTGATGAATAAATGAAGCAGGATCTTTTACGTGCATGAGTTGTGACTCTCTCACACACGGGACCTCCATTTTATGTCCTATCCAAGCGACAGAGTGTTTTGCCTCTTGCTAGAGGGGATGGTATGATTACACACAACATTACTTAGTCCAAACTCGGCTATTGAACCCGGGTCGCTTGGGTCGGAGGAAGACAGGCTACCGACTGAGCCAACTCACCGCCCTCAAAGTTACAAATTCTGGTCAAGTCTTGATGACTTCAAGCATTTGTTAACATTCTTATCATAAAACTGAAGTTACCTCTTAGTCAAGTCTTAATGTTTTCATACCAGGTCCTTTGATAATAAAACTGAAGAAGTACTTCTGAATTGATCATTACCATGTAGATATGCCTATGATAACGACTGTTATGGTCATTGCTGTTAATGACCACTCTTCTCTACCTTTTTATCAGGAACTGTGAAAAAAAAAAGATCTTAAAATGAACTGTCATATTCATCAACCTGCAATAGACACAATTTTATTCATTAAAGCTCTCATCTGTAGGCAAACAAAAATTCACCCAAGTTACAAACTTTCTGGAGATTCAGTTTCAATTGGCTCTGTATTGTTTAATTTTGTTCAGTTTGGTTAGTTCTTTTTTTCAGCAAGATTGGTTGTATCTCTTCCACTGCAGCGATAAAGATCCCTTGATCTTCAGTGCTGATGTGAATCTAAACGGGACACTGACCTGAAGATTCCTGCATTGCCACTGTCTGCCCTGCACTCCATGGGGACACTCATTGCTTCGCCGGGATTCTGAACCGCTTGCCACTTCAGGGGCCGGTCGCAATACGACACGGCCCACCCCTTGGGGCGGAGGTAGATATCCCACAATGCATAGGGCAAGGGGATGGCAAGCTTGCCGTTCGGTTCCAGTGGATTCATGGAGACTGGGTCTGGGTAGAAAAGATAGGGAAACGATAAATATGCAGAGAATTAGTTTTGTTGCACTGCTATCAAATGATAGACACCGTAAAAGCAAAATTTTTCCAAGAGCATTTTTTTTTTAATGCTTGGCCTGAAAAGACAAATTTTGTGTTTTTATTTTTAAACTCCATGAAAGATAAAAATGAAATTGTGTTACATATAACAAGCAAAAAAGAAAACAAATGTGCACTTCCATTTTCTGCTAGTTTGTAATCATGTGACCTATGCAAAATGAGAGCACCCATTTTAAAAGATATTTCTTCAGATTTGTCCTTTTAGTCCATCTTGAAACAGGCAACCCAGCATGAAGCAATTATCATCATTTCTTTTTTCTAGCCCACAAAGCAGGTGATGCAGGTTCAACTCCAGCAGCTAGTTCCTTCTTTTTCACTTGATGTTCAAAATAAAACAGATCAAGTATACCATCTACAATTTTGTAATTTACAGAGAGCAACAGCAAATAAAGAAAATCTCTGTGACTTACTCTCTGTTGGGGACTCAGGGTTGATGAGCTTGAGTTCAATCGGCACGCTCAGCCGACTGATGACCGTCAGAGCAGACCGCACGGTGATCAGTTTACGGGCACTGCCCTCTAGTGTTACGTGGAAGATAACTCTGGCTTGCTGCTGGTCAGAAAACTAAAACAAAACAAAATAACATAAGTTATGGAATGCATAATGACCATCAAGCATTTCTAGTCATTTAAAGCAATGTTTCTAAGGATAAGACAAACATTAATTTTGATTAATTTTTATTCGCGTGTTTTCTGGGGGTGGGGTGGGGTGGGGGGGGGGGGGGTAGATGCATCTTTACAGTGTCAAACACACAAATGGTGATGGGATGTCCTGGTCAATATCTAAAATGTTTATGTGAGTTCTGAAAAGTCCAGATTTTTACTGTTAAATTATAACGTGTATCATTACACAAATGACAAGGTCAGCTATTCTCTCTTGACGTGTAGATACATGTTTGCAGCATTACTGTTTATAGTGACACTTATATCAAGAGATGTAGACAAAATAAAGCCACAGAACATATCATGACATTCACTGTGCTTGGATACATAAAAAAAATGTAGTTGTCATGGTAATAGTTTAACAAAAAGACTGAAAATGGAACAAGTTGTGGTACTCACTATGCTGGAGAGCTGGTTGTGATGGGGTTTAGCCAGCCTGAAGAAGACGCCCACTTTATCGACAGAGACCGGTGTAAGCTGCTCCCATCCATCCACCTTCACCACCAACTGGTGCACTCGCAGCTCATGGGTGTTCTGGCAGAAATTTGAAAGATTAGTCAAGAACAAAGGCAGGATTATCTCCACATTCTCTTTCAGTCATTTTTGCTCCAACCCTGTTTGAAAATAGTTGGATATGTACAAAATAAATGGCAAGATGCAGCCACTCGAAAGAAAAAGTATAAGCATTTCAGCCAGTCTGATATTTTCAAATAGACCTCAAGTTCCACATTTTCATGATATCAAATATATCATGCATCTATCCATTCATGGTGAAACCCAACATTTATGCCTGGGACAATTGCTCTGGTCTGATTTCTCCAAGGACTTAAGGTTAGGGTTGTGATAGGGTTTTCAGTTTAGTTTGACATGAAGATTAGGATGTACGGTTAGGGTTATGTTTGTGGGTAGGTTTATGTTTGGTTTTAAAAGATAACATGCAGATATTTCAAGGAAACAATTGTTGCAAGAGCAATTGTCATGGAACCTAACATTCATTCATAGGGTGCTTTGTTGTCAACCTCCAAATATCTCTCCATTGATATTGCCACACTAATCACTGGTCAAGAGGGAACAGTAATGGGACTCACCCGATGCCTCGCTTTGCCCTTCTCTTCAAACATGAAGGGAATCTCTCCCCCTGGAGCCACGTCCTTCCACTGGCTGAAAGACCTCTCTGACTTGGACTTCTCTTCCGGCGACGACAGAACCCTGTTATACGGGAAGAGAGCAAAGGATTTATGTGAAACAGCATTTCAGAGAGGTAAGCAAAATGAGAATCATAATCAATAGTGCAGGCACTCATTGGCCCAACTTCTCAAAGGTGGTTTTAATCAAATTTATTGTTTATATTTAGGCCATGGAGTAAAACGAGCAAAACATGCATACCTTTCAAGTGAGTGTTTCAGTGCACATTCATTATTGGATGCCTGTTTGCATTATTGCAATAATCTGTCATGCACGTTTACATGGACAAAATTAGCATAATCCATGGTCTAAACCTAAACTTTGTGAATGTGGGCCTTTGAGCACCATGACATGGAGGAAACATTACATAGAAGAAACAACTACAACAGTAATGACAGTGAATATTGCTTAACACATGTAGACATCATCAAATAGAGACAATTTCTAATTTGCATGTTGATACAGTGTATGTGTCGCCACAGACCTGCAGTGTTCACATTTGAAATCATTGTTTGTTCATGTGACAGTAAGGAGTACACTGTACAGTATGTCATGTCAAAAAAGGGATATATTATGTCATGTAAAATTTTCTTAGAGTGTTCTGGAATAAATTTCTGTCATCTAGTCCATATTCATAGTACGCATATTAATGCATGAGGTAGATATTTCTGTAATCTTTGATTGGTATCATTGGTTCTATGCTTGTAATATATATCCTTTTGTCTATACCCAGTAGTCAATCTACCAGCATCCATAATGCTTTTGAGCAATGCACTGAACAATGGAGATTAAACTTACCTCAGTGCTCAGCAGCTGACACAAACAAGCGGTGAAATTCTACGCTCGACACAAACAATCAATTACTGGGTATTCTAAACACTTTCAGGTGTGCAATACAATCCATTCACAGACACTAGAACACAGTTTGTGGTAATATTCTGGATGATCAAATCGAGCAATGGAATAAAGAAAGCACACGCACTTGTTTGGAGTGGTTGTTAGAGTAGCAAAGGAGAGGCGACAACCCGTCTGGTTCCTGAGGGCGAATGGGACGAAGGGCGAACGCTTTCGTCCTGTCGTTCTGATAATGAAAAAAGTGTTGAATCAGAGTCTTGGAGTGAAATTATTCTCAAACAAAACACATAATGAGCAAAGGAGGAATACTGCTCTGTTTTCTGAAATTTACTGGTTTACTTATAAACTAAAATTTTAGATAGACATTGTCAACAGAGGGGGATGCTAAAGGGCAAATATTGAGGAAGGTATCAGATAATATCTCTCTGTTATACATTGCAACCAGATTACTTCGTTAAGAAAGCAATTAACAAAAAACATGGCAAATTTCATGGTGCAAAAATTTTAGAAAATTTTGTGCTGGCCTGCACTATTGGAAAAAAAAACCACAAAACAAAACAAAGCAATACATAGATTTTACTGGAGATACAAGATTATACAACAAAAAATACTCTTGTCTGTAAATTTAAAAAGAAGACCCCTTACAAGAAAGGTCACTGAAATGGGCCCAGTGTAGAAATACAACAGCAAATGAGTGAATATTTACAGATTTACATTGCTTTTCATCTTTCCTCATTTTTTCCTATTCTTCAGCCAGTTTTCACTACTCACACCATGCTCACTTAAAAACAAAAACAACTCTGAATTTGATTTTGCTTCTGAATATTGTATTACACAATTCATTGTTACACTTTTGACTGTGAAATTGATGGTTACATTCAGTCATAATGTCCACTGTACATATTGATGACTTGACACTGTTTTTATTTCATTTGAAACAAATGTAGAGACATAAAGTGGAGCCAAATCTACAATGATCAAATCTTACCCTCCCTGGCTGTAGTAGTCTTCAGTCCAGCTCTTCTTTGTGTCACTGTACAGGTTTATCAGGGCACTCGTCAGGTTGAGATCCAGTCTCTCATTCACTGAAAGAGATTAAAAACACATGGATACTTGCAGAAGACTACTGACTATCATTACAATAACAGCTATCTTCACATTCAAATCTGTGACTAAATCTTCATATAAATCGGTTTACTTGCACGTAAGTGTGTTTGACGATAGGTTTGGGTATGGTTACGTGGACCAAAATGCAACGAACACTTCTTTTTTATGTAAACAACCTTGCATGCTGTCTAATATCCTCATCACTACAAAGGGCATAAAACTCCAAAATAAGCAAATAATGGTAAAAATTGGTTTCACAACACAACAAAGACTTACTACAGAACATGCAGTCTAATTACTACATTCTCTTTTCATTTTTAATTTCCAGCAACCATCATCATACATTCTTCTAATTCCTGCATTTTGGATTTCAAATGTATCACATTAAAATTGTTACATAGGACATGCATAAAATACTGCGCTCTCCTTCTCTTTTGGCAACAAGTCCCTGAGTGTAAACAAGCAGGGGCCCCTGGACAATGTGTATCACAACAAAATCAATTTATCTTTGTTTGGTTAAAGATGACTATATAAACAAAACAATTCCTCAATTTTATTGACACAGACAATGAGAAATGAAAGTAAAGGAGGTAAAAAGATAAAGGTGGAGTATAGAGAGTGGTATACCTTTCATTTGAATGAAGAGTTTTTCAGGGTACATCTGACTAGCAGCTTGCTGGATCCACTCAACATTGCACCTGCAGGATTGACAAAACATTGGCAAAATATTGAGGATGAGCCAGGATAGAGAAAATACACTTTAAATTCCCACAGGGGGAATGAAGATGTTAAAATTTGACTTTGGGGGTATGTTTTTGCATGAGTATGTGTGTGTGAGTGTTTTTTTTTTTCTAAGCTTCAATGCCAGTAAGGCTTTCAGGGTAAAATGACGAAGGGTCACAAATCACAGAACTATGTGTTAGCATTTGCTACACAGAGTCCCCTCTATCAACATTCACAATTCTACCAATGCCTTTAATATCCTCCCTCCCCTTCTTCTTCTTCTTCTTATCATTATTATCATTATTATTAATTTTATTATTATTATTATTAGTAGTAGTAGCAGTAGTAGTATTCTTGTTGATGTTGTGCAGCTGTTGTTGTTTTTGTTATTATTGATATCATTATCATTATTATTATCATTATCATTATCATCACCATCATCATCACCATCACCATCAACATCATCACCATCATCACCATCATCATCATTGCTTTATTTCTCATTCTGGATTTAATAACAAACTGTGAAGAGTTTTGGAGACATGTACAATGTATATGCATTAACCCACTGAAGATGAGTCCCGAGTGTACTCGGGCAGGTGTCTAGTGTATGGGAAATGCATGTGGCAAAATCAGCCTGTCCTCAATGGGTTAATGATCTCAGACTCACTTCCAAGGCTCCAGGCAGGGCTCCCATCCAGACAGACTCCTGTTGTAGTAATCAGCAGCCAGGAGGCAGGAGGCCTGGCCCTGGGCGCTGGGCAGCAGCTTCTGGAAGAAGTTCAGATTCTGGCACGACATCTCGATCAGGGGCACGTCGATGTTTCCGCAGTCATCGATCAGGGTGATGCCCAGGGTACCGGCTCGGACCTTGGAGGTCACAAAGGAATAGAAACATATTGCAATATCCACAATTGTGTAAGACAAATGATCTCTACACAAAAAACAAAGATATAAATTAAACTCCTTATCGGACAAGTTCACCTGATAACGTGTGGATTGAGTGAATGCAGCAACATTCAGTTTGAAGAAGATCAGGTAATCTGTCAAAAAGATTTGAATTTCTGAAGTTTCAGTGCCACCATTGCTGAATGAGAAGACCACTACAATTTGTGATGTCATGTGTTTAGAATGATATAATGAAAATTGAATTGGAATTTCCAAAATATTCCATTTTTATGAAAAGTACGCATTCCTTCAGCTTGTTACAGACATATGTTACCGGTTGTAAGATTAAGATGGCACTCACAAGAAATACTGAGGATATAAAGAAGTTGGTTACCTCTATCCCAGCTATCTCCATCTTGCTCGCCTTCTCCTCTCCCCCGTCCTTCTCCCCTGGGCTCCTAGGAGAGGTGGAGGAGGAGGAGGGGAGGGGCTGGGCATTGTCTATTAACCAAGAGGCGGCCAGGTCCAGTCGGTAGTTGGAAGCCTCCAGGGCCTTGCGGCAGTCCTGGGAGCGGAAACCCAGCTCCTTCAGTTTGGACACTGGAGGGGAGGGGGGGGGGGGGGGAGTGAGGAAAGAGAGGGAGAGAATGACAAACAGTGAACCACATAGCACTTTCATACAATCCAAATTATCATGTATTCATCTGACATTTGGACAGGAATATACATCACTTCAGGTTGTGTTTGGGTTCTCTGCTTTCAATATAATGACCCTCACTCCACGGTTAATTTGAAATTGAAGCTAAAAAGACACTACGACCTAGTGTTCATGGATTAACACTAAAAACATTTCATCCTCGGTCAGTTCTGCCTCTTTAGAGGTCCCCCTAAAAAAAAAGTAAAATAAAAGGCACACACACCCACAAACAGGAGCAAGAAAAATGTTTAAATTTGATCATATCCCATACAAAATAAAAGTCTGATCTTGGCATGCAGAAATGCTGGATTTTTTTAAGTTAACATAAGATACTCTTTGGCGCACTGGAGTTGATAAGGTGCACACATACAGCCCAGCTAACCTTGCTTTCTCAACTTGGGCTTTGACTGCTTTTCCTCCGCCTCGTTCTTCTTGTTGTCGGCGTCCTCATCATCGTCGTCCGGCGCCTTCTTGATCATCTGGGCCGGTAGTGAGTTGGCGATGCCCAGAAAGAGCTGGGCATCATGGTAAGAGACTCGCAGATTTAGAGCCTGGATGTGCACCTGTCAGAAGAATTAGAGGTGGAGGGATGGGGATTAACCCATTGAGAACCAGTTTATTTTGCTATGACACACATTTCCCATAGACATCTGCCCAGGTGTACTCAAGACTAGTCTTCAACGGAATAGTGAAGAAAAATGTGACTGATCATTTGTGATAGAGCATCTCTTCTGATCCTCTGGACTTACCCGACTGTTTAAAGGTAACTGCAGAATATTTCAGTGTAGAAGTTTTTGCTCGTTCTGAGCTTGCACACACACACCAAAATTCGACAGCACATACAATGCCATGGCGTTTTCTGTGCAATCAACACTCCCAGCATAAAAAGGGTTAAAGTCAATGAATATCTTCAGGGTGGGTTTTTAAATGTTAAGGTCTCATACCTCCAGGATGGTATGTGCATCCATGATGTCGAGGAGTCCCCCCAGCTGCTGGCCGCTGTGGATGTGGGAAGAGCTCCCCTTCAGCTCCACGTTGATGGTGCTGGGATCCACGATGGAGAGCGCCGACTCCTCCTCGTTCCTCATGGAGCAGGAGAAGATCTCCAGCCCCTCCAGGCCGCCGGAGAAGGGGTTCTCCTTGGAGTCTGGCTTGTAGGTCAGCACGGCACAGGTGGACTGGAGAGACACCAAAGATATGGTGTTAAGTGTTAAGATAAGCTTTTGCCTGTCATGTGCACTACTTGGCATCTTGACACGGTGTTAAAAGTGTTAACCCTAACTAGGCCGGGCTATTTAGGTAGTTGATAGAGCTGGGGGGGTTCCCAGGCCCCCCCTCCAGATCTCGGCCGTCGACGGCGCGATCGCGACAAAAATTGGCACACACATCGCCTATGATGTAATCTAAAATACTATGAAGTTATTTTTTCAAAAAATCATCATATATGCTAAATTATGCTAATTTATGCATGATGATGCATAAAATCAGACTATTTGGTATAAATCACAAAATAAAGCTCAAAACAGGCACATTTTTTGTGTAAATATTCTTTTTAGTGTCCTTAGCAAATGTAATTGAAAAAAATTGTGATATCAGAAAAAAATTCTTAAGTATTTTATTGTTTTTTTAATTTCTTATGTATTTCTTTGTTTTTTTGATTTTATGTTTTTCATTGTTTTTTCGATGAAATTTGTCCGCGACATCGCTCCGAACAAGAAAATATGTTATTCATTGATTTTAAGCAATAAAACACCAAAATAATCATGCTTTTATGAAATTTGCCTGTAAGCACAGTTTGCATTGAAATTGTACACGAATTAACGTTTTTGAGCAATTTTTGGTCTGACATGCATGTACATATTTAAACACAAATTTGGTTTTAAACACAAATTTGGTGTCAAAAGATGCGGGAGACTTGAAAGAAAAAAGTCATGAAACGTCGCGGCGATAGCTTTTTGCGATTGCGATACATCGCGCGGAACGTCGAGGGGGGGGGGGTCTCAGAGGCCCCCCCCTCCCCCGGCCTAGTTAGGGTTGAAATGAGCTTTTGGCTGCCATGTGCACAACTCAGCATATCAGCACAGTGTTAATGTACTGACATTAGCTTTCACCTGTCATGTGTGCAATTTAGCATCTTAACACAGTGTTGAAGTGTTGAAATAAGCTTTTGCCTGTCGTGTGCACAATTCTGCACTTTAACGCTCAACACTTCCATAGAACACCAGATGGTATAATTGCTCACAGTATCGTAGGCATGGTGTAAGTAAAAGCCTGTGTTTTCACAATGGAGAAGTACTTCAAAATCAATCCAGTGTGGACAGTCCAAACTATTAATAACAGCATAAATTTTATGTGGAGGTACAGTTATAACAGAGTCACAATGTACAAGATTTAAATACTCAGAACCCTCCCTAGGAGTAACTACAGTGTATGTACTTCTACTGCATTACAGAGACTGAAAGATGTGTTAGGATTTTTGTTTTCTAAGCTCAGTCCTGCAAACAGTGATTGCAATGAATGGGACTGTTAGCCTCATCTTGTGAGCAGCTCACCTTCAAGATGACAGCATTGGAGTCTTGTGATGCTGAGTCCTCTAAGATGACAAACTCTGTCTCTGTGACATTCACCTTGAACTCTGATGTCTTCTCAACCTGTCCAAGAAAAAGACAATGAAAAGCATGTGATTAAAATACAATGTATGGTATCATAGCGATCAACAAGACGGTAGACAAAACTCTTTAACTTTGAATCCTTTAAAACAAGACTGTCCACATAGTATCTTGTTATTGGCTCATCCCTTTATATCACATCCACAAAAAGACAAGACGTGCCTTAGGTTTAAACCAACATTATGGCTGTAATCCCTGAAATTTTATATGACCTCTGTACAAAGAAAAAAAAAAGAATAGACAACTGTTTTGAACACATTGTTACCTTCAATTTCCAAAAAGAGCAGCATAAAGATGAGGATAACTTCCAATCTATCAGGCCTACCAGTAATCACAAAATTGACCTCTGAATTTATCATGTGATAAAGCTGCCAAAAATGCACTGCTCTCCAACAAAAAATAACATCTTATAGCACAAGGTACCACAGCAGGACCACACTGGTACCCACCTGCTCCTTGTGAGGCACCCTCTTGGTGAGTATACCAGTGCCAAGACTGACGGGTGACCCCGCCCTCTTATCCACGCTGGTGATGTTGGAGGACTCAGTGGATGGTCCCTGAGAAGTGGAGGCCTCAGATGGGGTCCTCACACTGACTCCATCTGATCCTGGGCGGTAAAAAAATCATACCAAGAGCATATTTACCATGAAAAAAGACAACATTACATTATATCTGAATCAAATATCCCAAAACTATCACATGCTATCACAGCATATTACCACAGCATAACACTTGTCCATTATAAATGTGTATCTACCATTATCTTTTAGTGATCGTGAATTCTGTAATCTCGTTGGTCAATCAACCACTTAATATATCCCGTATTAAGTGGATATGATGTCATGATACTGTATTACACAGCCAGCTGCGCGTGTACCAAAGACGCTTATAGGAACGTGCGCGCTAATCCTGTACAAAACAAATGGACAGCGCGCGGTCCTCAAGCGTATTGCGCACATAACCTGAGACCACTAGACGCTTGATAAACAACAGCAACTTATACTAGTATCTATCTGGCTACTGACTGCAGTATCTTATGGCGTGTACGTGCACGTATTTGTATGCGCGCATCGCATGCAGTAATCAGCTCGCGCGACGTAGGCCTAAGTCAACATGGTCATGGCTGACAGCCGGCGATTTCAACATCATTCACGAGGGGAAATCAGCGAGAAGAAGGTTAGCACTTACACTAAAAGATGAATTCGTTACCCCCTGCTTGTTCTTACGAAATACGGGAAATATCTACCGTCTGGTGCCATATTTCGTGAACAAGCAGGGGATAACTAATATTACTCTATGTTTTCTTAAAAACTCATTTAGATATTAAATAAATATTCAATTCTTTCAAAAATCCTATCACTTGATTTGTATAGATGCATAAATAGGACTTGTATGTTGGTACCACCTAGATTTTATATGATATATCATGAAATTGAACACCTCGTATATATCAGTTAAAGTTTAATTTCCTTTTAATATCATGTCAGTGAGGATGTCTGTCTTTCTACTATCACCATGAATTCAAATGCACTGTCTAAACAAACATGCCCATAAGTATCACATAATCTCATAGTAAATGCTGCCTCAGGTGCTCTATTTCTCCCAAACTGAAGTGTGATTAACATACCTGCCAACATTTCAAGATGAAATATCTTACTCATGGATTGCAAAAATCTTATTTTATATGCAAACTGAAGTTAGAAATCTTACTTTCAGTAAAATCTTCAAAAAATACACATGAAAGGTATATCTAAATATTTTCTAAAAATCTGATTTCTC
The DNA here is from genome assembly GCF_040938485.1 of Diadema antillarum. Taxonomy (NCBI): domain Eukaryota; kingdom Metazoa; phylum Echinodermata; class Echinoidea; order Diadematoida; family Diadematidae; genus Diadema; species Diadema antillarum. The sequence continues at coordinate 562,560 of NW_027272109.1, read as the reverse complement.
TGACAGAAAATCTGATTTTGCTATTTTTAACGTAAAAATCTTACTGAATCTGATAAAATCTTATTAGTTGGCAAGTATGGATTAAAAGTACCATAGAATGCTCACTATCAAACTTTGATTGATTCAATGAACTCACCCTGAGTAGCTTGCAAGTCAACCACATTGGAGTAATTACTATGAAATGATCACTATCGAAAGTTGAATGATGGATTGAACTTTCTTGAGCAGCGTGAATTCAATTAAAGTCAACTGAAATATGGAATGCTCACTGTAATTTTTTGATTGAAACAATGATCTCACCTCGAGCCATCTCCAAGTGGGCTGAAGTACAAAAAGTACTATGGAACAGCTGCTATCAAATTTTTATTGATTGTACGGACTCACTCTGAGCAGCCTGCTAGTTGACTGTAGTCAGTTATTGGTAAAGTACTATGGAATGGATAATAACAAACTTTAATTGAATCAGTGGCCTCATCTTGAGGTGCCGGTGAGTCAAACACAGGGTAATAAGTTCTACAGAATGGTCACTATCAAGTTTTGACTGATTAAACTGATTCACGCTGACTGGCTCAGAGTCAACCAAAGTGTAATAAATACTACAGAATGGTCGCTATCAAATATTGACTGCTGGAGTGGACTCACCCTGAGCGGCCTGAGAGTCGTATCCCAGGAGAAAGTCCTTGACTGCTAGCAGTAGGTCCATGACACAGACCACACGCATGTTGTTGAGCAGCGCCGTGGCCCGGGTGTTATCCGACTGGGAGGCGTAGTGAAGCTCCAGTTGGAGTGGGTTGGGGTTACGACTGTGGTGCCTCGTCGGGGTCAGGATCTCCTCGAAAACATTGCTCCTCCGCTTGGAGACATCACCTGACCAATTCATGCCATTTGAAATAAAATAAAAAACAAATATGAAGTGTTAATCTTATCCCAACTGTTAGCCTTTTCTTTACCTCCCTCACAAAAACAGCAACCCCCCCAAAAAAAAACAACAACAGCAAACCCCCCAAAATACAGCAACCCCCCCCCCCCCACAAAAAACAAAAAAAAACATAACAAAATCAAAAACACGAACAGGACTTCATCCTCAATTCAGTAGCGTGTATATAGTTACGTAAATACAAATTGTAAACTCAGTTCCACATGTCTGAGTTCAGTACGGGCATTTATAGTATTGCATAATGCTGATTACACTGATGATGTCATGAGCTTTCATACATCATACATGTACATCCTACCTGTTCACTCTGCTTGTAGAATACATGACAGACATTAATATCATATAAGCACACTGAGATAGAAATTTGAATCTCTTTCAACACTTCATCTGCTGTCTCGCAAAGGATATGTGTGTTCATCATGACAGCTTTGACTTTGTGCCATTGTAGGGGCCTGAGAGAAATTAAAGAATCTCTGAACCCATTGAGGACAAGTCCTAAGTATACTCAGGCAAGTGTCTATGGGAAATATGTGTTAGTCAAATCAGTCCATCCTCAATAGGTTAAAGGGGAAGTCCACCCTGAAAATTTGGTTTGTGTAAATAGAAGTAGAAAAATAAGAGCAACATGATAGTGAGAGTTTGAGCAAATTATGATAAAGGCTACGAAAGTTATGATTTCTATTTTTCCCCAAGATGTGATCAATCAAGCACAAATTGGGAACTCCCTGATGTATCACATAAACTACATGTAAACCTTCCATTTGCCCTGTGCATATTGACTTGATGATGTGTCCTGTTCCTGTAATTTTCCTGTTTCTATTCCCCCAAACTAATTTTCAGATTGAATTTCCTTCTTAAAATTTGGAGACTTGAGGTCGGTTGTGATGCCACACCTTTCCACCTTGTGTCATATGCTCTGATAGCATGTGACACCAGGTCCACCATCTTTGATCCGTTGGACTGGCTCATGAAGGAGAACTTGGATTCCATGAAGTTGAACTGTCCTAGCGACTTCTCTGCCGCGACCTCTTCATCGCCGTGGCGACCGTCCGGATCGCGCCCGCCCCGCAAGGGGTCGCCGGGGTCAGAGCCATGCTGGAGCAAGAGTTCGAGGGTCACGTTCACCAGGTTGATGTGCATAGAGATATTGGTGCATATCTGGCCGCTGAGGACCGTCTGGGACTCCGGGTTGGCGGGGCGTGGCATCGGCTGGAACTCTTCCAGCTGTTCTCCTAGATTGTGGTCCAGGAACCCACGGATCAGCTGGTACTGGGACAGGTCTAGGCAGCAGTGGACAGATGAGAGCAGACCCTGGATCTCCATATCCGGAACTGGGTGACAGGGAATAAAAGGTGTCAATGTGTGTGAAAGAGTTGCCACTTTCGTAGCAATAAAGGCAAGATATAGAATGGCGTGCTCTACAGAATGAGAAATGTAGACAATATAGAATAGAAAATATTCTATCAAAGTCAGGTGAGAGCAGTTTGGTGTTCAGTGAAAGAAAAGATCTAAGGTTTAATGTGCACAATGTAGGAACTGGATTCAATCCAGTGATTGAGCTAACATGTTGCAAAGCAATATGAGCACAGGGATGTATCAACAAAAAGATCCAAGACCTACAAATATTACTACAGTGTAACTGTACGAACAGAAAACAAACAAGAGACCCGCGGGTCTAGCGCTCACCTGAGTATCGCAAGTTCACCTTTCACGCAGTCACTAATCTAAATTATTCACAGCTCTACCAAAATTTGACCAGGCATTCTCAAGTAGAAGATGAAACTGTACAATAAGGGCCCAAATTTTTTAAGATTCCTTAATTGGGGGGGGGGGGGGGGGGGATTGGGGCCCCCTGGGGCCCTCTGGGTGGGGCATGGTGCCCATTTTTATAAATTGAGATCCTGACCCCCTAGGGATGCTACCTGCCAAGTTTGATGAAAATACATCATGAGGTTTTCAGGAAGAAGATGAAAATGTACAATTCAGGTCCCCATTTGGACCTTCCCAACCAACCCCCCCCCCCCCCCCCTGCCCCCAAGAGGGGCACCCCTTGATCTCCTATGAACAAACTTGAAAATACAGTCATTAATGTACTCACTCATAGTATTATCTTACCTCTATAACTTCTGATTCTAGAGAAGATTTTTAAAGATTCCTTCATTTTGGGGGTTTGGGGCCCCCCTGGGGGCCCCCTGGGTGGGGAATGGTGCCCATTTTAAGAAATTGAAATCCTAACTCCCTAGGGATGCTACCTGCCAAGTTTGGTGAAAATGGGTAATGGGGTTCTCAAGAAGAAGATGAAAATGTACAATTTAGGCCCCATTAGAACCCCTCCCCACCCCCCTCCCCTGGGTCCCAAGGGGGGCACCCCTAATTTTGCCATGAACAAACTTGAAACTGCAGTCATCAATGTACTAACTCATAGTATTAACTTAGCTCTATCACTTCTGGTTCTAGAGAAGAAGATTTTTACAGATTCCTTAATTTTGGGGGGTTTGGGCCCCCCTGGGGGCCCCCTGGGTGGGGCATGGTGCCCATTTTAACAAATTGAGTTCCTAACCCCCTAGGGATGCTACCTGCCAAGTTTGATGAAAATCGGTCTTGGGGTTTCAAGAAGAAGATGAAAATGTAAAAAGTTTACGCACGACGCACGACGGACGACGGACGACGGACGACGCACGACGCACGACGGACGCCGGACGAAGGGCGATCGCAATAGCTCACTTGAGCCTTTGGCTCAGGTGAGCTAAAAACCCAAATCTGCTTCATGAATTACTGTACACTTTGAATTCACACATCTACGTATAAGGACTTACCCCACAGAAGACAAACACATATTTTCTTTTTTGGGGGAACACAAAGAGATGCTTTAAAAAAAAGACACCATGGATTCACACAGAAAAATGGTCAGTACCATAAACGAAATTGAATACTTTACCAGTTCTCCTGATGTCAACATCTAGATTTCGGTCCACCTGGATTTTCAGTAAACACGTCTGCTTCAGCAGCTTGCCACCCTAGCGTGAAGAATCAAATCACAGAAAGATGATTTTTGATAGATAAACTTACAATATTGCAGCACTAAATATCACAAACAAATTAAAAAGGAATATTGTTTTCACCAGAAAACAGTATAAACTGGTTGGTTCATATCTGTACGTCTTCATTTTCTCACATTCACTGAACACCCTTTAGGAATTACTAATTGGAAACAATTCTCCGTATTGTTGGCTGCATGAACATTTAGTTCAATATAACAGACGACAACTAGTTGCAATAAAAATGTTGAAACTTGAATGCTTGCACTCAATTTATTAGAGATCTCTAACACTATGATACTGACATCAAATGATTCTAAAGACCTTTATATTCAGATGTGTACAAACCTTTCTCTGCACAACAAATGAAGGGAAGATGAGTGCTGTTCCATCCGACACATTGAAGGCATCATGAGAGACTCTCTCTGCAGAGTAAAGGTCCATGTCTTCCAGATCAATGTGGATGCAGTCCAGGAGACACGCCCCTTCAGTACTACCACTTTCACCACTTCCACCACCATCATCACGCTCTTTGCTTTCTTTGGTTCCCTTTTCTCTAGAACTTCCCCTTGAGCGCTTGTGGGTATGCACTGGGGTTGAGGTGCGGGGACCAGCCCCTGCAGCCGCCCTTGTCAACACCCCCGAGGAAGTTCCCAGATCGAGGCCAGTGTTGGACCCGATATTCAGTCCAGGAGTTGTGCTGGAGGCCACCTTCCTCGTTTCCTTAGAAGGCTTGGTGTCTCCTGAGGTCTTGGTGTCTCCGGAGGTCTTGGACACACCCTGGTCTCTTGGGCGCATCTTTGGGCTGGAGGTCTGGTGGATGATGGTTCCGGGAGTTCCCGACATGAGGAACTGGTTGTATACGGTCAGGTTGCCGAGGTTGATGACCAGGAGGTCCTGGGAGTGAGAACTCACTGGGGCCAGCATGACGGGAGAGCCAGCCTGGACGTCAAGCTTGATACGAGAAGTCCTGGATGGACCAACTGATACCTGAGAAAAAAAAAGAGAAGAAGATAATGTTGGAGACTATTGGTGGAATGCATACAAATTATGGAACATAGAAAGAGAGCAAGCAACTCTCATGATGATCTTGAATAACTTTACTTTCTCAACCTACCATCTCTGGGAAATAGTAATCCTTATAATCTTAAACTTTTGAACACTGAGTTACAATATGCTATGGATTAACTTGGGTGTAAGTATCATCAACATACACTGTAATGCTGGAATCAATTTCTGCATGGAGATTGAAGGACTACATATTGGAAACTTGCACATTGCTAGAAAATTGACACACAGCTGACAAATTCAGGAATAAGAAAGTTAAAAGCTTCACCTGGTGGCCTGCTGACGCTGCCCGCATGGTGCCCAGGACCTCCTGGAGCTGGTTGAAGTGTTGGGCAAAGGCCACCACCTCTGACTGGAAGCGGTTGGTGTGGACGTAACGGACTGATGACATGCGCAGCTTGACGCTGATGTCAAATTCCCTCAGGGATTCCCTGTCTGGCTGCCCGTATCTGAAGAAGGGAATGCGACAACGATGCATTATACAAATAGTGAAGGGTCACGAATACGAAATGTTGTTCCATTGAACAAATACAGGCCATTCACCATTGCATCTACGTTACACACATCTCTGACATTAATGAGTGTGGTCCAAGCCAAGATCTGAATTCAGAGCTGTATTGGCAACCATTTTTCAGGAAAGGCAAAAGGTTCAAATGCACAAGGAAGCGGTTGATAGAAACTGATAGGGTGTGTACTGCAAAAGTACGTACAGCTGTATACTGTGAAAAGAGAGGAATGTGATGGTGCTAAATGTTAGGTTGAGCCTGTCAGGGAAGCAAAAGTAACTGTGTATAATGTCAAAATAATGTCAAAAATTGCACAATGTCAGTGTGCCATGGTACATTTAAGCGAATGTCACATGACAAACAATTGACGAATCGGGTATCAAGGATCTTTCAGATGTTGTTGAGATTTGTTGTATGAATTAGAGTATACAGTTGCATAATACAAGTCTCTCTGTGAAAATATTCATGCTTGAATGAACCGAAATATGACTGCTGCCATTACAAATAAGATGGCAAGAGAAACATTAAGATTTTGTCAAATTGCTCAAATAAAATATCATCTTCAAGGTATTAAAATGTATCACCACAAGTTCTAGAAACTGGCAGTGAAGTTTCTCACTACAGTAGTACTGCACATCATATTTCAAACATGCACAAAGAGGAAATTTGAAGTCGAAGTAAGAAAAAAGGTGAAATCAAGAAGTCAACTTACTTGTAAATGTGAAAGCTGAGGGCTTCTTCCCCCTTCGTCGTGAATCTCTCTCGGTAGAGAACGCCATGCGGTGTCAAGTCCAGCAGTAGGATGCTTCCCAGGTGACCTTTCACCTCTAGATTGCCCTCTATGCTTGTCATGTGGGCCGTGACCTCCGACACGCTGGCCCTGGCGAGCTCGTAGTCGGGCTTGTTGAGGATGAGGGAGAGCGAGGCAAGGTGGACCTGCATCTCCATGTTGTTGACGTCATCAGGAACTTCTGGTGATCACAATAATCACAGAATTTTACAGCGATTTTGAATAAAGCTCTGCTAAGTTAAAAGATCAGTCCCCACAAGAATTGATTCAGGAGCTTTCAGATATTTCTCTTTAAAGAAAACACTTCTGGCATTATTATGCAGGTTGTACCAAGTTTGGCTAAATTCAAAGACCAACCCACAAGAATTGATTCAAGATTGATTAAGAAATTTCTCTTCTAAGGAAGTACAGTTGTTCCTCTAGCGTGTTTTCTGCATGTGCTGCAGCAATCCATTTGCATTCCTAATGGTTTCATATTGCACATAAATGGCTATGGTGCAGCAGGTGCAGCATGGTATAAACTGATCTCATTCAAATAATTGTCTTTGTTTTGTCACAATAAGGGCTGGAAGAGGTTTATTTTTCGGTTTGCTCGGCAATCTTTCCTGATGCAGCACAGCAAGTCATCTGGATTTCTTCTTACTCTTGTCACTGTGTCTTATGTCACATCAAACAGTTCATGAAGATTCAGCATAACGATCTAGCATCAAATGTAACTGCATAACTTCACAATAATCAAGGAAACTAGCTTACTAGTGTCTCTTCTACAAACAACATAGTTATCATTATGTGGGTGGTACTCAAAACACAGCTCAAGAATCATCTCCCATTAAAACAGACAAATTACACAATTATTAAAGTAAGAAGATCTTTTGAATAGCAGATCTTTACCAACACTCTGGGCCCCATTTCATAAAAAGTTGATATGATAGCAGCTCTCGCTGGAATGGCAATTGTCATGGTAATGACAAGAATCCAGCTTCCTGATTGGCTGTTGCTATGGGAAGTTGCCACTTCAGCAAGAGCTGCTATCCTAACACCTTATATGAAATGGGGCGAGCGGGTCGTGATGGCTCTCAAATTTACCTGAACTTGAGGAGCTAGCTTCCGGAGTCTTTGTCCCCCTGCCTGTACCACCAGCTTCTGGTGTCCTTGCCTCACTGGGTCGGGGGGATTCCCCCTTGGGGAGGGAGCTCCCAATGCCCAAGAAATCCAGCAGCACCACCCATGTCTGCTGGTTGATGGTGATGTCCAGGCGGTTAAACTCGACGTCAACAAAACGGTTGATCTGGATGCAGACAGGGCAAACATGGTGGGATCAGGATAGCAACAACAAGAATTATCCATAACTGGTAAAAGCAGATAGCAACAGTCTATTGGTACCCCTATGCACTGAAATGTCAAATGACATAGAAGTGTGATGATGGTATTGATAAAAGCTACAGAATATGTAAATCATTTTAAAAACAACTGTAATGCGATGGTGATAATGATGACAATGACAATCAGTTCACTATACAAACATGCTCTTACTAAAAAATAAATACCTCATACACTAAGGTGGATACTACAAAGCAATAAAAAAAATGCAAGAATTGAGCCTCAGGTAATATGGCAGATGGTCAGTTAGTGAAATATGGCCTCACAACTATCTAAAAAGCTCTCCATGATGATTGAAGAAGACGGACTTTCAAAAGATGAAGAGCTGCTAATCACACACTGGGTGAGACTGAGAAAAGATTTTGAGGTACAATTGATATCAATCATTTGTATACAATGACTTCCAATGTTCTTAGGTACTTTTGGAATACTGTTTGTAGAGTCACCATATTAAGATTTTTTTCTCGTTATGAGTGGTAACAGGGAAGATGGATATATTTTCTGGGCCTCAAATTAACCATAAGAATGAATGTCATCACGATACACTTCAGTGTTCTTCTAAAAGTCTCACCTTCTTGTATTTGGTTTTGTACTCCTCTGATTTCTTGTCCACTAGGAGAACCCTGATCTGAACCAGTACCTCACTGGATGGGGTAGGTTCTGTGGCGATGTTCTCCATGGAGACATCAAGAGATGGCGGAGGAGTGGAGGGGTAGAATCCTCTGCTGCTGCTACTCGTCTGCCGACTGTAGAGGCCAGAGTTATAGTACTGCGACTCTTGTTTGTTAAGTTCCGATGGCACAGAGCTGGGCCTCATGGGAGAGAGAGCGGGCATGGATGTCACGGAGGGACAGGACGTAGAATGCACCATCTTCACCGACTGACCACTGCCCGACCTCCTCGCGCCGCCGTGGGATGCCACCAGCTGCCTGTGTCGGGAGTCCGGTCTCTGGAGGAGGTCCTCGATCACCAGCGACTGCAGGAGGACGGTGATCGAGGTCGCCGCCGGGGAGGTCTTCTCGTAGTCAACGCTGAAGTCTTGCAGCTGCACATCGACGACTCCCTGGTCGCCGTCACTCAGGTCTCCGCGCATCTGTATGCAGAGTTCAGGCATGGTGAACTTGGCACATATCCTCATGGGATTTTTGGCTTCTGATGATCGCAAAGGAGTACTTTCTTTGACCGTCCTATAATCTATCGATTTTGCCTCCGCATCATTCGCTTCCAATTCTCTGACACTGAAAATCCCTGATTTTCTGTCCCTCTCCTTTCCAAGGTCAGCAGCAGAAGGTGGTTCTTTTGCCGGTTCTGCGTAGGTCAGGTTGTCCATAGTCTGCAGGATCTGCTCGTAGACATGTTTTGACAGGATGACTTTCAGTGAGGACACCACCCTTCCAGTGACCTGCAATGTGGATGAGGAAGAGTTGTCCAAGCCTAGAACATCATCCTGAAGGTCAAGAAATGCTGCACTGTTATCCATGACAGGGGGCCCTAATCCAGCAGGGATCTGGTTGACGATCACTTCCAGAGATGTGTTGTGAAGGATCGGGGTGCCACTGTAGGGGCTGGATGCCGCTTTCATCACATCCGCACTCATGGTGCTTGTGGTGAGACTCGAGAGCGACTTACTGTCCTCATGGTTGAAGGAAAACAGATTCACATTTTGAATCCTCAAGTAGAACCTTGTCATGTCTGTCCCTGTATCAGACTCCGATGCACTTTCCACACTCATGTCCTGACTGATCTCTGAGTTCTCATTGTTGGTCAGGCTAATCTTTCCAAGGTGGCCAACCAAGAGTTCTGAACTGGATGCAGTCCTGGGGATGATGATGACGGGCGTCTCCATGACAATGTCAAACTTCACATTGGAGCTCTTTGGTTTGATCACACGAGAGTCTGTCATATCGAAGGATATGTCCTGGGTGTGGTCGGCTTGTTGTCCAGGTGAGTCCATCATGGTGTTGAACACGCTCGGAGACAGAGAGGTCATCAGGTCCGGCATCTTGGCCTGGACAAACTCCCTGGCGGCATCGCTGGCAGCCTTCTGGAGTGAGTTGGCAAGATTGGTGATGGAGCTCTGGAACTCATCCATGCACTGCGTGACTTCATGGAGGAAGCGCGGTACATGGATGTAACAGAGCGAGGCAAGGTGGACATCGAGAGTCATCTCTTCGTTTGAGTTGTCAATATCATCCGCAAGCTGGATCTTCACCGAGCCCAGCGACATGGCAGTGGCATTGGACTTGTCCTGAGACTTCCTGAAGGAAAAGGTGAATGCCTTCAGTTCATCCTTGTCAGTGTCATCATCACCTACGCTAAATCTGGAGCTGTCCAGAGCGGACCTGAAGAGGTCTGCCTCAGTGCTTGGCTTGGGGGATTGAGGAGCTCTCAACGTAGGACCTTGCGTAGTTGGATCCTGCCCAACACTGAACACTTTCTGACGTCTGCTGCCCTCTGGAGTCAGGTCCAGAAATTGGAGGCCACCAAGAGATCCTTCCACGTTCATGCCACCGCCTGGAAATTAGCCATAATCAATAAATAAATGCCAGTAGCTTGAAAGCATAAACAATTGAAATGGGCATCATTTAAACAAACATTCAGCCTGTACATCACATGAATTGTAATTATTTCATCAAAAAAAAAGAAGAAGATATGTATACTGTATTCTCAATTCTTTAACTGCTAATACATAAATTACCTTTTAGACCAGAGTTTTGCCTAGTATAGAAAGAACTCACTAAATTTCATTTCTTTCTTTTTAATGGAATCAATCTGATACTGGGAAAATTCTTTTAATGACGGTACTATGCTGTTGCCTCTATAAAACCAACTTCCCAAGAAATGCAACAAAATTAACTCAAGCGCTAATTACAAATATGCACTGGCAACTCTGTGGTGCTAGAGCACAGTTTTAATAAGTTAAATGATGAGTCCGAATGACAAGAAGCCTTACCCAGCGATGCCTGAACATGAGCCTCACTGATGGTTGCTGTGGCAACCTTTTGACCCTTGACCTTCGGCCCAGTTATGCCCCTCACCAGCACAATGTTGAGGCAGCGAAAGTCTGCTGATATTTCCGTCCTGGTCGATGATGAACTGTCGGAAGGCTGCGACGGACATGATTTTTTTTTTTTTTAATGGAGAAAAAACAAACACAAACACACATCAGTTTTACATCAACTAGTCCTGAAAATTACCTCACTCTCTATAAAAAAAAAACATATTCAAATAATTACAAGCATCGTGTTTCAGCACTTATTCTTTGTTTATATGTGTACCAATTCAGTTTGACAAGATCCAAGTTCTCAATCTAGTGATCAATCGCATTCCAAAGAAAATCTATGTAGCTTGGCCTTAACTTCCATGAAGTACGTATAATTCACTGTCATTGAACATTCAATGAGAAGAAGTACATATATGGCAGTAACGGTCTCTGTTGTTTCATTACAAATTATTTGTTGTGGTTACATGTCTTTTTCTCTTCTTTTTGCCTTATGCTCTCTATCTAATGTTCTGTTTCAATTACTTTTGTTTTCTAATGTACCTAATTTGCTACTATGCTACTTTGGCTCTCATTTGAGAGCTAACTTGAAAACTTAATTACCTCTGATTTCAGTTAATGTGCCAGCTGATTTCTTATCAAGAATTTAACTGATATTCTAAAACTGAATGTAATTAGTTTGGAATGGTAAGAAAGGTCTTTAGGATGAATTCTAAAATGAATTGAATATCTATGGCATTAACTCTGATTCTTCACAGAAGTAAAACGACAATATCACGGCAGGCACACAATATGACTTCTACATGCCACAGATTTTTCTGCAAATTGTGTTACTGTGACGAAGCATATTAAAGGAATATAGGGTCTATAATGAATATGACTAATAACATATTCATTGCACATTATTGTGCTTGGACATAGAGCTGTAGATCGGCCCAGGCAGACCATCCAAAGTAGAAGAGAAGCCAAACTGCTGATGAGTGTCTTTCTCGAAAATGAGAAATGCTGAAATTGCTGAGAAGCTTCATTTTGGGAGACAATGTATATAATAACAAATTGTTCCTGGTAGACAATGTACAGAATAAGAAAGTGTCTCAAAGTGCTGATATGACCCTTCTTTGTACGTTACATAAGGTATCCTGAATTCGATGAGAGGGATCACACTTGTTTTAATGGTCAGCTGTAGGCACCTGGAATCGAGACAAGGGAATACCAGTTGTAAAGAAAAGGTATAACTGGTGGAAGTCTGACACTGGTCAAAACAAGATGAGGAGTGACAGTTTTATCTGCCCCATGAGTACTAGCTTTAAGTTGACAAGGGGGTAATGTGCTGACATTAGTCCCTAGGTGCTGACACTAGTCTTTATTGTGCTGACACTAGTCTTTATTGTGCTGACACTAGTCCTTATTTTGCTGACAGTGCCTTGTGGAGTGTCCACTTCATAATTATTCATCAGATGACCAATGGTCATCTATATGATTGGTTAATTGTGTCGGCAAGGGGAGGGACATCTATGTGCCATATTTAATGTTACATCTTAATTTGGTTTCCAAGAGGGGCGGACTCGGTAAAATAATCATATGCATGAAGCTTGAGAGCCTGAAACAAAACCAGGGTGCAAGACCCCAAAATAGTTAGTTACAACTCGACATCTTCAAGTAGTTCATTGAGTGAAGAATCATTTCACTCCAACTGTACACATCATTTTCGGCTGAATAAAAGTCCAGCGGACACCAAGGTTCACATACGACTTGTGTGGAATGGGACTTTGATTTTCAACGACTGCCGGTGTGTGTGTGCAGGTGAATGATGCGTGAAAGGTACGCCAACATCCATGAATGTTGAAAACCTCGTTACACTTGGTGGCAGCGGTAGGATGAACTCCCATGAAATTGCAAGCAAGCAACCATCAGTTGAGACTATTTCTGTGTGATCCAGAAATATCACCTGAGTAGCCGAGTAGCAACCATGCTGGTTGTGATGTTGCTGTTATAGAACAGTTTCTTGAGACTCAGAAGTTTGGCGAGTCCCAACATTGAGAGAACAATTTGAAAAGCTAAGCTGAGCTGCATGAAGTCAGTCGTCTGCAACGCAGTTGTGATGTCTTCAACGCTTCCGACATTGGGCTGACCAGGTTGCAGACAGACGCCGGTCCAGGGACGGGCTGAGACGAGGACGTGGACGGTGCCGTCAGGACGGAGTCTGGGACCCAGGAGGGACGAGACTACACGGAGCAGCAGACAGCTGAGCAGGGTGACCACAACACATCGCCAGGGACGATTGACAGGGAGAGCAAAAGTCTTATCGAAGGGGGTAAGTGAGCTTCTCTTGGTCAATTTCACGGCAAGGCAGAGGGGGTAAACAGTACTACAATAATAACTGTTATATCCTAAGTGTTGTGACAGGTTGTTTGTTAAGACTGTATGAACATGGAGGGGGAAAGCAACTTAAGTCAGTTAAGAATGCAAGAGTTGAGGCAAAAGTGTGAAGAGTTGGGGCTGCCACATGAAGGACTGAATAGGAATCAGTTGGTTCAGAGCATAGAAGAGGCAAATAAAGGGCAAGTTTCATCTCAGCCAGGGGCGACTGTTGTTAGCACAGATGGGGATGAGGCCCAAAATGCTGCTGCACGCAAAGAGTCTTTAGAAGAAACGCGCATGCGCTTTGAATTAGAAAAGTTGAGAATGCAAGTGCGGCTAGCAGAGCTAGAAAAAGAAAAGCGTGAAAACATGCCTGGCGCAGCACCTGGAAATGCAAGCGTAGTGGAGGGAGGTATTAGGCGGCAACTTCCCTTTTACAAAGAAGGGGAGGATGTAGATGTATTCCTGCGTACTTTTGAAAAAATAGCCCATTTGAATAACAGGCCTAGGGATGTATGGGCACTACAACTGGCCCCACTGTTGTCAGGAAAGGCTAGAGAGGCATATGCCAGACTGTCATTAGAGAGTAGTAGGGACTACGACGCGGTGAAAGCAGCCATACTGCGTAGATATGACCTGACCCCAGATGCGTACCGGGTCAAGTTTAGAGAGCTGCGAGTCGACAAAGAAGAGACGTACGCAGAATTCTCTGTGAAGCTCTCCGACCTGTTAGGGCGTTGGCTAGAGGGGGCGGGAGCAGACACAGATGTTGACAAATTGAAGGAGCAAATCCTTATGGAGCAAATGTTGAAGCAAGTCCCCTATGACTTTAATAAGAATATGGCTCCGGGATCATGAGCCGCCAACACTTCAGGCCATGGCGAGGCTCGCAGACCAATATGTGCAGAGTAGAAAAGGAATGGGAAAGCCCCAGGGATACATAGGAGGCAGACAGGACCTCAGATCATTCCCTAAATCTGGAGGAAAGCCCAGTTTTGGGAGCGGGAAAGGGGAAAACATACCCCAGAAACCGGTACACAACCAAGAACAGAAAGGCAGTCGGGGGAAGATCCAGTGCTATAAGTGTGGCAAGCTAGGGCACATAGCAGTAAACTGTCAGAGCGCTCAAAAATCTACCCCTAAGGAGGAAAGGGATGCAAAACAAGACCCTGCATACTTCTGTAGATCTAGACCCCACAAATTCTTAGAGGCATACACTAGCCAGGCTATGCTAGGAGGAAGAAAGGTGAGCCTATTGCGTGATTCAGGCTGCACCCATTCCCTTGCTAGAGTAGACGTAGTAGACCCTGACCTCATTATCCCAGGAGAGACAATCCATGTTAGGGGTTTATTCATTAAGAGAGAGCTACCAGTGGCCAGAGTACATCTGAGGAGTGATGCCTATGGTATTCAGAAGTGGATTCGTGTGGGAGTGGTCGATGATATTGAAGTAGACATGATACTGGGCAATGAACTTGTCCATGAAGAAGACCCGGAGTTGAAAATGCCCGTAGTGAGTGGAAAGGAAGAGGGCTTGGTAGTGACACGGAGCCAGGCTCGCGTGGAGAAAGAAAAGGTAGAAAACGAGAGAACAGAGAGGGAGAACTCCCAAGTTCGTGTGAGAGACTTGTTCAGCATGAATGAGGGAAATGATGAAGTAGTTGATGCTGACAAAGCTCGCATGGATGGGGAATCTCACGAGGGGGAAGAAAGTAGCCACAAAGCAGGAGAACAGAGGGGGAAGAAAGAACCCATAGACTCGAGAAGTAGAGGGCACAGCCAAGTAGACATAGGGGTAACAGAATTAATTCAGGCCCAGCAAGAGGACATAGGCCTAAAGTCAATTTGGGAGAAAGTAGAGGAGGAGGATGGAAACACGAAATGCTACTTTTATGTGGACAAGGGGGTGCTCATGCGTAAATGGTCTGGTGCAAATCAAGCCCTAGGGGAGGGATACAGACAAATAGTAGTCCCTAAGCAGTACAGAGGAAAGCTTCTACATATTGCACATGACAAGCTGACGGCAGGTCATTTGGGTGTTGGTAAAACACAACAGAGGCTGATGCAAAATTTCTATTCCGGGATGTAGCAGAATTTTGCAAAACATGTGGTCCATGCCAAAAGTGTGCAAGTCAGTACCGGGGAGGGAAGGCAAAACTAGTATCAGTCCCAGTGATCGGCAGGCCATTCAGGAAGGTTGCTATGGATATTGTGGGCCCCTTACCAAGAAGCAAAAAGGGCAATAAATACATCCTTGTCCTCTGTGATTACGCAACACGTTATCCCGAGGCAGTACCCCTCCCCTCAGTAGAGGCTGAAAAGGTGGCAGACGAACTGATAAAGATCTTCAGCCGAGTAGGGATTCCAGACGAGCTCTTGACAGATCAGGGGTCAAACTTTATGTCCCTCCTAATGAAACAGCTGTGTAGTAGTCTGGGTATCAAGCAGCTAAGGACCAGCCCTTATCACCCCCAAGCCAACGGACTGGTAGAGAGATTTAATGGGACTTTGAAGGGGATGCTGAAACCCTACACTACAGAAGGGGATGTGACCTGGGATGAACTCATCCCCTATGTGTTGTTTGCATACCGGGAGGTTCCCCAAGAATCAACGGGATTCTCCCCATTTGAACTTTTGTATGGGCACAGAGTAAGGGGACCCCTAGATATCATTCGGGAGACCTGGACAGGTGAAATTCCCTCACAAGAGAGCATAGTGACGTATGTGCTAAGGAGCAGAGAAAATCTGGCCGCAATCACGAAAGCAGCCCAGACAAACCTAGCCATGGCCCAGAAGAAACAACAAGTGTGGTATGATAGGAAAGCCAGAGCAAAAGACCTGAATGTAGGCCAAAAAGTGCTGGTGCTACTCCCATGCAGCACTAATAAGCTAATGGCTAAATGGCAGGGCCCCTATCCAGTGGTACAAAAGCTGAGTGACGTTAACTATGTGATTGAGATGGGGGACAAAAGAAAGAAACACCGCGTGTTTCATACAAACATGCTGCGTGAGTGGCGAGAGCGGGAGAGTACATTGTACATAGACGTTGAAAGTGCCGAGTGTGAGGAATTAGACGAGGTCATCGAGTCAATGACCTGTGAAGTGTCCCCATCTGAGGTCAAGATACCAGACTACCTCTCAGATGCACAGACGAAACAAGTGACTGACCTAGTAGGGGAGTATAGCGACATCCTTAGTGACAAACCCGGACGGACGGATGTAGTGAGACATGACTTAATCACTACAAATGACCGCCCAATCAGACAAAGGGCGTACCGACTCCCTCATGCATTAAAAGATACAGTAAAGAAAGAACTAGATGAGATGTTGGATGCGGGAATCATCTCCCCTTCTGATTCCCCATATGCTAGCCCCCTTGTGATTGTTAGAAAGAGAGATGACACCCTTCGACTTTGCGTCGATTATCGCAAACTTAACCAAGTGACTGAATTTGACGCATACCCAATGCCCAATATAGAAGCCATCACAGATGAGCTAGGAAAGGCCAAATTTATGACCACGATCGACCTGACAAAAGGGTACTGGCAAGTTCCCCTAACCGACGATGCAAAGAGAAAGTCTGCATTTATTACACCCTTTGGCCTCTTTCAATTCAATGTGATGCCTTTTGGGATGCAGGGCGCGCCAGCCACCTTTCAGCGGCTTGTAGATCAGGTGCTGCGTGGATTAAGCAAGTTCGCGACTGCGTACATAGATGACATTATCATCTACAGTGAATCTTGGGAGCAGCATCTGGTCCATGTCCGGGAAGTGCTAGAAAGGTTGAGAGCAGCAGGCCTAACAGCAAAACCCAGTAAGTGTAAAGTCGCCAGGAGGGAGGTACTCTATCTGGGGTTTGTTTTGGGAGGGGGTTGTGTGAAACCCGAACCAGCTAAAGTGGAGGCAGTAATGAATTACCCGCAGCCTGCAACAAAGACGGATGTCAGAGCCTTCTTGGGCCTAACAGGCTATTACAGGAAGTTCATTCCAAACTATAGCAAAGTGGCAGCCCCACTCTCGGACCTCACTCGTAAAAGTGAACCGAGACTAGTTAGGTGGAACAACGAATGTGGCCAGGCATTTGAGTCCCTGAAGAAGTCCCTTGCTTGCTCACCTGTGCTCAAAAACCCTGACTTCTCCAAAGAATTCATTGTACAGGTAGATGCCTCAGAAAGGGGAATTGGAGCAGTTTTGAGTCAAAGGGATGATGAAGGTGATGATCACCCAGTGGCATACATAAGCAGAAAGTTACTGCCAAGAGAGCAAAAGTATGCCACTATCGAGAAAGAGTGTATGGCAATCGTGTGGAGCATCCAAAAATTCCAGCCATACTTGTTTGGACGACAGTTCCTCGTACAAACCGATCACAATCCTTTGAAATGGCTTCACACGATGAAAAATCAAAACCCAAGACTGATGAGATGGAGTCTGGCACTACAGACACACTCAATGAAACTTGAGCACAGGAGCGGTAGCAAAAATGGGAATGCAGACGGTTTGTCTAGAATGTAATATATCTGAGATGGCATGATATGACTAAGATGGATAAGGAAGTACTTGTAAGTCATATGTCCAGTTAAGATATAACTGTAAGTATGTCTATATGCTAATTGTATGTTAGTTAAAAAGAAATAAAGGCCAAGTTAGGTATCCGTGTAACTGGCTAATTTCAACTCCTAAAGCAACCAATCACGGGAAATATTATACATGTTATAAAGCCGGACTAGGCCCGGTAAGCATGCAATACTTACCTTTTGAATGAAATAATTATGTGTGTCAACTCTGCCTTGCCAATAGTGAAAGAGAGCTCACAATTGTACCCTAGACGTGACATGTTGAACATTGCTATCCAAAGGAAACCGTGCATCAAGAGACTGAGTAACTAGAAGTCAAGAGATTCGAACAATCAGCGATGAACCCGAACACACATGCATAATTAACTAGCATGGACACTTTGAAAACTGGAGGTGTGTCGTCATTAAATGTGACTAAATATGCACTGACTAAAGAAATATGATCGATTATGCTTCTGGTGTTATGTACAAATGCATGAGTAATAATGTTTATGTGATTTCTTGATTTATGATTTAAAGGGAAGGTCCTGTTTTGGTTGATGATGGCACGTCGGGATGAAATTTTTTGGCAAGATAATGAGAAACTACTTATGAAATATGAAAGAGCATTGAAATTTATGGGGAATTCAAAGTTTGTTTGACAAAAATTGGTCTAGAAATGGCTGAGAAATGCAAAAATACGTCGTCCGATAAAAGTGTGGGACCCACACTTTCCCCGTGATACGACCTTACCTCCCTCTACCGTTTGAATTTGACTACATTGGGCTTGGGGCTTTTTCAACCGTTATCTTCCGCACACGCGAGCGATGTGTACCGCACGGCTTGGTCTGGGAGGTTGACCTTTTCACCTCCGTGAATTTGGGAGACAGACGGCGCGGCGAGGGAATATTGCGTAATCATGGGGGTTCATGGCACATTTGCAGACCTGTATGCACGTCGTGTGTGCGTGGAGTTCTGTGATCGCACTGCGGTATCAGCCGTCGCGTCGTTCCGTTTGTTTATAGTCTCTTTTCCTCGGTGTGATGCTGCGTATAGAGCTCTACGGATTCCGACTCGAGAGCAACTGAAACAGTTAGGTTTTGCAAGACGAGGTATACATACGTCTCCGACCCAGAAATCTCGCAAAAGAATATAGAATCTTTCGAAATGAGGCGTAGGGGACAACGAAGGGATCGCGATTATTGAAACTGGACAAGATGCCTTCATCCCGTAGAAATGAACCGACGCGACACCTGGATCTACCGACCCCAGCTCGCGATGTCCTGAGTGAAAAAGTGAGTATACAGGCATTTAGTGTAGAAGTTAGTCAGTCCATGGAGCTATTGGTAGCTCCATGGTCAGTCCGACCCATCTTTATCCGGAAGTGCATGATGTGAGAGCTTGAAGTTTATCTCGTGAAGAATATCCTGTGCCTGCTAGAAAAGATGTATGTAGGATGACCCACAAAAGACTTGATTACTTTATTTTTTCACCTTGATTTTCAAGGTTTTATGCGTGTAAAAAGTTCAGAAAAATAGATTTCTGAGTAATGAAATTCGCAAGGGGTAATCGGCCAAACGAGAATGAAGTAGGGTCCCTTAGTGCAGAGTGTTCGTTGATCTGAAAATGAAATAAATTTCCTTATTCTGAAGCGTCCATAGTATTCTCAAGATTATGTGTATCGATCCGAAAACGAAATAAGGCTCGTTATTCCAAAAAGGAGATTCGTTAGTCAAAAATGAAGGAATATTCGTTATTAATTCTAAAAGTGAATAATATGTGCCCAAAGAGAATGGGGGAAGGGGTGATCATAATTTCTGTCGAGTATAGTTTACATGAGATTTGGAAGGGGATGATCAGATCTACACTGTATACTACTAGGTAGTATCAGAAACAGGGGAACACAATGGCGCGGCAGCATTACACCCTCGTCGTGTCATTTTCTTTTCCCTACCTTTGAGTAGCCCCTATTTATAATAACCGTTTCTACATCATATTACATAGCTCATCCTTATAATGTAATTCATCTGTCATATCATAATCATAAAACTGAAGTATACAATACCTGCAACATAACAACTAACGCTGGCCGTTTGGCGGAGGTTCAGTGGTCCGATGCATCATGATAATGTGCGTGTGTTTGCGTATCATTTTCATTCAATTTTCTCTGCGTAGTATCCTATATACTTTTTTATATGTATTATGATTTGTTTGCTTTTGTTTTCAAAGCTCTTCAATTACTGTTTGTTATTATTAAGTCGACTGAGACTCTACTTGTATATGCCGTAGAAGACTGTAGGTTGTTCATTCACTGTGTCAGTTTTGTCCATCTATGTAGATCGTGCATATTGTACATAGATCCATCATGATGAATTGCTGTTTGCTTTGATGTGCCCTTTTCTTTGAAGTGCTGAATAATTTTGAAAGTTATAATAAATGGAAATATGAAATAGATTTTGTAATTTGACAAGCTATATAAGATGATTTGCAGGCTGCATAATTCAATTTCCATTTCATAATTTGTTATCACAGTCAGTGTGAACAGCTTGATGTCAGGTTCTAAAACTTTTTAGGATGCTATAATTATGTTCGCCGGATGAATCCCTTCTTCATCCTGGGAACAATGCGTGTATAATTTTTCATAGATTGTCGGTTATGAATGCAACCAATGTCTTTTCCTTTTACACTTTCAGTAGGCTATGGATACTCTACATCTCAAATGGCACTTTAGTGGTTTCTCGGGACCTCTGAAAATGAAATCAGACCACCAAACTTCTAAACAGTTTATATCTTGACAGTTCCATCGGAGAACTGTGTCGAAAAAAAAATGTTTCCTTTCATTGGTAGGCCACGATACATTTCTTTTTTCGGGTCATCAAAATTCGAATTGAACGTTTTTGTAAGCGATCCGAACAGGACACCAAAAATAAATGAATAAATAAAACTCAAGTTTGTCTCGGAATTAAATTGTGAAAACTCAATTGATTCCATTAACAGGGAACGCGGGATATTGCGATGAATCATGGTAGTCAATGAGATACGTTGTATGACCCGACGTTACTCTTTCAATATACGTTTACGCGTGAAAAAAGAATGAATCTCTAATCCCACTGTATCAATTTTTTTAATAGATCTCAGGAGCAAATCGAGAAAAGACAGGAATGCCCATTGGAAGCCAGTCAACAAAGGTAATGTTATTCTAATAAATATATCAACAAACGTGACCTGTTCTTTTTCGCATTGTGTGTGTGTGTGTGTGTGTGTGTGTGCATGCGTATTTGTGTTTTTGTTTTATTTTGTTTTGTGTTTTTTTTTGTAGGATGTGAAAACACGTAAGGCCTATATCGGCCTATATGACGCTTATTTTTATTCCGCGAATTTCTTATTAGTCAGAATGGAAGGCATTGTGTGAATATCATTTTACTCTGGTACATAAACTACGGGATGTGCAATTGAATCGTATATTAGTTGAAGAAAATGTCTACTCATGGAACCATGGTAATGATAAAATTATATATGAAAATGTTTCTGTTTTGTTCTTTATTACACAGGGAGATGTGTTCAACAAAATAACAAAACCAAAACCAAAAGCACTAAAAAAATTGGAGAGGTTCGGACATGCCGATTTTCTATTCCCGGCCACGAAGTATCGCCAGAGACAAGTCGCTTTATCCATCTTAGTCCAGGCTAGGC
Organism: Diadema antillarum; assembly: GCF_040938485.1. Classification (NCBI taxonomy): domain Eukaryota; kingdom Metazoa; phylum Echinodermata; class Echinoidea; order Diadematoida; family Diadematidae; genus Diadema; species Diadema antillarum. Next base: position 541,233 of record NW_027272109.1, on the reverse strand, counting down.
TCCATAGAAAGTGCACCTAACCTTGTTTTTTTATATATACAATGTTTTTTGATGGTTTCTTGTCAATTCGAGGGTGCTGATTCCAAATCCGATTGATGCCACTCGCGTAACCTTGAGCATTTTCGGCAAAATGCAAAAATCCAAAATGGCCGCCATATATGCTAATTTGGCCATGATAATCCCAGTTATGTCAATTTTATGACCGATTATTCCATGAGTTTTTTAAATTTTTGTTCCTTGAGTAATTCTACTTACACATACAAGAAATTTTTCATTTGGAGAGGCACATTTAGTATTTTAAGCTTATTTTCAATTCAAAATGGCCGCCACTCCTATACTCATGTACTATATGAATGGCAAAAAATATGCATAGAAATAGAAGACGAATCTTTAGTCACGTACCTTCACTTTTATCAAGTTTTGCATGTGCAATGCAAATCTGATGAGTGCCAATAGCAAAACAAGGAAACAAACAGAAAATCTATTGTTTTTAGGCTTATTATATTCTTCTTAATACAAAACTTCAAAATGGATGCCACTCATATACCCCTGCACAATATGAACGGCAAAGTGTACATGGAAATAAACACATTTTCTTTTTTTCTGTCACTCAGGTACACTGTTTATCAATCTGTGTGCTGATTATAAATCAGAAGGTTGTTAGTAACAAAAGCTGTTTTATTGTTTGATGCAAACATCTGAATTTGCTGCGTACCTCAATCTGAATTTTTCCCTAGGAATTTGGAAAAAAATCCACCAAAGCTTGAATTGACGCCAACATCAAGATTGTTTATCAGGAATTATTAGATATGAACATTTGACACTTACTTGCCTTGAGATGTTTGACAGTATAATATTCACTCTCATTTACTAAATTAAAAGGCTGAATCCTAGATGATCACACAAATGAAAATTCCAATTACCTGTCCTGTTCTACATTATCTAAAAGCGATATTATACAAACTTTTCAGTCCCCTCATGCGAGAAAGAATATGAGGCAGGGGAAAAAGGAAAAAACGGACCACCTCACTTCCTGTCGTCAAATCTCTGAAATGAAAACAATGCCCCGAAGTTTTTCATGTTAACCCAGATGAATTGTATATGGTAGATGAATTTTATCACCATTTTTTTCGAAGTGAATGTGTTTGCGTATATGATGTCAAGAGAGACTCTGAGATCTGTGCAGTGCTGCCTCATTCTGAAAGCAGTGTTATAACAACTTCACACTGCTTGTCTTTAATCTTCAGCACTTGCAGATTCAGGATTGCTCTAGGTAACCAGACCGGCTGTGTTAGGACTCTGAATGATGGCCTCCTTAATGGTGGCTGTAAACTAACTCCACTAGAGCTCTTTTTAACATATACATGGTGACATAACATTCGCTTCACGTAGGAAGTTTGCAGATGATCTCGCCTTTACGTCTCATAGAAAGTCCTTGGATGACTTCAGCCGAGTACTGACCCATCTCAAGACAATAGAGGAGTACTTCACCTTCTGGCGACTTTGCCCCAACCTTTATAAGATTATCATCAGACCCATGCCTTCCATCTTAATAACCATCTTGCCAACGCTATGTTCAAGGTAGCCCTCTGTGGCAAGCCTTCCAAGCATAGGCTAAGGAAGTCCACCCTTCTTCACTGGCTCTCGATCACTCTCCCTCACGCTGGAAGGAAAGGATGACAAGACAAGTGTCACCACCTCACCAGTGCCGTCAACGCATACCCTGACCTTCTAAACACGATAGCATAGGGGCATTTCATGAAGCGTTTTGTCTGACAAATTTGTCTGACAAATTTGCTCTCGGCCAATAAGATGCAAGGATTTTAGTAGCTTATAACAACTGTCAAAAAGAAAAGATCTGACAAAGCGCTTCATGCACTCTAAAAAAAATTTGGGTCAAAACTGACCCGGAACTGGGTCCGTTGGGGTCACACACCTGATGACTTGGAATTTGGTCATGAAGACCCGGAATGGGGTCACCCTGATCCAATCATGACTCTGGATGGGGTCATATCTGACCCCATTCCTTGTCATTTCTTACCCGGAACGGTGTGTGACCACAACGGACCCAGTTCCGGGTCAGTTCTGATTCGGATTTTTTTTTTTAGAGTGTGAAATGCCCCCTTGAACAACCTGCCATCAATGCGTCTGAAATCCCACAAACCTAGATTTCCCTCCCGTAACTTGAAAGCTTTGACCCCAAAACAGGTTGGTGCAGATGCTGGTCTGATGTCATCTCTGATACCACCCAAGTTACCTACAACTGTCTCTGGCCTGGCAACAAAGCCATAGGGCATCAACGGGTGGTGATCAAGCAAGTCTTCATGTCTTCATTTAGTTTCTATGGCAAAATTGCCCTCTGACTCCTGAGGAAGTGCTGAACATCACCAGATGTGGTTGCAATTAAAGCAATTGCAGGACTAATATGCATCTTTAGCCTGAGAATTCTTCAAATATGGGGCTGATGTCGCCTGCTACCAAACATCCAATTGCAGGGTTCTTTAAAGACAATAAAAATGACAGTTTTATTTTTAAGACAAGACTGAAGGAGATCATGATGTCAAAGTGTATATTATCAACTCCTGGGAACTGTGAGAGAACTGAAAGAGTATTTACATTGCTCCTTGGTTGATGTTTAATTAATAATTTGTACCGTATTGCGTTTGGACAGTTTCGTTTATGCCTTCACCAGTTTTTGTTGTTTTAATTCAAGAAGAAAATCAAGTTTGCTCGATAATATCAAGGCGGTACTTCTAAATTATATCATATCAAAGTGATGGAGGTTATGATCCATTTCAAACTCGCCTCAGGACTCCTCCCTCCCCCCCCCCCCCAACTCCTTGCTGGTAAAAACAAATGGAAAGGGTTTTTAGTTGGGTCATTAATGTCCGATGTGTTTTTGTCTGCAACCATGTATCTCTGCACTTACTGTATAGGATTTTTCTGTACTTTGTTGATATGGTTTTAGGGGAATGCATACTAGAAGCTTTGTTTTCTAGCTTCCCCTCCATTTTCAACATTATTTGATAAATACCATTCATGTAGACTTCTTATTATATTGTGTTAGTATTACATTTCTATATTCAACCTGCATGTAGAATGTGATGGTATATTGATTTCTTGCGAGACGTTTAGTGAACTTGAATTCGTTGTTGAGACAAAATGAAGTATATAAGAAATTGTGTTAAACATCGTACGAAGGTTTATGAATATTAAATGCTCAAATATACATGAAGGCCCTCTATATTGTAAGTGACACCCAACATATTTGTATACACATGCAACACTTCATGCCAGCGTAGGTATACGGGACTGGAAATACAGTAAATTTGTTCTACATTTCCATGCATATGTTTTGCCATTCATATAGCACATAAGCATAGGAATGGCGGCCATTTTGAATAAGAAATGACCTTTAAATACTATATGAACCTATGTGAAATGAAAATTCTCTTGCAAATGCAGATGGAGTAACTCTAGGAACAAAAATGTATAAAGTTTGGTGGAATAATTGGTCATATAAGGCACATTATTGTGTTTATCACGGCCGAATTAGCATATCTGGCGGCCATTTTGGATTTTTGCATTTTGCCGAAAATGCTCAAGGTTACGCGAGTGGCATCAATCGGATTTGGAATCAGCACCCTCGAATTGACAAGAAACCATCAAAAAACATTGTATATATCAAAAAACAAGGTTGGGTGCCTTCTAGCCTGGACTATCTGTCTTTCTCCTGAAAAGTTTCTTCCGCCACCTCTCCGAAGTTCGGCTGAGCCCCTTCACAGCCTGAACGTTCCTGGCGAAAACCATGCCCAGCCCTCATTCCATCTGACCCGCTGCTACCACTGCCCACCTGTCTAAAGAGTTGAACATTGGGGAACGACGTTGATGGCATCACAGCGAGTATCCACGGTGGTTGTTCAAACTGTGTGAACAGTTCCTTTGGTAATCTACTCTGCTGTGGAATCGGCAGTAGACTATATCATGGTGTACTATAAGGCCGTAATTTTTTTTAATACAGTGTACTGTACATTGTTCTAAGTTTTGCACACAACTATATCCCCACAAACACAAGAGTCACTATTAGGGTTCGCGCGTATGCCAAAAAGCGGGATACAAATCTCGAGATTTACATGACCATCGTAATCTCGAGATTTTTGCAAATGTGCACTCAAAATCCCACTAATTTTCGCGATCAGCATCGCGACGGTACCCCCAACAAATCTTGCACTTGATTTCTGAAATAGTGCGCTGATTTGCTCCCGGTGACCGCGTAAACGGCTGACCGAAAATACTTTACTCATCTCCAGATTTTATATTCCATCATTCAAACGAGCATCACAATAATGGGTAAATGACAACATCACACTACTGTGTGGCAGCTGCGTAAATATTGTCGGTACATGCAAACGCGTGAAGAGGGGGAAAATCTCGAGATTTGGAGTTCAATCGTCATCCTGGGTCGTCATCCCGCTATGTTGTTATACGTGTGGATCCGGCTAATGGCGCGTAGATATTCTACATACTGGAAAGATAGTAAACACAATATCAAGACATGCATGATCATGAATGCGAACGATCCGGGTGAACAAGCGCATGTTGTATCATTGTACTGATAGGGTATTATGAAGGAAATTGTACGTATAAGGTCCACGAGTGTTACTTTAGTAGCCGCGTTTGTACGTACCATATAGCGGGTTACCAAGCTCCCCGAAACTCGAGTTTTTATTTTGTTTTGTTTTATTTGTTTTCTTTGTTTTTGTTGAAACCGTTAATCGACACTCTCCAAATTAATTGGTTAGTAGAGTATACTATGCGCTCGGAAACTAGAGTTTGTTGGGCTTTTTGTCTGTTTCTTTATTTGTCTGTTTTTATTTTTGCAGCCTTTCTCCCTTACAGAAATACTAGTAACTCGCTAATTGCCTATCGATAAATCGATAAAACTACAAGCGTTGTTCTTGAACCTCATATACATTGTCGAGTGCACGACGTTGTGGCGTGCGCTATGAATGATGGGATATGAAAGATTCGAGTTTTTGTGGTCGACCGTTCACACGTATCTGCGGGACAAAGATTAGCGCGCTAATGACAGCAAGATTTCTTGGGTTTAGCATTGCGCTGCTGACCGCGCTTTGTTGAGTTTTTGTCCACTCGTGCAAAGAACTCAGTTTACTAGCGGGTTACAAATTTCTCGTTTTGTTACCCAGTAATTTTTATACGTGGGAATCCCCCTATAGGCGGGTATAGATGGGTAATGAATGCCAGCGCGTTTTCACTTATTTTCATGTTTATTTAGGCTGTATGTTTGTTTATTATTGCCCTTGTCATATTCAACAAAACAACAAATTACGATACAAAATAATGATATTATACTCGGTATACATTACGCAACAGTCACTCCAAAGATATTACCCTGAATGCCCATCCCCCGTCACATGGACGTAGGGCCTTATTTACACTGTACAGTGACGTTCAAACAGTAAAAACATTGACTCGACGATCAATCATTAGTTCACACATTGTATACACACATGTTTACATGTATGCTGGTTAATTTCTTTGGTAGTGCAATACGCTGTACAGGCCTGCTGGTAAATTCCCACAAGATGTTCGTAATCTGTCCTTTTTAGTACCTCGGATAAGCTTGATTTTCAGACATTTCCTTGTTTATGTCGAAGGTATATTTTCTCTCTTCCTTTTCTCATATTATCCCTGTGAATTATCCCTGGATGAATTTTCTTTGCAAATATGTGGCTCGACCGTAAGTTTCTTATAGATAATCTATTACATCGGTAAGTATGTATATTTTGCTATTAACAAACAGGCAATGTTCGCACCTCTTTAAAATAATGGCAGAGAGAAGGGACTGGGAAGAACACTGTCGAACCGAAGATAATGATAATTCACACTTTACTGCTCAGTATTATCAGTGTAATTCATTTTTGTATAATATTCACATTATTAGTATTATGTCTCGCCATCGTTGTTGTTCCTGTTACAGGTCATTGGTGTTTTTTGTTTTTGTATGTGTGCTATATGCCTATATCTCGCGAATCGTGAAGAGGCTAATGGCTGGGAGCCAAATGATATCAGATAATTATTGTCGATAGCATTAGCACTAATTGGAACGGATTCCACGTACTCTGGCGTAATGAGCATCGTCAAAATAATCTTGACAAAACATATTTTCTCCTCAATCAAAACAGAGGTTCTCAGGAGGTTTGTAATGACAACTTATATAGAGAATGAAATTATATGTGATGATGATAATAGTACAGTATTCATGATAATCATTACAATGGTATAAAAAACGGTAACAACAAAGGCAACAATTTCAAGCGGCAATACCAATTCCAGGAGTTAGCTGTTTTGTTTAGATATAACTTCGATTTTTTTTTAATACCACGAACTGCGTGTTTGTGATTGATGAAAAAAAAAGTTAAGTGCATTAATTACTTCACGCAACCACATTGACCTCATTAGCTGTTATACGAGTTGATAAGAATAGTCACAGAAATATTCATTTTCAAAAGTGATTGACACTTCGTCTTGTAATTGTCCTTACATTTCCCTTGAAATGTTGGTATGTACGGTCCGATATCACCATCTCCGGTTCTGTCCGAGGTCATAATGTGCAGTAATCGTGGATACTGGTTAGCTCGGTTAGCTTCAAGAGGGATAATTTTAAAGCGAGATGCCGATCCAGAGCACTTGCAAGATATACTTACTTTATACACTTACTTTATACACTGACGAGAAACTAACTGTAAACAATCGAGGGAACTTGATTAACCACAACTGAAATGCTCTTCCAGGGAATATAAAGCATATGAAAATATACAAGGGTTCACCTTCAAGATCAACTCTTCTTGTTTTGTTCTAATTTATTTATTTTGTAATTCAATTATTTTTTCGTGTCTTTTTATTGCACTTCATTGTACTCGAATGATGGTGAATAAAACTAGACTGAACTAAACTAGAACCGAGTTTGTAATCCTTGACAAGATCAACCTTGTTTCGTTATGTTCGTCAAGTTCACAGCTTTGTCGACCTCATGTTTCAGCAAGGAACTGTGAACGGAAAGATATCCCCTCCCTCTCTCTCCCTCCCTCTCTCTCTCTCTCTCTCTCTCTCTCTCTTTCTGACCTTAGTTTCAGGCTTACCGTGTTGTTTTGTTTCAGTTTTTACATCAGAATTGTCGGAAAAGATTTGAATGTAATCCATGGTCGGGGAGGTGTGCTGCCGCACATTTTCAGCCCTCGTCTTACTGCATCCGATTGAAAAATTGCCTTTTATACATCGACGTTTATAAGCATTAGAAATCTGATCAGTGTTTTTGAAGTATCTTTGACAAAATAAATCATGGATGTACATAATCGAGAAGAATTCAAACCTACGACCTCCTGATCTCCGGATTTTCAGGAATATATTGACATCTTATTCCTACACAAAATTTTGGTACACTGTCTTTTACATCTATGTATCTGTGTATGCCCGAAATGAGTTGGATGTGATGTATACAATTTCTATAAAATGATACATGTATCTATAGTTCACACCAATGTCTCATCTGTATTATGGTTTGCGAATTGTCTCCATGTTGATACTTTATAGTTTTCCCCTCCAAAATAGCCCAAAAGAGTCTTGCTATTTAATTTAAAGAGAATTGCTGCAGTCTGTAGGCCTATCGTTATATTTTCATACTATGTGAAAATTATTTACCATAATACACGCATTTTTTTAAATATTACAATGTTATTGTATATAAGATCAACAGATTTATCATTATTTATTATAAGGCTTGTTTCTTATACTACTTACCTTTCCGCATCAAACAAGATACATTGTTTAGCACTGTCAGAATTGTGATTGAAAAAAAAAAAATTATGTGGTGTGGTTTACGTAGGTACATGTATACAAGTATTTATTATATATGCAGATATATATGTATATATATATATTATATATATATATATTATATATATATATATTATATATATATATACATATATATATATATATATATACATATATATATATATATATATATACATATATATATATATATATATATATATATATATATATAAAGTAAAAGAATTAGTAGAAGAAAAACGCCGTAAAAAAATAAATCATAGACCTTGAAGATCTTAAAAACGGAGCATAGCTCTCAAATACTGAAAGGCAAGGTCACACTCTTCATCAGTTCAAGAGTGTGACCTTGCCTTTCAGTATTTGAGAGCTATGCTCCGTTTTTAAGATCTTCAAGATCTATGATTTATTTTTTTTTACGGCGTTCTTCTTCTACTAATTCTTTTACTTATTATCATCAAGATGCCGAGCAGACCAATTTTCTTATTACATTTCTGTATATATATAATATATATATATATATATATATATATATATATATATATATATATATTGGCCTCTTGTTATTACTATTTCTATTTCTGTTCAAATGCATGCAAATTGGTTGCTATTTTGCTTTTATGTTTATGTCTCATCAAGCCCTTGAAAAAGGCTGGTGAAACAGCCGAAAGCTTGGGGAATAAAGGCAAGACTGAACATCACTGCAACGTCTATACTGCAAGTTTTCCTTCCGTCACACTCACACACACACACACACACACACACACATATATATATTTATATATATACGTAAAACTGTCTCGAAATTACTCAAATTTCCAGTTCTATTCTGAAGAATGGGAAAAGACACGCGAATACAAGCGGTGTTCAAAATTTACAACAAATACACATGTAAACACATCTATGAACACTGAAACACTGTACAGTTTGTGATATGATGGTCACTGCATGTTATAGATTTTGCTTGTGGAGATAGATTGACAAGAGTTTTTGCTTGACGGCATCGTCTTCCATACGGTTACAGCTCGTTATTCCGAAGGTTCGTTATTCCGAAGGCTCGTTATTGCGAGGCTCTTCAGTCCGAAGTTTCGTTATTCCGAAGGTTCGTTATTCCGAATTTCATTTTCGGATTAACAAAATCTTCGGAATAGCGAACCTTCTGAATAACGCTACAAAAATGTTCGGATTAACGAACCCTTTTTCATTTTCAGATTAACCAACCTCTAGGTATAGGGAATTTGTGTGTTTCGGATTAAGGAACCTTCGGAATAACGAACCTTCGGAATAAAGAACCTTCGGAATAACGAACAGCACCCTTCCATGTACAGCCAAGATTTCAACCTGCAGATGAGCCAAGACACCTTGTTTCATACGTGAGTATATAGGTATCATAAAAAGCTGTCATTGATTTGAAATTGTAACACGACATTTCCATATAGAATAATGTAAACCTAAATATAGAATCAAATAAAATGTCTTTCAGGGTGCCTTACTAAAAATTGTTTGATTAAAACATTGCTGATTTCTCCGTACCGAAACTTTTATGGATCATCACATCGCCTCCAATGTATACGTTGTTTATAACAAACGCTCAGTAAGATTTGTGTAATATGAACCATGACTCTATTCTGTCAATATATTTCGAGTTTTGCAGTCGAATTTCACTGTGGGGTGTTTGAGAGATGTACATCATGATAACTGCTAGGGAGTTGAATGTTCCAGCATGATCCTGTCGAATTTACTTGTATTATAGGTATACATCGGAGCTCTATTGTAGCTCGATCCACTAAACATGGGCAAGTCAGTTTGCATGCTATGCACAGTGAAATCAGTGAAATTTCGGCCACTGTAATTACACTGAACAAAACATACGATCCCATCGCTGACAAAAACCTGACAATTGATATTATATATAGCATTCTATATCACTAGAAGTTTCCATGAAGTATAATACAACATAAATATGTAATCAAGTCACTGCCAGGGGGTCTTACCAAAAACAATTCTGAGTAAAATATTTTTGATTCAATGATTCATCACATCGCGTTCGGTACGTGTTTACTTATTTTGTTTACACGCGCTAAGCAGAATAAAGCAGAATGAACCATTTGTCAAGCAGGTAAGTCATATTATTCATGACGTGATTGACAATACAGACTTTGCCACAATAGTTTCGTAACGGTAAATTAACACAAAATCTATAATCATCGTTTGATGATAAGAAACCAAGTGTTGTCTTTATTATATTCCATGAATACTTCACGTATAAAACGTTGTGATACTATATACTTACGATACCTGCCCGTAAAAAAAATGGATCATTCACGTAAACAAATCCCCGCTCTTATTTTTTTTTCGGCAGTTGTAACGGGGAAGTGACTGTATGTGTATCAGACACAGCTATTAAAAAAAAAAAAAGGTGATTTCATTCATGCAAACGTGTAATATTACTATTTTGTCGCATGATTTCGGACATGAATTTCATACAGTTCAGAAGCAGCAGTGAGATTGAAATATTAACATACCTATAGAGATGACCCTTGGTTGCTAAACATACCGATTTGGCAGTCCAAATCAAGGAACCAGCCAATAAATGGTATATATTTTCCTTCTCTAATTCAATTCAATGTATTAATTTCTTTATTTCCATCTTTGAAAAGACATGATTAAGAAAAAACTTTGAATTTCAGAAACTCAAGTCCTACAGGCCTACCGGTAATTGCAGTGTCGTTGATTTTCAATTGACAATTACAAATGCATGTCGCATAACTCACATTATTATCAAACATAACTCTCTAAAAAAAAGATCGAGTGAAAATATTCACTCTCGAAGGAGTGAATACAAAAAAAGAGTGAATTTAGAGTGAAATTGGAGTGAATTTCGAGTGAACATGTTCATTTTCACTCATTTTGGAGTGACCGCAGGGATCACTCGAAGATTTTGGACTTTGCCACAATAGTTCCGTAACAGTAAATTAACACAAAATCTATAATCATCGTTTGATGATAGGAAACCAAGTGTTGTCTTTATCATATTCTATAAATACTTCACGTATACGTTGTGATACCAAGGAGGTACTACGTACGATACCTGCCCGTAATATGGGTCATTCACGTAAACAAAAATCTCGGCCTCGAATTATACGATTGGTAAACAAAAGCTATCATTGATTTGAAATTGTAACACGACATTTCCATAAAGAATAATTAATAAACCTAAATAAAATGTCTTTCAGGGGGTCTTACTAAAAATTATTTGATTAAAACATTGTTGATTCCTCCGTACCGAAACTTGTGTATGGTTCTATCACATCGCCTCCAACGTATACATTGTTTATAACAATATAACGCTCAGTAAGACTCAATAGGCGCTTTCACATCAGCCCGATGTTTCGAAATAGCGCGCTATTTTCTGACTTGGGAAATAAAAAGATATCTCGAGCTTGCATTTTTATCGGGCTAATGTGAAAACGCCTATTGTGAACCATAATAAGCATCATAACTCCATTCTGTCAATATCGCCGGTGGAGCTCTATTGTAGCTCGATCCATGGCATGGGCAAGTCAGTTTGTATGCTATGCACAGTGAAATCAGTGAAATCTCGACCACTATAATTATACTGAACAAAACATACGATCCCATCGGTGACAAAAACCCGACAATTGATAGTACATGTACAAGTATAGCATTCTAACTAGAAGTTTCCATGAAGTATATACAACATAAATATGTAATCAAGTCACTGCCAGGGGGTCTTACTTAAAATAATTCTGATTAAAATATTTTTGATTCAAATGATTCATCACATCGCGTTCGGTACGTGTTTACTTATTTTGTTTACACGCGCTAAGCAGAATAAAGCAGAATGAACCATTTGTCAAGCAGGTAAGTCATATTATTCATGACGCGATTGACAATACAGACTTTGCCACAATAGTTCCGTAACAGCAAATTAACACTAAATCTATAATCATCGTTTGATGATAAGAAACAAAGTATTGTCTCTATTATATTCTATAAATACTTCACGTACATTACAAAACGTTGTGATACCAAGGAAGTACTCCGTGATACCTGCCCGTAATATGGGTCATTCACGTAAACAAATCTCTGCTCGTTAGCTTTTTTTCGGCAGTTGTAACGGGAAGTGACTGTATGCGGTAAATTTTGATTAAAAAATGATAATAAATGACCGGACGATAGATTGCCTGAATTTCACCCCAGCATTTTTTTTTTTTTTTTTTTTTGGGGGGGGGGGGGGGGGGCTGTAACTTCACGATTAATTTCTATAAAAATGTAGTGTCTATACTAATGTATTTTGGCTCATTTGGAGGTTGAAATCTTGATGCAAACTTCTTTCGTTTCATGTGTGTGAAGCTGCAGCCTGCAATAGGTGTAGCGTTTCAAATATTGGCGTCGTCTATCTGTTTGGATACTTTCTGAAATGTCTGTTGACACACACACACACACACAAAATCGGAAGTTACCGATCGAGTTTTTTTTCCTACTTTTGGGAATTGTGAGGGTGGCTAGTCGCGATTATTCAAAAGTGCCTCACATGCGCTGATCAAGCCTGTGTCAAGACAGTCACTAACATATCTCTGAGCTGGCGGTTTGAACATCAAAAATTCAATCGAAATCCATCTAGGATCTTTTTTCTCTGTGTGTGTAGTAGCTAGTACACGTGTGTCTAGTCTTCAAACTTTCATGTTCGAGATGATAAAATCGTTGATGCCGGTGGTTCTCAAATACAGACATACGTGAAACAGTCGGTGCCATAATCATTCAATTACAGTACTTTCTTCGGACTCACAAAGTTTAGTACCCAATGGCACAACCTTGGATACATAGTATTCAATGGATGGAGCTGTACATTACTAGACATTCGGATTATTTCCATAACCAGGTAGGTATACTGGTATCGGCGACCCAACACGTTCAATGGGGTTACGATACCGGTGTGTGTTCCACCGTACACCAAATGAAGCAAGTGGCTGGGCATTGGGTATTGTGTGTGTTTCTCTGGTGTGTGTAGGCCTGTACGGCGAGAGTTGGGAGAAGGGGAGAAAGATTCTGCCGAGAGTCCTTGGGGAGCTCGCAGAGTGATAGGAAAGCCTAAAAATAGATGTGTTTCGGTCAAGGGGTCAGGAGGGCCTGTCGCTTGGTGGAATGGAAGGCGTGGAAGGTGGCTGGAGTTTGGCTCGCAAAACGCAGAGACAGTATCGTATTGCAATGGAAACGGCAGGTGGCGCTCTGTATGTAACGGTCATCCTGATAGATGTTGGAAAGATTTTGCCTTCTTGCAGCAAATTACTATGTACTAAATTCGTAATTTTCTCATCTATTTTACCCTGTAATGTGAAACGAACCATCGTGGATGTTGATACTATCCTTCCTCAACACAATTTCATCAAGTATTCTGCAAATACTAGCAAATAAAATTCTGATACGCCACATAAACAGGAACAGGACCATCCCTTTAATGATGATTGTTTCATTTCATACAGAACAGTGACTCTCAGGTATCCATCCAGCTATTGTAATTGGAATATGAAAAGGGTCTTAATGAAGTGAAAACTTTCAACAGCATTCCATCCCCTTTTCATTGTCTTGGGTAGGGGGATGTCTGTGACGAAGCATATTAAAGGAATATAGGGTCTATAATGAATATGACTAATAACATATTCATTGCACATTATTGTGCTTGGACATAGAGCTGTAGATCGGCCCAGGCAGACCATCCAAAGTAGAAGAGAAGCCAAACTGCTGATGAGTGTCTTTCTCGAAAATGAGAAATGCTGAAATTGCTGAGAAGCTTCATTTTGGGAGACAATGTATATAATAACAAATTGTTCCTGGTAGACAATGTACAGAATAAGAAAGTGTCTCAAAGTGCTGATATGACCCTTCTTTGTACGTTACATAAGGTATCCTGAATTCGATGAGAGGGATCACACTTGTTTTAATGGTCAGCTGTAGGCACCTGGAATCGAGACAAGGGAATACCAGTTGTAAAGAAAAGGTATAACTGGTGGAAGTCTGACACTGGTCAAAACAAGATGAGGAGTGACAGTTTTATCTGCCCCATGAGTACTAGCTTTAAGTTGACAAGGGGGTAATGTGCTGACATTAGTCCCTAGGTGCTGACACTAGTCTTTATTGTGCTGACACTAGTCTTTATTGTGCTGACACTAGTCTTTATTGTGCTGACACTAGTCCTTATTTTGCTGACAGTGCCTTGTGGAGTGTCCACTTCATAATTATTCATCAGATGACCAATGGTCATCTATATGATTGGTTAATTGTGTCGGCAAGGGGAGGGACATCTATGTGCCATATTTAATGTTACATCTTAATTTGGTTTCCAAGAGGGGCGGACTCGGTAAAATAATCATATGCATGAAGCTTGAGAGCCTGAAACAAAACCAGGGTGCAAGACCCCAAAATAGTTAGTTACAACTCGACATCTTCAAGTAGCTCATTGAGTGAAGAATCATTTCACTCCAACTGTACACATCATTTTCGGCTGAATAAAAGTCCAGCGGACACCAAGGTTCACATACGACTTGTGTGGAATGGGACTTTGATTTTCAACGACTGCCGGTGTGTGTGTGCAGGTGAATGATGCGTGAAAGGTACGCCAACATCCATGAATGTTGAAAACCTCGTTACAGTTACCTTGTTGCCTATGAGATATCATAGTTCTTATAGAATTAACACATTGCCAAGGCAACCCTGTTCCCATTCACAATGGAGCAATTCAACGGGAAGGAAAATGAAAAATCACAAGAACCAGAGCCACATCTTCACTGACATATGGGCGTACCTCTATGATGCTCGTATCCCTGAAGTAAGTGTTGGAGAGAGCACCCTCGTCTGGGCTTGGGGATGTCTTGGCCTTGGTTTCCTCGTCGGGAAACGCCCGTCGGAAGAACGAGAGCAGCTCCACAATGGTTTCCTGGTTGGCTGCATTGGAGGGGGAAAAGGGAAACTCCCATTTTACTGGATGGATTGTTTGAAGCAACAGTCTAATCTCTCTTCCATTGCAACTGAATTCTGTTGCTATCTCTCCTCAATCATTCTATTCCACTGGGCAATTGTTTCACCATCCACCCCCCCACCAAGGTCAGAGGTAAATTCATACACACATACGCCCCTCTCCTCCCCTCCCCCCCCCAAAAAAAAAAAAAAAAAAATCACAAAAATCACAAAAATCACAAGAAATCACAATAATACATCAGCCAAAAATCTAATGCAAAAAGATGACTAACTATCACAGTGCTTTATGATGATGCTCTACATCATGAGGATAAGCTGACTGACAAGCTCGGTAGTAATAAAAAATTCAATACTGGATCTGTTACTTTGAAGTGAATGAAGTATGGCTACATGTATCAAACATTTGGGATTCCGTGACTGTAATGAAAAACATGTATAAAGCCTGCACGCTTGACATACAACAGCGTCCATGGCTTTGCCTTATTTTGTCACAAAACCAGAACACCTCCATTTGCTCCAGTAATCTGCGGTTTCTTGCCATCCCATTTTATCACCTTTTGATATCATATCCCCCCATATAAAGACTTTCCAAAGATGGAAGTTGGACCTATTCACTAGACTACTGAGCTTCTGCACATAGCCAGCAATGGTTCTTATCACTCATAACAGCAATGATTTAAGTGAATAAATACATGTACAGTTTGCAAAGGGTTGGGAATTCTTAAACAGTTTCAACAGAATTGATATCATGCATGAACGCTTTAAACGAACTTAATGAATTTGCCTATTACCAGCCAATGCTTATAATGAATTCCACGGAAATGTATCGTACGTTATGACAACTCTTTTAATGAAATTCAATAGCATGTTTTGTCATGAATGGAATTTTGTTATTTCCGTGGGACGTTTTCATTAACGCATACTGTACAGTCTGTGATGGGTGCAAACATGGGCAGAAAGCAAGAGCCTCACCAATCAAGTCCAGGCTGTTGAACTGGATGACGGCCACCTGCATGGGACCGTCGTCGTTGGTGTTCGACGGGCACTCTGCGCTGATCAGCTCCAGCTCTACGGTGATGAGTGCCTCCCTCTCCTCCAGAGGGCGCTCTAGCGATGGCGACATGCTGGGAGGCACCACAGACAGGGGCTGCAGAGTGGTCCCTGTTTGAGTGGCAAATCAGAGGCAACAACTTTGTGGATTGCACAAACGCACACACACTGGGATGAGCTTCCAGTTGACAATCTAAGATGTTTATGACATGAGTAGAATCTGAATATTTACCGATTGAAGTCAAGGTGTAAACTCAGCTTTCCTTTACATGTACACTTTTTCCAATGCATTAACAATCTTTAAATGTTGACAACCTCAAGCAATTTGAATGACACATATCCTAAAAGTTGGCAATTCTTTTTTGGAGATTTTTTTTTGGAGATTTTTTTTTATCGGTCAAAACAATCAATTTCAGAATTTTCTATTCAAAAATGTTAATTTTTCTCCAAACCTGCTCTAGGTATAATTGTGTGTGATAAAGGTATCCAGTTATACATTTTTGCCCAGGAGATAAGTTCTGTCTGTACTCAAATGTTGGAGGAAAATCAAAATGAGAACAATTTTGTGTAAAAAAAAAAAATGAATAAATAAAAAATAGAGAGCTGTCAACACCTAGATCACACAGAGTTGCCATTTATGTCTTACTCTCTAAACCTTTTTAAATAGTTCATAACTTTTTTCATGTTTTTATAAGATCTACTTCGCTGACTTTCCTGCTTTCATAAAAAGCAACGTAACTATGAGGATGGGAGTTCCCTTTAAAGTCTGTCCTTCTCCCTGTTAAACTCACCCCCTTTCCCATGACTCCCCATTTGTTGAATGGCAGAGGCAAGTTCAGCATGCGTGGCAGAAGCCATCATAGTCTCAGCGGGAGAGGCAGGCGACCTCGGGGAGGTGGGTGACCGAGGAGTGGAGGCCTCACTGTCCACAATGCTGCCACTGGGAGCGTGTAGGCTGCCACGTGCGAGAGAGCAGTGGAAAATACTTTAGAAAAATGGCTAGAAAGGGTAGACTAGCTACAGAGATGCAGTGTTGTGCCCTCGCTATATACTGGTATACTGTTGATGTGCTCTACTTGTTCAACATCTTATTTGTTCAACCTGCTATCAGCAAAGATTCAAATATTGCAGCCTTTACATACAGAGCCTGAGCTACTGTGGAGAGCCAGTGTTGTGTCACGAGAAAATTGTCAATTTGTTTCACTTACTGTAAGTATGTTACTTCTAGATGACGATAACATGCCTCAATCACACATCAAAGTCACAGATCCATATTTTGGCTACAACACAAAAGAGGCAGCAATTCATGTTATTACAACAAACTCTTCATAGCCAGCAAATATCAGAGAATTTCAATACCAAGTTATGTGCAGGGAAATCCGTCAATCGCAAGCACATGATACTATAGTGCTTAAATGATTGATGTGTCAGTACTAAGGCCAACTTTTGTACACATAATTAAGTCCAGGCAAAGGATTGAGGTCATTGAGGAATGTTGGTTGCAAGATTTGAGAATAGGATTTACAACAAGTGATATGTCAGCTGTAACAAGAATCATTGTAAATGCTGACATTTCACACTCGGATACTTTTGTGAATAGTACGTTGAACATTTCTTTAGGTAGTTATTTTCATGTTTTGTGATCTTCTCATTATCATGATACTTGAAAAACAAAACAAAACAAAACAAAACAAAACCATCACACAAAAGTTCAGGGTTTAGGACAAATTGTGACTTCTCAACAAAACTGTTTGGTCAAAAAATCACTATAGATAAGAGATCAAATCTCACAGGGGTAAAAAATAAAGACTGTACTAGTGGTTGCTTGATATTGCAATGCTAGTGTGCTGGCCTGGGAGAATGCATGTTGGACAAATTTTTGTTTTCATCTTTGTCAACATTTTTGCATAGCGCTTTTTTTTTTTGTGAGTGCCTACTGTAAAAGTGGAAATTATCGCGTTGTTGAAATTTTCGCGCATTTTGCGCAACAAGAAACTACCGCGAAAATAAAAGCATGCAAATATTTTTGTTAGCCATATGTTCCTGTGCGTGATGTCTTTATTCCGCGGAATTGAAAACATGTGAAACTCTTCTAACCCGGCCAAGCGCGAAAAATTAGTAGCGCGAAAATATCCACTTTTACAGTATTCACAAAATCAAAAAAAAAAAATTAAGGGCCACCACACAAAATTTCAGTGTATACAGTGAGTCAAACCACGATAGAGAAGATAATCATGCTCAGAAATATTTATACCTGAGGTCTTTGTGCGAGGCTAGCAAGAGCTCAAAGTCTGGCCCAAACTGCTGCAGGGCATCAATGACCAGTAGACTGTGGACACTGAGGGACACTGACATGTCATACGGCCTCTTGGTCATCATCGTCTTCACCCGAGATACTTGGAACTCTGATATACAGCGCCCTAGGAGAGACAGAGAGTCACACCATATTGTGAGTATTATATGTACACATGTACGTACATCACATTTGCTCACAGAACTTGGTGGTGGTGGTGGTGTTGATGGTTGTGGCCCAGTAGAATGTTTAGAATGTTTCAAGTGTTCTACAAGGTGGGAACCCCGTACAATTTTGGAATCTCATTAGAAATGTCATTATTTGTTTGTTCATTTTCCATCTGAGAAGATGGCTGGATAGCCCATATTCAGCTACAAACAATACATTAAGCTGGTCTTCCATGGGGTCCAGTTGGATGTTATAATGACATTTCTTCAGATGCGGGGGCAACTCTTCTTGCAAAGTTATCTTGTACCCCACACGTGATCTCATTGCACTCTTCCCATGCAACCTAGGTAAACCTACAGGAAACAGCAGAAAATAACAGAGAAACACACACTCTGGTAATATATAGGGTCCTGTGTTGCCAGGATTGTAACAACACCGGGATTTGTAAGAACTCTGGGAAATGTAATAATGTTTCGCCGGGAAATATACAAATCTTGAATCTCATTAGAATATCATGCAAACAAAAGTATGTATACCTCAGATTTTGTTTTTCCCCTTTTTCAGATTCTCAGACATGGGCACATACACCTCATCTAAAACAGGACACTTCTAATATCCACAATGAAAATTAACGTGATCAAGTCTTGAATCGTGTGACATGCTGAAAAGTCGAGCCCAATGTGATAGTGAAATCTGCTGGAAATTTATAAGGTTTGCACAAATTGCCAGCTGCCCACATTGATGTTATCTAACCTCTGCTCTGTACTTCAAGAGACATCTTATCAACAGAGAATTGCATCTCCAGCAGTCTAGACTCTTCCAAAAGGGCTTGTGTCCTCTGTCGGATGGTTGCCTCCAGGTCTGATTGGCTGGTGGGAAAGATGGATGAAGGAAAAAAACATTTTATAACCCTTAACCATTCACAGGAAAACTGATGTGTCATGCATAGAAGCTGTACATATTCATCAAATTTTGCAACAACCTATCACATTGGCTAGAAAACAAAAATTGGGTTGGAATTTGAAACTGAGAGATGTCCTGATTTTTGTTTTGTTCACAGCTTCAATGACTTCAAAAGATGCTTGACTGTTGTTTGATTCTGATATTTTTTATTCATTCAGTACCTTGGAGCAATTAGCAGGTCCAGTTTCTGCCAGCATTTCATAACATTTGCAACATGCAGTAATTGCAGGTTCACATTATACAACACCGGCAGCTACCACAAAACAAACCAATCAAACAGCTGTGAAAAGTTTACTAAAATTACAGCAAAAGGCCCATAATCTGAAGCGTAAAAAAAAAAGAAGACACAAGTCTCTATGTATCACTGCTCCCTTATGTGTGATGTACATGTACAGTTACATGCATCAATCAAATTCCCTTCCCCTTTTTCGCTTTTTGACAATATCTGACACCCACTTTACAAAACACACACAAACAAGAAAAAAAAAAGGTAGCATAGCAAAACAAATGAAATAAACACAAACACAACACAACAGACACAGAAAGAGAATGATGTACCTGGTGTAGTGTGTTCGTCCTTTGGTTTCCTTGTCCAGCGTTTCACTGACCGGTCTCTCTACCACTGGACTGGCCGGCTGGTTGGATGAGTTGCTGGACATGATCTTCATGCAGTTGTTGAGAGCTTGGATCTGATGATGGACGGGAGGAGAGAATGAGAGATGATGAGGGATGCAGGGAGAGCACAAATGGAAGCAAAGATGTAGAGTAGAGAGACAAATCACCCCACAAGTCTGTGCAGACATACAAACACAAGTTATAAAGATAATCTACATGATCAAAGTGTATTTTTTTCTGCATGTGTGTATGTCTGTCAGCCTGTATTTGTGTCTTTCTGTTTGGGGTTTGTGTATAAAATACACTTACACTGTATACCCGTAAGCAGACTTATGACACACATGTACAACAAGAAGGTTTATTTAAAAAAAAAAAAACCCCAAAAAACCAAACACATACACAAGTAGACCTGATAGTCAGCCAATAACAGAGCTAGAATGAAAAGAGGAGACAAAATATCAAAACAACAACAAAAGATAGAGAGTAAAGAAGATACAGTGTAGGAGGACACACTGAATCACTTGGTGCAAATCTTTTAAAACACTGAATCCATCATCTACTGTATGTCTGAAAGGTCGTCATTGCAGGAGTGGCAGACAACTTGCCATACACAATACACACACAGTAATGTTTGTCTGGCAAGCAGCTACCACATCAAAAAACAAACAAACAAACAAACAAAAGCAAAAAAACACCAACTTTCATGCTGTACTGCAGAACAGACCTGTTCAAAAAGGCTAAACGAGGGCATGAATGCCTCACAATGTACATCTCACCTTCCTTTCATTCACATGAATGGACAAGCTGGGCAGGTTCCCGGACAGAGTCATGCTTGGCCACTGTGGATCTGTGGTGAAGGCTAGTCTCCGCTCCACCTTTACCGAGATGGAGAACTTCTCCAACATCTGTAGGTGACAGAGCCCTCGTGTGTGCGACATGCGCCAGTTCTCCGACCCCCTGGCCACCAGGATCTGGAGGTCCGACATATCCAGTGCATACCTGCAAATCAGAACATTGAACTTTTTGATGTAATTTTGAATTCGTTGCAGCTTGGCATTTACTGGATTAGAAAACATATGGAATTTTCTCTCTTTTTTTTTGTGATTACCACCTTCTTGTTTCAAAATTTTAGAATGAAACTTTCCGACTATTGTTCTGCATGATATGAGAAAGCGCACACATTACCGTATAGCCTGGGACATGTGGACTGACAATAACACACAAAATGTCAGATACATTACGAAAAATAACAAGTTATTCTAAAATTTGAATGTTGATTAATGGGGCAAAGTTGGACACAATTTTTCTGTGTTTGTTCTTTATGTCTCAGTAATGTGATAATTTTTGTTCTGCTTTCAAAGCCACATGCAAACCTTTCCTGCCGGTATTAGTTCTTCTGAAGTAAAGCGAAGGAGGACAGTCACGCACCTGTCATACATCCTATCCCTGAGAGATTCTGCCGTGATGGCACTATTCCCAAAATCTGTCATGTCGATGGTGGCGCTTGTCATTGTGGAATCAACGCTGAAGGACGTTGGTCGCTGGGATGTGTCGGCCTGGGTCGCGTCAGCCTCGGCTAATTCACCGGGAGGCGTCGAGAGTGGAGTCAGGAAGTCGTCATCGACATCCGCTACCATGGCAACAAACACATTGCAAAAGTTAAAGGGACATGATTTACACAGTTGGTGTTAAACATTAAGGTTATGAAAGTACAAATTAAGGCTTTTAATGCTTGATTCACAACATTGTGCTGAGAAAGGATTCTATTCTCTATGCTAGTTTTTACCTACACCATGCTTATATACTGATCATTTCTGACATTTCACATCAACATCAACACTCCTTTCCCACCAAGTACATTCATTTGCAGAAGACTATACTGACAAATCATAACTGAGCAGACAAAACAGATTAAGCAACAAACATGACTTCTTAATCATTTATAACAACAATGGCTACAATACCATAAATACATGCACATCCTTGTTTGAAGATCTTGTGATGACAGGAAAACAATGATTTATAACTTCATAGCAAGAGCAAGTAGGGGGTAAGCTCAGGTGACAACATGAAATTGCCAATTTGTGCATAATGGATCACAACTATAAAAAAATCATACTTATGTTGAGTTTCTGATCAGAGTTTGCTAAAATTTTCAATGTCCTGTTCCTCTCATTACGTCGCTTCCTTTCACATAAACTAATTTTCAGGGTGGACTTCCCCTTTAATCAGGACTCGACTCACCATCGTCCCCAGTCGATGATCGCTGAAGAGACTCACTCCTCTTGTAGGTACTTTTGGCTGTCATGCTTGACAACTGAAGCTTACCGAAGTCAAGAACCACCTGCAGCATAAAGAAGATGTCTTTATATTACAGTAGACATTCACAGCAGGAAAAGTTGTGTAGATAACATAAGGGCAAAGGTCAATCTTTAATTTGCCTCTTAAAGCAGCATAACAGGAGACAGCTGAAGTAACAAAGTAGTTCTGGCGCTTCTCGTCTCCACTAACTGTGACTTTATCAGGATATTGTGGTGATGGGTAACACGTATGAACTCTGCTACAAACAATTAATACTGGAAGGGCATTTTCTCATTTATATTAACAGTGATTCACTCACTGTGGCAAATGAATTAATACTAAAAGACTCATGCATACTTATAAGCACTTATCCTGCACAATTTGTGTATGTTTCTAATATGTGTATGCCATATATTGACAAAGATTATATTTACGAGACATCCACTCAACTACTGCCAAAGTGGATATTTTCGCGTGAATAATTTTTTTTTTCGGTGCTTGGCTAGGTATGACAAATTTTGTGTGTTTTTAATTCCGCTGAATCAGGACACTAGTTACTGAAACATATGGCATGCAAAATTATTTGCATACTTTTATTTTCGCGCTAGCTTGTGGTTGTGCAAAAAGTGAGAAAAAAACATCAACTTTCAGAGCATTGGTTGTTTGTGCCTGTCTGTCTGTCTATTTGTTAGCTTATTATGCCAGTTTGTTTGCGTTTGATAAGCTGTTCTCACCAGAGTTGCATCCTTGGAGAAGAAGTTGTCAGGGATGATGATAAGGGGGGCTGAGATGTCACAGTGAATGTCCCATCTCTTCACTTGTGTCTGGGGGGAAAAATTCACAAGAGCACCATCATCAGTCAAAGTATACATGGAACATAAAAAGGGAAAATGGTATGATACCAAACAAATGAGAGAGAATATCAACATTTTACTGTCAATAGATACTGATCAAGCCATCCTGAATAATCATATTTTGCTATTAAAATTGAAATGATCAAAAAAACAATGATATGCAGAAAATTATTTTGATATATCATTACTAACCAGAAATAAATGTTCAGTTGAGTTCTTGTGATTTAGTATTCAGTATAAGAGAAACATGACTCTTCCCTTTAACCATTATTGCCACACAACTTAAAGTTCCACTTTACCTTTGGGAACAGTAGATTTAAAAAATTTTCAAGATATGATATTTAATGCATATGTGTAGGCCTTTTTTACCACAAAACATCCTTTCATATAAAATGATAAAGCCTAAAAAATAAGGGAATATCTGTATTTTTCTCAATAAATCGTAAATGTAGATGGTTTAGTCTGGAAGCATTTTTATCATAACTGTTGTTCACATTTTGTATATCTAACAATACTGAACATCGATTTTACCAATTCAAATTTTTACAGTGGTTGTTTCTATCCCTAACTCACATTTTAGAACTATTTTACAGCACTATTGATGCTGGGTTTTTGTTTCATTTGCAAACGGTAAATTATGCCTTTAATAGCACACACTAAAGGTGATTCAGTGGTTGGTACATATATGTGTGCATACACAAGAGTGTATGGCACCCTCACCTGTTGCTCCCCCTCCAGTAGAGAGTCTAAGGTATGAATCAGCTCCTGCTTGGTCTGAGTCTTGAAGTCCTCGTACCGCAGCCGGGCTGCCCGGGTCAGCTGGAGCTCCGAGGGTCTTGAACTGAGGCCCTTGCCTCCCTGGGCCTCTGCCTTGTTGAAGAAGTTGGACACTCTGTCCATCGCTGCGGGGTTGTACACGATGTCCAGCGGCCGGCTGATTATTTCAAGTCTAGCGGGGAAAGGGGTGTGGCGGGCAAACGTAGGAAGGACAGACAATGAGTATGAACTTTAATGATTACACAATCATAAAATTGTGCGATTATACTGGTATATAATTCCTATGAAATAACCATAAAGTCTTTTTTTTTAATGTTTACTGATCAAACCACTGTGGCAAAGATGTCATTTCAACCCACTATGTTTGTAAGTGAAAGTATTGCATTAGTTTGCTTACATTTGCAACAAATATGTCACCGATAATATGAGGTGTAACTACAACATCTGTCAGCTGGAGATTAATCCTTCATCATCTACTGGATTTCAATGAGGAATGTTGGCGTGCATTTTAATTTCGCGAGCACTGAGATTCGCGAAATTAAAATGCACGTGAAAGTTCTTTTCTGCACTATATGCATTGACTGCCAGTGGTAGTCCGCGAAAATTTCATGCTGCAAAAAAGGCCATCTGCTCCAATTCGCGAAATATTCATGCCGTGAATAAATAATGTGTTACAGTATCCTTTGGCCTTGTGAATGTTAGTTGGTGTCGGTAGACTCAACATTCATTCGAGAGACTGCTGTAAGTTGTGAGTGGACCAACCTGCAGTCTGCATTAGAGTGGGGCGGGTTGGCTTCGTAGGACATCTCGAAGACAGGGAGATCCGGGGTGGGTTGCTTAAGATTACTGGCCGACGTGCTGGTGGAGAGGTAGGATATGTTTGGCGTTGACGGGCGGCCGGTAAGCAGGGAGTATGACTGTCTTGGTGTAAGCACAGTCTCTTCCTGTAAACATGAGTTTTAAAGGATAATAGCAAAAACAAAGTTTTTATAAATGATCACATTTTGTCATATATATTCCACACTCATAATATCAAGTAACACAAAGAGAAAGTTAATCTAAGATGGGTATATCACTTTCCATTTTGTCTTCTGCCCAGCCAAATACATATCTTTTTCAAGTTAATGCTTGCATGTTTGTTGTATTGTTTTGTTCAGATGTATCGTGTGACAACTGTTGTGTGAACATTTTAAAGATCACTTTCAATGTAAGCAACAGTCTATTTTCCTGTTGTGTTTCTTGTGTAAGATTGAGACAAGGCACAATTTGCATAGCAGTTCTTGTGAACAATGAATAATACTGGAAATAAAAAAAAACAGCAATGATAAGTACCATGGAGCATGTTAAAAAGGTCTCAAGTCAGAAATTCATGAAACTCTGGTACAATGTAAAGCGGTATTCTTAGATTGAAAGGTGATATGGGTGTTTGGAATATACATTTCCTGACTGGGAATATTTAAGGACAATCCCTTTAACAATCCTCAGCCACTTTCACATTGAACATCTTACCCTCTTCTGCTGAGGAGCAATGAGATTTGGGAAGAGCGATCCCTTTGTCATCACATCGTGTATGAACAGGGCCCCCAGCTTGGCACTGAACAAGAACGAACTCGTCCGTAGCCTCCACTCAAAGCTCATCTTCACGCTAGCAAATTCTAGTTCAATGATGGTCTCCTTGCTGGTGCTCTCTGTTTCGACAGAAGGGCTGGCCTGGGAGTCCACACTAGGGGAAGCAGGAGCGGAGGTCTGGGGTGGAGTCTTGCTGCCATGGCAACTGCTGCAGAGCTTTATGGAGCCTCCCTGAAGTTTGAAGTTGAGGAGTGCGAAGACATGGTCTCTCCGCAGGACGTTATTGTCCGCCATGGGGTCCCCGATCACATCCAAAATTTCTTGTTCCTCTGAAACAATCAAACAAGACTATGTTGTTTTGTTTTGTGTTTTACTTTAGTGAGCTCTACTATTATGTGCAGAACTGATCTTCATTTACCATTGCTGTGTAATTTGAGTAAATTATCCAACATGTATTTTAGTTTTAAACCTGTTCTTATGCCATTGTATTCATGAAATCCTTGTAACTCATTGCACATGAGCAAATCAACTTATCATTTGAAATGTTTTGCAAACAATAACTCCAAACTTTAACATTTTGATAAATTACAAACTGCCTTATGTTGTGGGCATATCTTAAAGGAAATTATGCCAAAAACTAGATATATCGCTACGGCTACTGATATGCCTCCGCCATAATGCATGGTTCTCCTAATAGGTCTATAGTACAATGTCTTGACAATGTGTGATGACAGTTTCACACAATTGGCAAAATATTAAAATGACAGGTT
Organism: Diadema antillarum; assembly: GCF_040938485.1. Taxonomy (NCBI): domain Eukaryota; kingdom Metazoa; phylum Echinodermata; class Echinoidea; order Diadematoida; family Diadematidae; genus Diadema; species Diadema antillarum. Next base: position 515,002 of record NW_027272109.1, on the reverse strand, counting down.
TGACACAAATGTGCTGAATGTTCACTTTCCTAGAACTACACATTGTAGGTTCAATTGGATGAATGATTAAAATGTCAGAGTGCAGGTATTTGGGGAACTGATGATTTTTACTTGACTTTTGACCCTTTTATAAGTTTATGCATTGAGTAATTTTCAAGGTATTGAGAAAAAGTATAATTTCAGTATCAAATGGGAAAATAGCATTTTATCTAAACCTGGCCTTTGACCTTTGACCTCACAGTTCCAAAGAGAATCACTGTTAGGTTGAACATGCATAAATATGTAAGTTTCATGATGATACCTTGAGTTACTTTCGAGATATGGAGGAAAAAGTGCAATTTAGCACTTTCACTTGACCTTTTACCTTTCGACCTTTGACCTTTTGGCAAGAAACTTCCCCAAAAATATATATTGGGTAATACATGCCATACATCAAGTTAAAAAAAAAAAAACTTCAGGCATATTGCATTTTAAGGAAAGTAGTGATATTTTGAGGAGTTGACCTTGACCTTTGACCCATGACCCCCAACTTCCCTAGATAATCACTGCCCATCGGTACAAGCATATATACTAAGTTCCATGAAGATACCTTGAACCATTTGCGAGATATGGAGAAAAACATGAAATTTCAATTTTTTTTCCCACAAAATAACCTGTGACCTTTGACCTTTGACCCTGTGACCCTAAAATCCACACAAAGTATTATCCCCCAAGGATATACCCTCATACCAAGTTTGATGTAAAACCACCACACGGTTCTTGAGATATCGACAAAAACAAAACGGGACGGACGGACGTACGGACGTACAGACGGACGGACGGACGGACGGACGGACGGACGGACGGACGGACGACCCGAAAACATAATGCCTCCGGCCACTTCGTTGCGGAGGCATAAAAAGCAAGCATAGATCAAGCTTTTACTCAGACAAAACTATACCCATCTACAATGTAGAGCACTAAATCATGAATGTTACAAAATAATGTAATTTCCCCACCAAATTAATTTGTGAATCAGTACATGGTAGATGTCTCACCTTCATCATCAATGAGAGGGGGCGGGGAGGTAGAACGCCTGCTCCCCATCCCTGAGGACGTCTCCGAGGTTACGGACACGTCGTCCACACTGCTCTCAGCACCTTCCGGCCCGCCCTGGGTGGAGGTTGAGGAGGACCAGCCCCACCCCCACACCCAGCGCTGGATGATGCCTCCCTCCTGGGCCTCTGCTGGCTTCTTGAAGATTTCCTGTAAGAAATTAAGTACGAAAAAAAGGACAGTAACTACATTAAACATTGCCCAATAGAGAATGGTTCTGTCGACAGACATATACATGAAGTGCCTCAACCTGACTCGGGTAAATTATCATTGTAATATATGGCTCATTTAACACTATATTCCATATTAAACAAAAACACACACACAAACGAAACAAAACAAAACAAAACAAAACATGGAACATTCTTCACAATCCTATCTCTATTTAATAAGTCAATATACTAGAGATGTGTTTTTATTAGGCCTACTAACAGACCTATCGATGAATAAGTAGATAGTATAATATTATGTATTCACCTAGTCATATTTATGATTGTATTCACCTAATTACATTTATGATTGTATATAATTTTTGTTTGAAATGGAAAAATAAATGAAAAGAATAAATAAAATAGATTTATTAATAGATAGAACGATAGATACACCATGTGTAGATAGATAGACAGACAGATAAATAGATAGATAGATAGATAGATAGATAGATAGATAGATAGATAGATAGATACATAGATACATAGATACATAGACAGACATATAATAGATAGATAGATGGATAGATCGATGACTGACAATGATTCATCATGGTCTTCTCAGCATCTTATTACTCTAAATTCAGAGGGTAACCTTTTAAACTGCAATGTAAAAATTCAATGAAATTTAGCAAATAACCATGAGAAATTCAATTTGTATATTTTGAGTGAAGCTTCACTCCATTCTTGTAATTCAATTCTACCATCTTTGTATTAAAAAGAGATCCAAAAGGTTATCTATCAAAACAGGAAAAAAGTTTTACCTCTCCTTGTTTAATCCTCTCCTCAAGCTGACCATAGACCAGACCACGTAGAATCCTAATCTCCTCAAAGGACAGGTCCTTCTCCATCTTGATCATGATGGTCTGATGGGGGAAAAAGTAATTATAAAACATAAAAACAAACAACAAAATCCAACATCAACAGAAGATGATTGGTCTAATAGGGGAAAACATATACATAAAACAACAAAAACAAAAGACGACCCAGAAGCAATAGCAGATGAATATTAAAGCAAACATACAGAATGTTCCATCTGAAAGATTTGAAATGCTATTAATCCATTAATATCACATATCCGCACACGTCAGATATTTTTGTTTTCTTATTCTACAGCATTGTGTTGAATACAAAATTTCTTCTATCTACGATTTGTATTGTACTGAGAGAAGGAATATCATTTTGTATAGTTTGATTCCTAATACATGGCCTCCATGGGGGGAAAAAAAAAATTGCAGAATGTTGTACCCATGGAAGAACATTACACATAGCCCACTATCTCATGATCATGTAGTTCCACATGCAAACTGCTTATTGACTATCCATGTAATTCTGTGTTTTGTTCACTGATCTGTACATCCGCCAGTACACTTCCTTCCAAAGTGGCACAGACATCCTGAAAATAGCTGCCAGTGAGAATTGACTGGAGTGCATAAACCCCTGTAATACTTCTTGGTACACAATGGCTGGGCAAGAGAGTGAAAATTTTGTGTATGTACATATTTATCAAGGTCCATTAAAGTTTTCAGCCTTGGTGAAAGACTGGGCCCTCAATACATGTACAAGACATTTCCACATGACACAAAGATGATGTATGTAAAGATATGAATGGGGAAAACCATCCCTTGCACTTTTGACCTTACATGAGGTAGGTATGGACAGGTTAAGAATCAAGGTATTAGTCAATTTAAAAGTACATGTACCTGCAGCATCTCAAGACCATCAATGAGAAGGCTGGCCCAACTCTAATAAATTTGGTAATCCCCACAATAAATTGCATACTCATCACTGATCTCTATAAAAAGTCAGCACGCACAAAGCCGAAGAATCCCTATGCACGTATACATGTACATGTACAGGGTATAGTCGCTGACGGGCAATTCTATTCTAGCAGGCCTGCCTATGGCCTACGGTTTTCAAATGTACACCGGTGGGCCGCAAATTAAGATTAATTGAATTGGGCCAACCTTCTTTCCTCACCTTACTGAATCTCTACTATCTGTACCTTTTAAAATCTAATCTGAAAATTTCACTGATTGTATCTTGTTATATCTCCCTATTAAAACAAATCCAATATACAATGATTTGCTAATCAAGATGAGGCTTAATGTATTACTGAATTCACCTTGAACTGGGTTTGGTCCGTCTTGTTCTCTATGAAGCGAGAGTAGACGTCTGTGTACTGCTTGATGAGACCGATCCTTTCTGAGATGAACTTGGGCGATCTCCTCTTCCTTCGGTCCTGAATGCCATGGAGGACACTAGTGATGGCAAAGTTCCACCATCTCCTCACACTGCCAGCAAACATTAAGAATATTTCATGAAGCGAACACATTTGTATAATTACGTCCACACACATTTTTCACAGAGATACCCATGGAGCAAGAAAAAAAACAAACAACTCTTACATCTTACTCGCTTGACTGTGTGTTGTATTTAATAAATTCGATACACACTCAGAAAAGCTGGGTTACAGCAGTCTAATGAAACTGTGATTGCATAATTGTTTCAGCTTACATCACGAGTTGTGCTTCAATACAAATTGACTACAATCCCATAACTCTGAGGGCTGGTGCAACATGTGGGGGGGGGGGGGGGGGGGGAGTGTCTTTATATTTTGCCAGGCCATAAAACCTTGAAGTAGTAGAAGCATGGATAACGCCTTTTTTTTTTTCTGCTTGGCAGCTGAAAAACCCAAAAGTGGCACCAGAAAGTTGCGCCGAAGGCCTTTTTTTTTTATTGTCAGCTGATGAAACCCGGAAGTGGCACCAGAAATATAAACTGCCCCCCCCCCCCACACTTTTGAAGACATGGGGCTGGTCGTGTGAAGGAAGATCCAGATGTTGAAACTACCTGTTGAGTCCAACCCTGTCCTCATACCAACACATACATGTACTCCAAAATGAAGCAGACTCCATGTGGCTCTACCTGGGCAATTAACAAGAGACAGTGACTGGTATGGACCCCGCACATTATGCGACACAAATGACTGACCAACTGACCGGCTGACCAACTGACCTCTCTTTGTCGCTGCCCCAGGTTTCCGGTCTCCACTTTCGGTAGTGTCGGGCCTTCTCGTTCCTCTCGAACTCCTTGACGAGGAGCGTGATGCCCCGGTACTGGTCCTCCGACAGGGAGAGGGGGATCTTCTGCAGCGTTATGTCGCAGACGAACCTGGGCTTGCTGCGGGACCGCAGCGGGAGCGGGGACCCATTGCGCTGAAGTCTGGCCTCGGCACTCACTGGCTCCAGGATGTACTCATGGTTCTGGAATATCAATTAACACAATCAATCAAAATATAAATAAAAACATACGTTTATAGCTTTTATCAAGGCTGCATGCACTCCTATCATGAAGGAACTTAGAACAACACTTCACAGAAATATGTCATATTTTTCACTTTTGCTTATGGTGCCTTTGGACCAACATATTGTATTCATTATAAGAGCATGTAGAGAACTCACAGTAAGCTCTTTTTAATTTGTATTATACTCCAAAGCATCAAGCAAAATGATAAGTGTTTGATTATTGCGTGTGTGAGGTGGGGGGGGGGGGGACTGCAAAGACAATAATGGTACAAAGGTACTGTATTCCTAGCTTCTCTCAATTTTCACATTTTAGTTTCCAAACATGCAGTACACATCAGCAGATTATATTGTGCACAGTAAAGTAGTCATGTATCAAGATTTGAACATCACTTTTGTTTTGGTCTTCAGCTTTTTGATATGTAAACACCTACTTCCTTTCTCTGTCCTAACATCAGATACATTTTCTCTGCACTTTTCTCACACATATTATATACATATATCACACCAGGTATATTCCTCCATTTCATGGTGAGACCGATATTACATCTTGGAGGATCAAGGGGAAAAATAATCTTGACAATTTTGTACGCAGCCCTCCAGAGTCATAATGACCTTTCTTTTCCTTAAAGGGGATGGCTAGTAACTGATCAATGGGAATCAGTGGGGAATGCTGGGGGATGACTGCTCCAATTCTTGTGGGATGCATTTATGAGTACAATTTGTATCTACTGTTGTGCGAAATTATTTGCTTCAGAACGGTCTCATATTCAAGTAATGCGCAGTTTAATGCCCCGTCACTGTACAGGCATGCTAGCCTGGAAGCATTAAACTGCACATTACTTGAATATGAGACCATTCTGAAGCAAATAATTTTCATACAATAGATATATCATGTACTCTTAAATGAATCCCACAAGTATTGGAACAATCATCCCCAGCATTCCCACTGATTCCCACTGATCAGTTACTAGCCATCCCCTTTAATATTCACAATTTTATAATTACACATCCTTTTCTAACAAGAAGCCTAGACTGAATTCTGCATACCTTAATTTGGTTTCCTGTCGTCCTGCACTGGTCCCTTGTCAAAGCATCCTGGAAGAGAGACAAGGGTGTGATGAAGAAAACTGAACAGACACTGAAACTTAATCCATTCCATACTGAACACTGAAATGCCCATAGACTTGATACGCAGGCTACCAGGTTCCCCGTATGGAACAGGTTAAGACGTTATGATAGGATTTGAAAATAGTACATGATATAAGATTGAGCTGTATGATACAACGCTGATAGCAACAATTTTTCTTTTTCTTTAGCTATGTTCGGAGCTGAATTTACATTGGAATGCCACCTTTTTGCAGTCACTGAACTAAAGCTTTTATCTTTAGTGCATTCACTCAAGCTCACTCCTTCTATAGTGCATGCATTCAAGCTTACATCTTCAGTGCATGCTCCCAACTCACTGAAGCCTAGTTGTCAATTTATGGAACAGACACAGGTAATAGTATAGTGGAAGAGGGAGTGAAATCTTCCCCTAAAAGTTGTGTTTTGCTCATTTGAAAAGAAAGGAGGAAATAACAGTATTGTGGATATGAACTCCTGAAGGTTCATAGTAGGTGACTGGGAAAAACAATTTAGGGATGTCACCCTTGTAAAACAACACTGCAGTGTTCTGACAGCTGCAAAAGGTGTTTGTTTTTTTGTTTTATATGGGGGGGGGGGGAGGGGAAACGGTATTTTTACTTTCTTACAAAAGACACATGTAGTATTACAATTTGGGAGAAAACACATTTTCCCTGAAACCTACAGCACTTTGGGCAAAAACAAGACAAAATACTGTAAACAAAGTCACAGTTGGCATCTCTGAAATCATCAGCCAGGAGAGAAACAGAATGAAACATATTAAAGAAACAGTCAGAGACCTACTGCAAATGCTGAATATATCGCGAGGTTTTTATTTTTTGTGAATTTCGCGAGTCAGGTGCTATTTGCAAATTCAAAGATACATGAAAATATAGACTCTGATCCCGATGCGAATGTGATGTGCACGTATACATTTCTCTGTTCAGTACTGTACTCCATGATCGCAAATTTAACCACTTGCACAATCCTTGGAAGTCCTGATTTGTGAAAATTTAGACTTGCTATCAAAAATATGATGCAGTTTAAACTTCTCACCCAGAGGTCACTGAAAGGAGTTTGACCTTTGTAACCTTTCAAGGCCATTGAGGTCAGGGTCAGAGGAGCTTAGGCTCATACTGTACTCACCCTGAGGTCACTGAGGTCAAGGTCAGAGACTGGAGCTGAGTCAGTGTCCCAGTAGATAGCAAAACTCTCCAGCTCAACAAGCTTGAATTTCATATTGCTTGCGTTTTCCCCTCCCAGCAACTTCTGCTCCTGTATCCAGAACGAAAACCATCCAAAGATGCATTAATATAAAGAAAAAAACTACTCAGTTTTTTTTTTTTTTAATCAACTTCATTTCAGTGTCATTTTTCATTGAGTGAAGACAAATATATACATGCTGTAGGATGTGATGGGAAACAACTAGATATGTAAATGTTGGGTTGTGCCTGGCACAATACCATTTGTGTGTGCACTATAAAATAAATGCACAAAGCACTGCCATAATCTTCTCTGTACATATTCATCACACTGTACACCGGGGTACCGTTGTAACCCAGGGTACGGCATTATGTAGCGCAATCTCATGTCCATTATCATACAGTTGTATAATGTTGTCATGGCGACTATTTTCTTATCATCAGCGCAGGCATAAATCAGCATGGTGATAACGATCACAATGCCGATTTTCCTTCCATGTCAACCTTTAAACAGCGAAGAGTACAACTGAGTATGTAAATGAGAAAAAAAAAATATTTGCATGCATTAATTGTTGCATAATAACAAACAAGAAAACATTTTTGTGCAGAATAATACTAAGAAATATTTTAACATATTTCTGGTGACCTACGGTACAGCACTGAAAAAAAAAAAATAATTCAACAAAATGGCTAATTTTCATTTGGTACCCACGGTACCAAATATTGCATCATATGTGACTTGTTTTTGTTTAAACATTTAACTCTTAACGTGCCATGGTCGCCGATTGGCGACTAAGAACAGCGAGAAAAGCATTGATCATTTAAGTTCTTGTGGTACCGTAATGTGTTACACCAAGCAACTGCCAATGATATGTACTGGTAGCTAATTAGCATAGCCATCGTTTCCACTAAAAATATGAGCATGCTTACATTGGAAAATTTTGAGTAAATACACGATTTTTCAGCTAGATGTATTTTTTTTTCACATCGGGAAAATCCGCAGCGGGCGCACCCTCTGCGAGATGTGTATGGATCAAAAGTCTCATAGATAAACCACGCGTGTGTATGCTATTGACTCTGCATGTATTGTCTATCCGGTTCCACTCGCATTGTTCCGCTTGGACGCTGTCCTGCGGGAAGCTGCTTTGATTTTGTCCCTCAATCAGGGTCAGCTTTCGTTCGTCGGTCAAGTCTTTCATCCTTTTGTTTTGGTGAACGTCACTAATCGTCCCCACACTAGCATAGGAATTGCGCGCTTACAAAGGCCTGCCCATTTCAATAGAGTACGCCCGCCCGCGGTCCGCTTAGACAAAAGGAGAATTAGCAGGTTCTTCCTTCTCAGGTGGATAAAAGACACTATTCCAGGGCCCGGGACAATTACTTTAGTTTCAAATACAGGATCTGGGACTAAAGGACTCAGATTTGGGGATGAATTACTGAGGCAGAAAGAGAAATTGCTAGGACAAAATAAACTGCTAGTATCTTTGGAATCATACAGTTCTAGAAGGCAATTTTGTTATCATTTGAAAGAGGAGATGTTGCTCTAAAACTTTCTCACAAAGTCAAGGGAGCGCTCCATTGAAGAAAAAACACGACTGACTCTTTCTTTCCATGCTACACAAAAATTTCTAATAATTTTTTTGATGTATCAAATATTTCTGCAATATTTCAGAGTCAGATAGATATTGTGGCAAACTGACTGCATTACACGAAAGAGCAAACATTTCTTGATATATGTTGTGTAGAACTCAATTCAAAACAGTTAATAGTTTCAGAGATATGGCGGTTTTAAATTTCATTGTCAGTCCAGTTTCCAAATGTTCTGGCGTTAGGTAAAAACCTCTGGCACGTTAGGGGTTTTGGGCCTGGCACATTAAGAGTTAAATGTATTAGTTTTCTTTTACAAACTGTTCATTGATTGTTTAAAATAAAACATGCACACTGCATTCATCTTTTCCTTTCTGTGACTACTTTATATGACTTGATCATTTAGTACCATTTACTACCCTGTGGTAATTGAAGTATATCTGTCTCAGTTGTTTGATGATGGTAACAGAATCTGATAACAATACTGATATTATCTGTATGATAACAGCTATTTTAAATAAATCTGCCAGCAATCATCATCACCATTACAATGATAATCTTCATCACAGCCATAATAACAGGAACACAAAATGATATTTCTTGCACCAGTAGCAATATTATTATTCAAAATGTCCACAAGGAATCCTACAACTATTGCTATGAAATGTACACCTTTTTGGACATAAGATTAATTCATTTTCAGCTCAGAAATACTATGCTCTATGGAAGAAAATTTTTGATATGAAGCTAAATGAGAAAATGACAACAATATTTAACATCAAAACCTACGTAGTTCTCATCTGTGCTGACCGCTGACAAACTCTTGATGGTGATACCAAAGGCTAGAGACTCCCCCGGCACGACAGTCGAATCCTCGTAACGAATGTGGACATCTTTGACCTTTAGCTGTGAGTGAGGGAGAGAACCACATAAATTTAGTTAAGGCACTGACACACCTGTAATAGACTTGTTTAAAATCCATGCCTCAAAGTAACATGATAAAAGGCACTTACCAATTGAACTAGTGACTTGCATTAGCAACAGAACAGATGACAACACAGTCATGATATTGTGTCCCTCCACTGATATTTCTTTTTTCATTCTTATTCTTATTTGCATATCTGTTCATTAATTTGGTATGCTGGACATTTTATTTGTGTGTGTCTGTGGTCTGCACATTGCCATATTCTGAGCTACAAAAAGCAAGAACAAACAAACATGCTGCAACTGATTAACAAATTGACGTACATAGATGTAAATAAGTTGCAATAATCAGTTGCAATAAAAACAACTCGACAGAAGAATTCCATGAATTTAAATAAACAAACATGCATCCAATGTCAAACTCTAGGTCATGGAAAATTATGAGGTTAAGTTTGGTCAACACATAAGCATGACATAGTAAAAATTTTTAGTGTCAATTCATCTTGTTCATTCAGTCTTCTTCTTCTTTTATTTTTTCTGTGTCTTTTTTACTTTATTCTCCCAGCCACCTCATTCAGGCAAACAGACTTTTCTTTATGAATGACAATAATAACCTGAAATAGTCAAATGATATTATCATCCTCCCATGCTACTGGACATATTTTCACACACAGCCCTGAAATATGTTTGCCCACAATAGGTATCTTTCTCATTGTAGAAGGTTACACAACATCAGTTACATAGTATGCCAGTGCCAAGTGCACTATGCTCTTGACATTTCAGATGCCAAATACCAGACTTTAAAGGTACGATGTGTTTTCTCTTACTAGAGCAATACACCAAAGTTTGTCTACAGCTTGCTAGTGACACATTTCATGTGTCTACCTCCAAAGCAATTTTCTTTCCCAGCAATGGGAAAACTACTGGGTAATGCTCTGCGCTAAAGTTCATAAAAATGAAAAATGTTTTACCATGAAATCTCCTTTAGTAATACGTGTATGATGTGTATCCATTCACCTGTCTTTTAATAATTTGAAGATCTATGTTTTTATGTTCCAAGTTGAGTAGTTTAGTGTGACATATAATATTCAATGTAGGTTGTTTTTTTTTTAAATTCTATGATTCTAAAATAAAAGGAAACTTTTTTCCATGACCTCATACACTTCAAATAAGATGTTGCTGGATTAGGATGAGAAGAAGTTCTATTAGATATAAATATGCAAACTACAATGTACAGTACATTATGTACATTCTGGGAACTCTATCTTGTCTGAATCAAAAGTGTTTGTACAGACCACAGGGCAGCACAGTTATCCTAGTGCAAGTTTATAAAGTGTATCATAAAAATTAGCTGAATCCCTCACAATGAAAGATAACGTGACTGATATGGGTGAATATCCACTCCAATTAGTGGGGTTCATTGCGTCAAGGAGAATATGTGCAGATGCGTGAAAATACAATCACAAGATGTCTTAGTAATAACCCAATACTACCAAGTCTTGGTACACAGCACTTCACATCAACAATATAAACATACACTTTGACTTTTTAATCTGAGTGATATTTGCTTTACTGTAACAGTTTTAAAATAGGGCAGCATCTATCAACCTAAGTGACTGAAAGACATAATTACAGTGGTGACGTGCTTTCATTATGGCAATGGCCCTTCGCTGCAAACCAAAACTAGATTTGGCAAGAAGAGCACTCACATTGTAGTTCAAGTGGAAAACATACAAAAAGACAGAAAATGATATCAAAATCTCAGAATTCCATTCATGGTAAACTTGTCTACATTCACATACAAAATATGAGGAAATGTATGCTATGTACATTCAAATGCTGAGAAAAATTAGAAGGCACTTGGAAAAAAAAACCTGAAGGGCAAAGGTCATTTTTTGCTTACCAATTTCTCAATGGTAGACAAGAGGACATACAGTTCATGGCATCAATTATGTATCTAGCACTTATTCACTTTGAAGACACATTATACAAGTGCATCATGTTTAAAGAATTATGAAGGATGAAATATAGGGCTTAGAAAACAGGACAGTGTTCATGTACACATGTAATGCACTCTCAAATCTAGTATCTATAAATTTGAAAAAAAAGATGATTTTTTTACACCAAAAAATATTGGAAGGTTAGGGTTTGATGAACGGATAACAAATTACTTGAGGATTTAGAAGATTAACAGATAGTTTGAGATAATTTAAATCATATTTGCTGTTATTGTCAAACAAAGGTACAATGTACTGTGATAATCAAACATAATCTGCCTACATGTACATAATCTTCTAACAGAATGGTCTGAAAGTAAGAAACTATGATAAATGTTTGGTACCTTGTGACCCATATTTTTCAAGATCTGTAACTTATCACAACCAGAGTCTCATCATAGCTGAACACTGGTTTTCTATAGAAGAACGGCATCATTAGATTATCACGACTACAAAGCTTTCTTAAGAATGTCGCCTATTTTATTTTCAAACAACCTACCATAAACTCAGTATAAAAGGAACAAAGCCACCTGATAAACAGTTGTTGGAGATGAATGACAATAATATTATGGCTTACTTGAGCACATACCAGATCAGCCGGCAGTTGAAAAAAAAAAATAGCTTTAAATGCAAGTATGACACCAATGTACACAATATGCTTCAAAAAACCTTCAAAAAATATTGATTTTGAAATTACTCAAAGGCTTTGGAAGAGTGAAAGTAACACAAAAGTGTGAATTTTGCAAACAAATGTCTGCATTTTTTCCCAATGAAATGACCTCATTTTGCAAGTTTCACAAAAAGATCTGTAACTTCAGAAGAGATATGGTTGGCTTTACAATTTACATGTACAGGTCAATGGTAATAACCTACACATATATTTTTTGACATTTTAACCAAGTATGAATTTCTTATCAACATCACCAACCTGGATCTGGAATTACTGACCAATAATATTGAGCACTGGTATACTTGTACATATGTGACCGTGCACCTCAAAACGAACATAAAGTCGCACATACTGATTTTGCGTGAAGACTGAAAATAAGTGAAATGGTCAACCTAGCCGAACTTGACTTTTTCATATTTTCGGATAGAGCGGGTCTTCTTTTACATTATGCTAAAATTTGGTATCATAAAACGGGCAGGAAAGTGTGTTTTTTTAGCAGTTTATCTCAATCATTTTTGGTAGAATAGTGTGATTAGGTGTGTCTTTAGAATCCCTTTTTCATTTCTGAAAAACCTTGTCCACACTCTTCACTTTCAACTCTAATAACTTTTGAAAGAATAGCACTACTGCTTTGAAAGTTGGCATTAATTATGGACAGAACGTATTAATGAGGCATGCTTAATTTCAGTTTAATCTGATAATCCCTTCATTGCTGTTACTCTGGTGGTTTACTTTCTTTTTTTTTTGTCTCATTCATCGCACAGCCAGCAAGGTTTGGTAAAGATTAAGTGCTTAAATAGACACTGTACTTCAGAGCCTCTTTTCTCAGTTCACACTTTTCCTGAGTTTGTGCTTTCTTTCCAATATTTAAATAGGTTAGGAGAGTCCATTTGATTTGAGCTATACATCATTTTAAAGCTTAAAGTCTGCTCTTTCAGAATATGGTCTTAACTAAAAATTCCCGTCTGGCGACTTTTTGTTTGTTTTGAGGTGCAGGGTCACATATATTTCTCCCTTCAATACCTATATTAAAGGGACTGTACAGTACTGGTTGAGGTGGGGATTCATGTTTTGAATATTCCTTAGAAGTGAGATAATGAGAAACCTCTTATGAAATATGAAAGAGCATGTAATTTTAAGAAGGATTCAACGTTTGTTTGATGAAAATTGGTTTTCAAATGGCCGAGATATCAGAAAAAGTGATAATAATAAAAGGCGACAGGCAACGCCTTTTATTAGGATCTCTTTGTTTCACCTTGTTTTTTGATATCTCAGCCATTTCAAAACCAATTTTCATCAAATAAACTTCTGATGCCCCTTAGAATTGCATGCTCTTTGACATCTCATAAAGTGGTTTCTGAATATATCGCAAAACGTTAAAAGCTAAATCCTCACCTCAACCAGAACTGTACACACCCTTTAATCTACCAGTGACACTGTATGTGTACAGCTGTATGTTTGTGTTTGTGTGTGTACCTGGTAAAATATGTATTGGTCACGCTCAACACAAATTGTTCACAAAATTGAAGAAGACACAGGGATAGAATTTTCAGCATTTTGTCTGCAAAGTAGATCTCAATTATTATTGCAGGTACTGCTACCTGCATGCAGAAGTTACTATTTAAAGGCTCTAAAATTATTTATTGACAGGTCTATGGTCTTGGACAAGAATATGCTGGTAGGGTAAAACTGCGTTTCAGTCACGCTGCATGCCTGTACTATGACCAAGGATTTCACGAAACAATGCAATTTTAAACATCTGCACAAATGATTATTTGACCTTATAATTCGTAATCGCTCCATAACAAAGAGGTATGGTGCAAAAATTCCATTGCCAACAGAGAACCTTTTCCTGATATCACTTTTCGTAATGGGTGCATCTTTTCAAATGTAGAAGAGTTTGAGGCTGTGTCAATTATTGCAAAAGTTGAACCACCAATAATTTCACGCAGTTGGTGGGTGATGGTTTCGAAAGAGTGATGATGTGCACTAGGGTTGTTTTGCACCAGCAGTCAGAAATTTATGTGTCTTTAGGAATAATAGCCTAACAGTAGCTTAACGTTGCTGGCAATAGGATATTTTTACATTTGTCTTATTTCAAATATAGAATTTATACATGATGTTAAACCTACATACTTTACAAAGCACTTTCAGAAAATAGAAACAATCTAAATGAAAGAGTCTATCCACTTTTGACCACTGACTATCAGATGATATTGACAAATCGTGACACACTGCCTGACACATATAATTTCAATTAGAAATCATACTATTACTAGGTGTGAAATTATGACTTAAATTTTATGAACAATCATAGATAATATACACAATAGACTACAATACAAATTATGCAACTATATGCAAGTGCACATGGATATTTTCACCAACATTTGACTAAATGGATGAACCCATTCGTACACATGTATTTTCAAATAGTTTGGAAAGCAGACAGCTGTGTAAGTCAAGAATGCTTGATAAACTCAATCATACATATTACAGCATGAGAAGATGCCTGCATAGAATATTTCATCACAACAGAACATTCAGTATATCTATTCAGATCAAAAGAGGTTACATGTAGTAGTTCAGTATTACAATGTATACAAAAGTATACAAAACATTCATATTTTCCCCGACAAGATTCAACATGTATCGCTAATTTTTCATTTTTATTTTACTCTAGCCCCCAAGCTATATGGTGGGGTTATGCAGTTGCTCTGGATGTATTTTGATGATATGTAATTGCCCCTCTGGCTAGTAGACACATAAAGACAAGACAAGAGAGAGCAGGGCCAGCAGAACCAAAAATGGGGGGAGGTGAGGGGGTCAGCCCCCCCCCCCCCCACTTGTTTTACCGCGGAGTGGCACCAAAAAAATAGAATATGGTTAAGCTTTTGCTGATTGTAAGTTGTACCAGAGTGATTTGTTGTTGTTGTTGTTGTTGTTGTTGTTGTTGTTGTTGAGGCCATTATTCTTTGCTTGTCTGCTGATGAAAACAGAAAGTGGCACCAGAAATATCATCCCCCCCACCACCACTTTTGAAAATGTGGCACCAGCCATGGAGAGAGAGAGTTCATCACTAACCTGCAGGTTCTCCAGGACATTGTAGAAGACAGATGTTGAGTAGGCATACCACGAATTGGAGTCATCTCCATCTGTTACTTCCATTTTCCTCTGAAATAACACAAAATATGTGATCTTAATGTTGTTTCACAATACACACTTTGTTGACATTCTTCAATCAACAGCTCTCCATTTTTTTTCTCCTGGTCCTACTACATGCCATCTACTAATATTCTACTCATATTACGTACAGAAGTAAATTCATTTCCTTAGAAGGATGTAAACATTCTGTGAATTGGTAGTGACATCAAACAGATGCAATGATATCTAGCATCTACTTGACACAGCACAATAAACACAGGAAGTCATGACTGAAAAATGCCATACACTTTAACATCTTTTATAAAAAAATTACTCTGTTAATGTTGTTCTAACATAAAAATCATCATTACCATTCATAATCATAATTACCACATTTTTACATTTAAGCAGTAGTCAGAAAAGCAGTATCATCAATGAAGTTCTGACGTACAGGTACTATAAAAGTGGAAATTTTTGCGCATTTCGCGCAACCAGAAGCTAGCGCAAAAATAAAGCACGCAAATATTTTTGTTTGCCCTATGCTCTAGTTGTTGATGTCTTGATTCTGCAGAATTAAAAACATGTGGAACTCTTCTTTCGCGGCAGAGCGCAAAAAATTAGTCGTGCAAAAATATCCACTTTTACAGTACTATTATTTATCATACTTATCATTATGAGCCTTACGACCAATGTACTGGTACATATTTGCATCGTTACCACTTCATCATTCCCTTTTTGCAATGTAAGCAAAATGTCAGTTCCGCTTTATTTTTGGTAAAGCTAATTGTACACCTCTGGCATCATGACACTATACAAGTATATGAAGAATGATCACATTGAAAGTCTCCTCACACAATGCACACACAACCGTCAAACCTGGTGCTTACATCCGCACACAAGCTTTTTTCTCACCTTCCATTGCGACTCCACTGCATCCAGTTGCTGCTGTTTCCTCTCCTGCTCTTGCTCCTCCTCCTTCTCGTCGTACCTGGACCTCAAGGCGGGGCCGGCCACCAGGTACAGGTTCTCGATGGAGATGATCCATGGCTCCGTCTTCAGGTGCCTCACGGGAATCTGCAGGCGGATCTTCCCGATGAAGCCTGTCACCAGATCGTTCCAAGACACGTGAATGAATCATTCCCAATTTCCCCCAACAGTACGCAGGGGAACCTTGTTAACCCGTTGAGGACGGACTGAATTTGCTACAACACACATTTCACATAAACACATGCCGGAGACCGGTTAAATGGGGAACTACAAACCAGATCCGTATCAGGGCAATTATCCCCCAAGGGCAATTACCCCCCCCCCCCCCCCCCCCCCCCCCCCCCCAGCTAAATACTGGTTAGTGGTAAGGTTAGAGTAAAGATTAGGGTTAGGGTTAGGTTTGGGGTTTCGGAGAATGGGTTAGGGTAAGGATTGGGTCAAGGATTAGGATTAGGGCCAGGGGAAAGGTCTGGGATAATTGCCCAGGGGGTAATTGCCCTAGACCCACCATGACAATTACCTTGTTATATCAGGTTTTTCACTATACCAGGGTACAAAAACAAAAAATAGACAGAGTATGAACCTGTAAAATCCCCTAGTTAATAGGGCTTTGTTTTATATAGAAAGACTTCTTTTAGGACAAGATTCCACTGTTACAGCCATTGCTCAATGGAATCTGTCGGCTCCTGTTTAAAATCTGGACTTGAGAAACAAGAATTTTTCCAGATGGCGACACATACAAATTGTATCGCAATCATACCATGATTACAACTAACATTTTATCATTTCACCTTAATCTAAAGGGACTACAATACTTGCAGAAGGTTAAAGGTCATGTTTGTCTTTAAAATAGGCCTATTTTTGTAGGATTTCCTAATTGTGTGCAGACTTTATGAATTTCATAAATTCCACTGAATTGAAATTGTCAAACATGATAGGAAATGAAGTAAAATGCCAAGTAGCTAATTAAATGAGGAAAACATTATCAAATCTGCAGCAAACTTCCTTCAGGACTTGATTTGGATGAAGAAAACACATTTTTAGTTTCTTTGAATGACCTCCTTATAACATCATTTTGCAATGAAAAAGAAAATGAACTACCAAAGATATGGTGAATCAGAAAAATTATACTTTCAATCATGTGAGCACTACTCACCTGCTTTGACCTCCACTGGGAGATCTAAGTGCTTCAAGGCATCCTTTCTAAGTGGGAGATTTTCTAATTCAACAGCACCTGAGGAAAAGAGATGACAATCATCGAAATCAATGCAGTGAACGATCATCTGCAAACCAGAACTTGAAGTCACTGAATAAAACATATTATAGTAAAGGTACAAGACAATGTTGCTTCAGGAAATCAATTTCAGTTGTCACGTTGTTTCTATTTTACACATTTGTGGTTCTCTTATACCCAAGCCCATAAGAAATTGTTTACAAACACCATGTTTATGACTAACATGTGCATTAGAAACACTAAATGATATTCTCATACTACAGCTACATAAAAGCTCTGAACGAACTTCGTACACTTTAACATACCATTTGCCTGTCCTTTATCATTTCAGTTTCATGTGCAGTCTGTAAACAGAGAAAAGTGGTCTTGATGTACATTGTAACTTATGGAAAACAGACACTAATGTAAATTCTTTGACCCCTTGAAAACTAGTCCCACTTTGTAGTGTATGCTTGGGTAGTAGAGTGTTTATGGGAAGTGCATGTTACAGAAAAATATGCTCCACAACATCACATTTATGAGTGAAACACAAATACGGTACAGTTTTGCGCTCTCGCTCTTTCATGTCTACTGCACTAAATGGATTGGAAATGGAACTTGGGGAGAGAAACAGCCTGTTTCTTGGAATGGAAGACGTGGAGTCAACCTTACCGCTTAAGAGTCCAATGGATAGCTGGTCGGTGTTGAGGTTTTCCACATATTCTCCCAGATACGTGTTGAGGACCCATGCAGCTAGTCTTTCTAACATCGCTGCTGGATTACAAATATTCGCTGTCAGTCAGACACTTTGCCTTCATATGCAGGCATTTTCATCAACTCTGGTATAAACTGCAGTGCATACAATGAAAAAAAAAAAGAATATAATGAAAGCAATTCTTGATGACTTTTAAACATCAAAGCAATTTCTAACCAAGACATATTGTAACAATAACTAAAACTAGATCAATCTGAAAAAAATACTGACATCAAATTGGCCTCCCTTGACATCTATCATGTTTTAATAAGTACTGTATAAAACAACATATATTCATGCCCGTGAATGACATTAAAGGACAAGTTCACCTTCACAGACATGTGGGTCAAGTGAATGCAGCAATATTAGTAGAACACATCAATGAGAGTTTGAGGAAAATCTGACAATCAGTTCAAAAGTTATGAATTTTTGAAGTTTCTGCTCAGTCACGGTTGGATGAGAAGACTACGTAGCTTGTGATGTCATATGAGTACAACTACATCAAGAAAGTATAAAGAAAATTCAAGATATTCTCACTTTTCTCACATAATAAAAGAACACTCGACTTCCCTCTTTCAGAAGTCAGGGGAAATAATATTACCCCTAACATACAAGTCAGTAACATGTCGAAGAAATGTGCACTTTATTCAAAAAGTCAAGTTTTGTGAAATTATCTTTTTATTTTCTTCATATTGTTGTACGCATGTGACATCATACACTGTAGTAGTCTTCTCCTCCAGCAGTAATTGCACAGATCGTACTTTAAAAATTCATCACTTTTGAACGGATTGTTGGATTTTCCCCAAACTTTCACTGATGTGTTCTACTAATATTGTTGCCTTCACTCAATCCACATGTACTACAATAATGAAGGTGAACTTGACCTTTAAATACAACATGAACAGCAAATAATACAAAGAGACACAAACCATGGAGCAAGGACAAGATCTTGATGTTGTTCTCTGAGAGTATATTGGGATCACCTCCCATACTGTACATTGCACAAAACAGAGATTATCACAATCTCTGCTGGTCTGGGCAGTCAATACACTGTGTGTGGTTTTTTTTTCTCTCTCTCTTGAAATTCAGAAAAAGAATTGCAACATATCATTCATATTGTGAGTGCACATCTGCATACGGTACTGCAGTGCACATTGATGAAGCACTTGCTGGTGATTTGGGGCTCCTTTAGAGAGCATAGTTTAATTTTATTTATTTATTTTTTTTTTGCCATTTTACGTACTTGCAGTATTTGTAGACGTTTCAATTCTTCACCAATGTGTACTTTGAATACTCAAGGGTATACATGCAATTCACTTGATATTCAGAATAACCGCAAGTATATACTGGTATCAATGGAAAGCTCAACAATTCCCAAAGCAGAGAAGTAAAGTACACATCTTTAACTTGGACGATAGATTTACTGTATTCAATAGAACAGGAGACTGATTGGTTGTACTACTACAGCAATACTTCTCTCATCGTTCAGTTAATTTGTGCATCTAAAAACAACTTTGCAATATTCATGTTCAAAATTAGACTCAGGTGCCCAAAAAATAACAAGATATGTTTGACCACAGAAACTCAAAGTCAATAAACACAAAGTCAAAATTAACTAAACAATGCAGAGACAGAAATAAATTGTATTTATTTTGAGTAAATGCATCTTGTACAAACTGTATCCTCACATCACAGATTTCTCCTGGAACGAGTCACAATAATCTTAGTTATGTAGAATTCTATGGTGTAGCATGGAGCATGCAGCATCACTTGTCGGTCAGGGTTAGACCTACAAACTGTAGATAGTCCTTGTATTCTACACTACGTGTACCTTCAAGTTTTTACTCACTAACCATGCTAATAAATTTACAACTAATATGAATTACAAGTAACATAATAATGGAAAAATCTGACCAACTGCTGGTTATCACACATTGACACAGACTCAGACTAACAAAGATTAGGATTTTTTAGCATCAGACAGGACTAGCATCGACACTTTCTTCGCCATTTCACTATGGAAATACACCAGCCAGGCGAACACAACTTATTCACAGCAAAATTAGCAGAACCCAGCAACGTACCCGGTCCGATCAGCGCAAAAGCCAACGGCAACGCATCGCAAAGTTCAATGAGTGGGATCCTACTGTTTATACTTCGGGTGGGACTAAGGCTCATTTGCACTTCGTCCTCTATACCCGTACATCTATAACAGTTGAAGATTTCTTCCTGTGCGAAATATAACAATATTGAACTTGAAGAAACTTACCGGTAATGGCTACGGTTTTAAAGCATCGGCAAACGCATGTGTTTCCTGTAGAAATTGCTTGATTTGGCTAAATTATCTCATGACCGAGCCGGGAACATCAACAGCTGAGCAACGGCCGGTGTCATTCACGTCTTCAAAACGGCCTTCCCATGCAATCGATAATACGCAAACGTACACGTAGGTCCCCACACACGTACAGTACCACGTTGGTACACTCGTAGTCTTCACCGCACCCCTATAAACCGGTTCTAAACTGTATAATAACATACTTAAATGCAAGTTGTATTTGATAAGTATGTTTATATCTTGTATATATTTGTATTATACATGCTATATATATTAATTCTTATTTGAACATTTTCTATTTTGTGTATTTTCAATTGACATTGTACTCCCATACCCTGTGAGGGTCTTTATAAAGTAATAAATCAAACTTCAAACTTCAAACTCCGATCAAACTTCAAACCACACAAACTCAGAGACTCCAACCCAAAGCACCTTCTGATCTGGAGATTCTCCCGCCTGAAAACCCCTAGCAAACGGGAGATTCCAAGTTGATGTGTGCGAAGCGCGAAGTTCCCAGGGTTCTAGATGCTCTCTGGTGCTTTCTAGGGCTTATTTTTTTTCAACATACAGTATTAGCAATAAGTAAGAAATCCTTTCCAACGGGAGATACAGAGCCAGGCGGCGGGAGAAATTAAATCTCAAGCGGGAGAACGGGAGATTTTGCAAAAATGGGTTTTCGGCGGGAGATCTCCCGTCGAAAACGGGAGAGTTGGAGTCTCTGCAAACTGTGTTCAGGGAGGTGGACTACTGTACTTGGGTCATCATCGATGCTTCTCACCGGTGTTAGCGATCAACACATTAAAATGTAGAAAAAAAGAAAGAAAGAACGAAAATAAAGAAGCCTTGTCAATAGTCCTACTTTGTATTTGTAATGATAAAGATGATGATAATAATGATAATATAATGATGATGATAATGATGAAACTAATGATGATGATAATGATAACAATAATGGTGATAATGGAAATAATGATAATAGCAATGATAGGCTTAAAATGATAAAGTAATAATGCTGATCATAGTAATTATCATCATCATCATCATCATCATCATCAAAAAGTGAAATAATATATAATTTGCCAGTCAGTGAACCTTAGTTATGGTATAGTTCACACCATACTAGTACACTAATAAGAAGAAATAAAGTCAGTGCTGGAAATCGTAGGACCTATAGGCCTACGCGATATATCTACCAGTATTTATAAGTGGTACACATCTATATGATATACGGCCTGGACTATAGTAGTTTCAAGGTAATATAGATATTGACAGTGATATCAAACTGCATACTGGATTTTTTCAAGAGATACTAGCTATTGTTGGCGCCCACATTATACAAGCATAATGTTAATTAAAAAAATGATAATGTACAGGTCAGAATCGAATTTGTGCGGCCGACGATGATGCTAACTGTAATAATTAAAAGGTTAAGGGGTGTTTATTGTCTTTTATCTATAAACTCGGTGCCCAGAATGCTGATCACATAATTATGCCATGTGTCAGTCAAACGTAAATATTTTTTTTCTTTGCATTCATTGCATCATTAAATGACAGGACCTACAATGAAGACAAAAAGTTACCTAGATTTGGAATTGTCAGCACAAAACGAAACAAAACAAAACAAAACAAAATACCCCCTCCCGACATAAGGTATTACTCTTATTGATCGAAAAATCGGTCTGTATAACTATCTGGTCGTCGGAACGGGACGCGGAGACTGCACCTGGCTTCACGAAATCCCCTCTAAGAGAGCCGATATAAGGTAGTAAAAAAAAAAGTGGTAAAAGACTCCTCTATCTCTATTAATCTTAGGCCACAGTACAAATGCCTCGCGTATTGCACACTGTATAAAGCACACGGTCTCAGTTCACTTGCCTGCCATAGCAGGATGGGCATAATGGATACTTCATTTGTTACACAGGGACAGGTCTCACACATCATCTTCTCCGTACACCAGTCTCGTTTCAACTCCAAACCGTTCTTAGCAGCAACGAGGTAAACTAAGAATTCAATGTACACACACAAAAAAAAAATTACAGACAACTAGTGGTAATCATCATCATCATCATCATCGTCATCATCATCATCGTCATCATCATCATCATCATCATCATCATCATCAAAAAGTGAAAAAAAAATAATTTGCCAGTATGAACCTTAGTTACGGTTTAACAACTCACAGCGCAATTTGTTACCGATCACCAATATTATTGGATGGTAGGCCTAATAACGCCCCGAAATTTGATTAAGACCAAATAATGGATTATAGTTAGGCTACTCGGTGCCTAGAATGCTGATCGCATTGACAGGCCATGTGTCAGTCTAACGTAAATATTTTTGTTTGCATTCATTGCATCATTAAATGACAGAACCTACAATGAAGATTGAAGACAAATAAGTTACCTAGATTTGGAATTGCACACACACACACAAAAAATGTACCACCAAAAAAAAAAAGTTCACAGACAACTACTGGTAATTAAAATACCTCAGAGATACAAAACTTGTAAGTACAAGTACCAACAACCGGGAAGGAGGTCCGAGCCCCCCCCCCCCCCCCCCCCCCACCTTCCTCCCGGTTTTTACACCAATAATTATTATGATTTTCATCCTTCTCTAATAGTAATAGAACCTGTATTACATTCATTGGCAGTAAATATACCCTCACTGCCGACCACCCTTCGCTGCCTTTTGCCCAATGCGCCCACCAGCGTCCATCGCTCCGAGCCTCGCGAAGGCAAGCGCGCCATCTACTGTTCACGACGTCCCCTTTATGCCAACAGGAAAAGAAAAAGAAAATCCTGTAAAATTATTTACATATTTATCATCTTTTTTATTGGGGGGGGGGGGGGGGGGGGAGGGGGAGGGGAGGGAGGATCGAGGCAGTGAACCGGATCACTACAGTAATTATAACAATCCATCCCTTTAGTCATTGTCACTCTTGATTTCAGAGATTTTAATTATAATTCGTTCATAACTTTTTGAGTAAAGCCCCTATTACACGTTCACGGATTGCATCGCGGATGACCACGGATCGTCGGTCCGGGATCATCCATCCCTACTGTTTCCGGCATGACCGTGTTGATTCCGTGAAGTCATCCGGCATACCTTATTACCTTTGATCATCCGGCATGTCCGCTGAAAAAATTGAGCTTGCTTAATTTTTTCATCCCGGACATCACGGATGCAAATCAATACAAACTCTTTCTTGTCGGCACCATCTACTCCGTGTTGCATCCACATTCCTTCCTTGTAGGCACCGGCCACTCCGTGTTGCCTCCGTGAAGACATCGGAACGTCCGTATTAGCATCGGCTCCATCCGGAAAGAGAAATTCGTGTATTTTGCCAATACAAGCTCAGAAAGTCAATGAAATTCGCTCACATCTTCCCCCATCAATACAGCCAATCGACTCCTCTTACTGTTGGTAGGTCTATATCGCATGAGAAGCTTCAGTGACCGACACACATCTTCCTGCTGTTTCTTTTTTTTTTTTTTGTCTTTTGATTTGTTTTAGTTTGTTGGTTTTGTTTATGTTGTGATGTTACCGCAAAATGAGAGTTTGCCTGATGTAGGCAGCTGTAGATTTTCTGGTGTGCTTGTTATTAGCTCTGGAGTTATGTTGCCCGAGAATGATAAAGTATCAAAAGCAAAAGTAAATGTCATTTTGTTAACATTTTAGGGATATCCGTGTAAAGACCGCAAAGAGACCAAGTTGCATCCGTGCTCTTCCTTGATATCCGTGTTAGCTCCGTATCGTTTCCGCTGTGGTCCGCGTTCATTCCTTGTCTGTCCGTGTAGGCACCGTACTTGTCCTTGTAGCTTCCGTACTTGTACGTGTAGACACCCAGTTGGGATCGTATTCACACCGGCATTGAGAGGAAAGTCGATATTTTGCATACCGGAACACCACGGATGACGATCCATGGTCATCCGTGAAGCAATCCGTGAAAGTGGTAAAGGGGCTTTAATAGTTATTTGCAAACAGGCATACGAACCAAACCGTCAGTTCGATTTCGACCAGTCATCATTTCAAAATTACTGCGTGTAAATTGTTTGAAATAAGGTGTAGGGCAGAGTTGTTCCTGAGGCCGAATTCACCCATATCCTTCTGGAATAAAAGTCGGTATAACGACTTTTGTTTATTGATCTCAAAATACTCCAAAACATCTCATCATTCCGGCAAAGCGCGTAGGCCAAGTAAGTCTCTGAGTATAGCCTCTTTCGATATATTGCAAGCAGATATGAAATGGTGCAAGACGTTTCTCAAACCCTTACCAGACATGCCAGAAATATGTTTTACTAAGCCTCGACTGATGCTATAGACCGGTGCAGAACACCGCCTCGCATTAGTCGCGGTTTAAATCCAATGACCTGTATTAATGCGGTATCGGAAACGTCTCTCTGACGTCCATGTGACGTCTCCTCAAACTGGGTTCTGATAAAAATCGGCGGTACCGATACCCCGGTGATTTGTTAAATTTCAGAGCTGTCGGCGAGATTGACGTTGCCATCCGATGTCAGGGGATCCAGCAACGCGTGTGCTATCGAGCATTCACACACACACACACACACACACACACACACACATACACACACACACACACACACAAACAAAACCCCGACTTCCATCCGACGGTTTCCTTTGTCGAGGGGGGGGGGGGGAAGGGTTAGTTGGTGTTCAGCGAGAGCACGGTGGAAGATAAAACGATGATACGCCGCCGATTAGTCAATGGTCCCCTTGTCGAGTCAAAAGACTAGTCGCCGGCACGTCGCCGATGGACCATGTGAAAAAGGCTATACGTATAATGATAACATATCACGCAATGGCACCTCATCTTCATAATCACTGACATGCCCCCAATTGACTAATCACCGTAGGGTCTTAGATGTATCGCCGACATGCTGTAATCGGCCGGGGAACAACGACTAATCGGAGGCGTTTCGTCTATCTATCTGCGATTGCACGCGAAAGTCGGAGATGGGTGCCGCCAGGACTTTCTTCGCCGATCGATCGCAAAATTTTAACTCGCACTAAAAAATAACTAACAGGCAGCCGATCACTAAAAATAGTCGTTTCTGTCGGCGAAAAAAAAAAACGAGTCGCGGAGACTAATGTAGGCCTACATGTCCGCGACGTCTCCGGAACCTTTCGGAGACTCATGGCGACCTACCCTCAACGCCTCAACAGCGACCGTGTTCCAGAGACTTCAGGGTGAATGAGTATTCACCAATGTTTTGAGATACATGTGCAGCAGCAGCTCCTCAGAATCGCGACTACTACACTTGCCAGTTTCACTGTGGCCATGCATCAGCAGCTTTTTTGAGAATCGCGAAATATATTGGCGGGTAATCAAAAAATAAGTGTAATTGCTTAAAAAGGAAAACAACAACAACAACAACAAAAGAACGTTGCATGCTCGGCTCCAAAAGCCGCGAAAGGGGGGGGGGGTCAATAATGTTGGCAGTCATGAAATATCTGCAGGAAGGAACGAGCATCGATGAGTGCCGGAATAAGCCCTGCATGAAGTCGTTGGACCGAAACAACCTCCAGTTGGCGCTCCTTTGCAGCCAAATGCCTGACGAGAGCAGGTGTTACATACTTCTAGCCTTCTTGTTAAGCCGTGTTCACAATCAGACAACCACCGTGAACGCTTCGAATACGTGGGCCTTACCCTCGATAACATTACCTGTCGACATCTACCTGTCCCAGCCGCAAGGGTTTAAGTTAGACGCAGTGAAAGCGTTCACAGGACTGTACAGGCTACCAAGAATACACACATTATTCAACAGGTTAGTGCTCGACAAATATTGTAAAAAAAGCGTTAAGGGAAGAGTTAAAACATATGTTTTTAGACAAACCCTATTCTTTAATTCCAACTCAATTTTTTTTCTATTCAACAGTAAGTACACATTGTTATTATTATCATCATTACTACTCTAATCATCATTTGCTATTAACAGGTTCTTTATCAATATTGAAGTCGGGGACAGAATAAAAAGGGTAGGTTATGAAACCTCTTACCGATAGTCTACAGTTTATAATAATCATCATGACACACTCGCACAAATACAATTAACGAAATTAGTTTCGTGATGAGTTACCGACAAATCATAAAATGAGAATAAAAATGTTTCCGATTCTATGTTCATTCTGTCATTAACAGAATAGCCGGTGTTTTACTCTGCAACAACATCTCAAAATGGGGGAAACAGCAGAGCACATCAGCAGGGCACGCTTCGTGGCGACAGAACCAATCAACTTCCTGATAGCGGCAGTCCAAGGAGCCCTCTCCACTCTCAGGACATTTTACGTACAAGACAGTCTGGCGCAACATTATAATTACTCCATCAATTATTACCACCAGAACGGCACATGTTCTGATAGGGACGTCACTGATCCTCTCGAAAAACAGATACAATCCGAGACAGCCTGGTGGAACATGTGGCTTGCAGTCCTCTCTACTCTTCCACCCGTTGTCACGGCGACATTCCTGGTAGCTGCTTCCAGTTTCATCGGCCGAAAGCCGATCCTAGTCATAGGCGTAGTATGCCATCTCATTGCTCCTCTCATCTTTCTCCTGGTAGCGCTCTTTGGTCTACCCTTGTCCTTAACTCTCCTTGCGGCCGCTGTACTTGGGTTGTGTGGGGATATAGAAGGTGTCGTAACGGTATCCCTGGCTTATGTTGCTGACTCTTCAGTAGGAAAGTCTAGAACACAGAGGATGGTCGTTCTCTCACTCATGTATGAGGCGGGTTGGGGTTGCGGTCAAACGCTCGGAGGTTTGATTCTCGGTTACTCTAATAACTTTCCTGTCTCCTTCGCGTTCCCAGCAATATTGGCTGCCATCAACCTTGCCTACACAACATGGCCAGGATTGGTCTTGGAAACAGTACCTAAGCGTGAACCCCTTCCAGCAGGTTCTATCCTAAAGAAATCTCTTGATAGTCTGGCTGGGTTCTGCACACACTTCGAGAGACGCAAGAGGAATGAAGTCGTCGTTCTGATCATGATCATCTGCCTCGTGCGTTTTGTACGAGAGAGTATCTTCGACGTCGTTGTGATTTATGGTCTCGGAAAACCTTTCTGTTGGACAGCCATTTTTGTGGGATGCTTTAATGCCAGTGTTGCTCTGTTTCCTGCAGCAAGTAAGAACTAAATTCTATACATTTTGTTATAACAATTATATCATAAATGCCAGAATTGAGAGAGGCTTGTGTTTTTACCCACAAGTATCAAGTGCATGCTTAATCTAGTAGCGAAAAAATGAGAAAAAAACAAAACAAAACAAAGCAAAACTCCACCAATAGTCCAAGAGCATTGTGTCAAAATAGCCTCAAACCTGGACATTTTTGGTAACAAGCTGATTTTTTTTTTTTTCAGGATAGGTCCTGAAATATGTTTACAATAACATACGAAAAGTCCTCATAAATCCTCCCTGAGCATTTTCCGCAATCCAAGATGGCGTCCAAAATGGCCCCCATTTTCCTGGAATTCTTATAACTTTTCAACCACAGAACGAAAATCCAAAATTTCAATGTCTAAGTGTGTTTTGAAGCATGAGGAATTCAATAAAATACATATTAAGAGATATTGATACACACAAGTACCGTAATCCAAGATGGCGTTCAAAACACACACATCGCCATTTCCGGAAATGTTTATAACTTTTCAACCAGGTAACCCAAATACAAGAATTAAATGTCCAAATATATGTTTTTCAGAATAAAGAACTCAATAAAATACATACTAAAAGATACTGACCCACACAGGTGCCGTAATCCAAGATGTCGTCCAAAATGCCGCCATTTCCTGAAATTCTTATAACTTTTCGATCAGGTAACCCAAATACAAAAATTGAATATGCAAATAATGATAATACTTGTATTATGTTTTTGAGGTTGAAGAACTCAATAAAATACATATCAAGAGAAATTGACCCACACAAGTACCGTAATCCAAGATAGCGTCCAAAATGGCCACCATTTCCTGAAATTCTCATAGCTATTCCACCAGGTAACCCAAATACAAAAATTAGTGTCTAAATAATAGTTTTTAAGGATGAAGAACTCAACAAAATTCATTCTAAGAGATGTTGACGCACACAAGTATATTATCGATAAAACCGCTCAAGCTCTTCCCAAAATACAAAATGGGAGGCAGTAAGAATTCACTCTCACAATTATGTAAATAATATCAGTATAGTGTGTAAGAAACTTTTTATAAAAGTAGTTCCTATGTGTAAAGTATATAAATAAAAACATTCTAATGTGAAAATCAAGGAGTGTGTCCCTGTCACGAGAGAAATATTCACCATTAGATTTGTTGCTAAACAGACAGCCAACTAGAAGTCAATATTTTCTTACCACAAGGTTTATTTTCGTCGCCTCAAGCACATGAGATGAAAATTTAGTGCTAGCCTTTTTTTATTACCAACGTATTTGATGTCTACCATGAGGTGAGTTGCAAATGAAACTGTCAGTTATCACTAAGGAAGTAACAACAATTCTTTTTGGTGTCTGTGTATACATGGTATATGTGTACTTCAAAATAATGTGTAATTTATCACATGACAGTGAATTTCTTCGGTGCAGTATATTGCTCCACCTAAAAACATAGTGTCTAAATTATCTTATTCAATTAAAATTGTATAATAGATAGAAATCAGAGAATATGACAATCGTATAGTTATTGGTACATGGAGGAGGAATATTCTCCTCCCATGGGAGGAATTTTTTTTTCACTTGAAAGTGAGACATATCGTGCAAACTTTTGGTTAGATATTGAATTGTTTCCATCAAAGAGTAAAAAGAATATTTAAAGTAGTATTCAGGGAAACACGCAACGGGAGGATGTGGAAGAGGGATTCCCCATCCCCAACATGACAGAGGTTCTACATTTTCAGACTTGATATTCAGACATCTGATGCCCTATTGGTGAAATATTACATTATTGTTTTCATCAAAAAAGGAACAAAGCGATACAGTATTCGTGAAAGTGTGCGGTCATAGGGTTGCCCGCTCCCACACGAGGTAAATTTTCGTATTTTCAGATGATATGTTGCACCCATTTGGTAAAATATCCGATATTTGTTTCCTATTTAAAAAGTTAGGAAAATTCATACTGAAAGTGTCGGGGAGTGTGGGAGGAGAATACTGCTTCCCATACAAAGGAGATTTTGGCATTTTCCAATTTGAAATTCAGACGTATACAGCACTCTTTTGGTGAAACATTTGTTATTTCTTTTTGTCATAAAAGTATAAAGAAAATATGTATTTATGGAAACATGAGGGGGAAGTGTATGGGGTGAAGCACCCTCCCACAAATGGGAAATTTTTTCAGACCTAAAAATCTCGGAGGTTATGCTTTTTTTTCTTTTAAAAGTGTAAGTAGAATAAAGACTAGTACATTCAAGGCAAGGAGCGAGTGGAGGATGTGGGGGGGGGGGGGGAGGGGGAGGAGGAGGGACCCCTTTCGACTGTGGAGAGAGTTCTTACATTTTAATGATCATCTTAAAACGGCCTAGTGCACCCTTTTTGTCATAATAGTAAGAAAATTGTCCATCTTCAAAGAGTATATAATTCATAGCCCCAGTATCCTCCAACACGATAGAATTTTTACACTTGAATTGAAATGAAAATGATTTATATTTGCACAAAGTTGATGCAATATTCAGGAATTGTTAATCAAAGGGGTATTTGATTTATATTGGGGACGTGAGCGATGAAAGGGTTAGGAAGGGCAAATCACCCTCCAATATGAGGGAACTAACTTTTAAATTTTGTAAATGAAAGATTCGGTGCACACTTTTTAATGACATATTCGGAAACTTGTCTATGGAAACGGGCTGAGCGAGGGATGTTTTGTATTTTTATGATTGCAATTCAATGTTGTCGGTGGAAGGGGGAGGGGGGGGGGGGGGGAGATGCATCCCATCCAACCTATAGGCCGACCCATGTTTTGGACATTACAGGGAAATATTCCACTTGACCTTCTGAGTTGTTGAATCTCTAACGTTATATCAAATTTCTTTGTCTCTTGAAACAGGCTAAAAAACAGCAATGTTTTGATAAAATTTCGGTCATTTTGAGCAACGTTTTCGGGAAGAACTCGCGTGATTTTATTGGTACTTACGTGCTTCATGATCTTTGAATTAGTATTTTATTGGGTTCCTCATGCCTCAAAATATAACTTTTATATTTAGTCATTTAAATGCGTATCGCGGTTACTTAGTTGGAGGGTTATGAGAAAAATTAGAAATGGCGGCCATTTTGGACACCATTTTAAGCTTATGTGCTTTAAGTGTGTTTCAAAATAATATCACTGAGCTTCGTCATCACACCACAGTGATGTACAATCATTACCACTGTATGATTATATCTATTTGCTTTTCTTTCTAAAGCAATGCATGGTTATTCTAATGTATATTTTGCTTATTTTAGCCAAATTATATGGAAACAAAGTTAAACCAGCAATGTCTCACTCCCATGATACACACGAATTTGACAAACAACGCTTTAGGCTGAATACAGTAGACCGATATAAAAAGGTTTTAGTAACATATTGTCCTCTTGCGATTTAAAATACGCAAACTATTATGCGGTAAGCATCATATTTTGTATGGCCCACCGTTTGTATGATCGTACTAGGTCTTACAAAAAGCATTTCCCACTTTTGATTCTAAATAGTTCAAAAACCATCCGATAACACTGTCCTTAATATGAGTAAAAGCTTAAGAGTGTATAGTTGGAGGTGATTCGAGTATGAAAGCACAATCAGTTTCTTAAAACCCACCATTAATTTTAGACTAAGGTTCGAGATTATGGTCATATGCTAACCCTCGATCTATACAAAACCTGAACTTTAGCCAGGAACTAATGATGTGTATTTGAGTATATGCTTACTATAACCCTGAACAATGGACATGAATTCCACCTTTTCAGAATTCT
Source organism: Diadema antillarum (assembly GCF_040938485.1). NCBI lineage: Eukaryota > Metazoa > Echinodermata > Echinoidea > Diadematoida > Diadematidae > Diadema > Diadema antillarum. Next base: position 483,506 of record NW_027272109.1, on the reverse strand, counting down.
TCTGACTATAGGCTTCTGGTATCTTGCTCCATGAATGCTTTGTAACAATCTATGATGAATTGCCCTGGGCACTGCTGGTCTGAGGTCATAAGGGTAAAATGCATCCACATGAAGAGAGTAAGCACATCTACGTGATGGCATACACATAATACAGGATAAATACAGCTATAGCTGTGATAGTGGAATTCCTCATGAATAAATAATAAAGCTTCCAAACCCCGGCCATTGTCCAGGAATATTTTCGGGGGGATAAACCACACACTCCCATACATACCAACTGACCCCTGTGCAAAGTTTAAGTTTTGAAAAAGAGGATTGATAATAGAGGAATATTTGAACCATAACTTAATCTTGTATTTAATGAAAATGATTTATACTTTCATTTCTAAATCACCTCCAACAAAATTGTACACGAATCAGCTATTGGTCATAAGACTGTTGGTGTTATCTGATACATATATAGTTCTTGAACAAATAAGGATCAGAACTCGGATATGTTTTTCTTTGTACCACCCTGTACATGAACCTACTTTCCTATTTCAGTTGCGACTATACTTACCAAACCTCTACTGAAGTGTTTTACGGAGCACTGGTTGATTCATTTTGGATTCATCTCGTTTATCGCCCAGCTGATCACCTGCGCCCTGGCACCAAACACTACCCAGCTTGCCTTCATTGGTGCGTAAAGTTCCATAGTCAGTGCAACAGCCCTATCGGATTGTATTATTTGCAGACGAGACTTCACACGCCTTACTATTACCTTCAAAAGTATGATCTAAACATAACTTATACAAGTACTAGAGTAGTTAAGTCGAAGCTCAGTGTTATAAGAGTACAGAATATACAACCAATATGCAATTTATCTGAATAAAGTACCACACGGTCACTTCTGTCATGGTGTTAAGTGAGATAAACGAATCTGTGAAAATAAAAGAAAATATTTTTTTTTGGTATTCTTTCGGAATGGTAATGATATTGCGTTGTAATTTCAAGTAGAACTATACTCTCCGCATGCTGCTTTTGTATGGTTATCGGCATTGCGTTGTGGTACATGTATTGCGTTATCTATATCTATCAATGCTTCCTGTAGTGATACGTATTTGACAGCGCATTCTCAAACCTTTTGGTATATCAAAATATATCCGCTTGACAAATACCCGACAGATGCTTGTAAAGTACCAAATATAATACTTTCACAGGCTGCTCCATTGAATTGTAAACGTCCTGCAGTTTAAAAGGACTGTACAGTACTGGTTGAGGTGGGGATTCAGGTTTATAACATTCTTAAGTGAGATAATGAGAAACTTCTTATGAAATATTGAAGAGCATGCAATTTTAAGGATTGAACGACGTTTATTTGATGAATACATGTATTGGTTTTCAAATGGCTGAGATATCAAAAAAGTGCCACAGGCCACGCTTTTTATAAGGATCTCTTTGGTTCACCTTGTTTTTGGATATCTCAGCCATTTCAAAACCGATTTTCATCAAATTAACTTTTGATAACCCCTTAGAATTGCATGCTCTTTGACATCTCATAGTGGTTTCTGAATATCTCGCAAAACATTAAAAGCTAAATCCTCACCTCAACCAGAACTGTACTGAATAGTGGTACATGTATATTGGATCATATATAGATTATACCTCCAATCTCTATAGCTTCTGCTGTAGGCCTCCTGCGCACTTTACCGGAACCTCTTGGTAGAAGCCTTATCTCACGACTGGACTCGGCTACAGAACGGGGTAAGTTCAACCCGTTTCATTTCCTTCGATCATCATCTTAATAATGCTAACTTTGTCGTTTATGTGATAGGCGTCGTGGAAATTGGCGGCTTGCTCATGTTCTCATACTACCTGCTTCTTGTCCCTGTGACTTTCTGTATTTGGTCAATCTTATAGACTTGGTTATTCACTCAATAATTATTGAAAGAGTATCTTGTTTCTTTGCGCTCAAACGAACATGCTAGTTTTTCTGTTCTATTCAACTTTATTACATAATTCTCATATCACGTTAAATAAAAAAATAGTGTGATCAGGAATAAGTGTATAGCCATTAGTCTACAAACAAATGAATACACACACAGACACACATGCATATATATATATATATATATATATATATATATATATATATACTGTATAACAAATGAACAAACCAAACCATTTTGATGACAAATGAATAATTGTTAACATCGGAATCTACGTTGCGGGTTGTGCAAATATTCTGAAGGTCAGCTTGCGTGTTTGGCTGTAAGCCCCGAATATAATCAGTGGTTTAGAACGAAATAAACAGAGAGCAGGTAAAAAAAAAAATCAAATCAGACGAAATGGTATACAGTATGTCCCCCCCCCAAAAAAAAAAAAATAAAATAAAAGAAATTTGAAAACACTGCATTGCACATCACATTGAAAACATCCAATATGATTTAACTGTTTAAATGCTACTTCAGGGTCTTAAAATATAACATCTTAGCTCTATTTTGCCGAAAACCAAATACAATTTGGTTAAGCTGTCACAGAGAAATGTACAAAGTTGTAAAGCATGAGTCATGAGTGTAATTCTTCCAAGTTTAGCACTTCGATGCTTTTGTGTGTGAATACAATAGACAGAACTTGGAGGGAAAAGATTCCTGACATGCTCTGCAAATTCCTTATTTTTCTCTGACCACTGACATAAATCGAATGGGGTTTTCTGTAAGATGTGGGGAGTGAGTTATAGTTTTATATCCTGAATTTGAATTTGGATTGATTCACTATTTTTAAAGATAATAATTGCGGAGGGTCCCGTTGTAATCTATTTTGGGACATACGGTATAAAAATGAAGAAAATGAGATACGTTACCCAATCAATCAGATTAAAACTTGACAATTGTACAATTATGTTTTTTGGCACATATACGAGCATAAACAAACAAAATCATCGCGCTATGAATAGGTTCTATTGAGCTCTCTCTAGAATAAAAAAAGACAGCTTAACGAAACAACTGTGGAATCGCTCATGATGAGATCTGAAATGTTGATGGCAAGGCCCAGATTGCGCTCATTAGCGTGTTATGAATTAATTCTGAAAAACTTTAATTTGTTACAATTTAAAACTACAATTTAGAACTACTATACTATTTTCTTTTGTGCGTGCGATGCCGCAAATTCATGCATTATTTTATTTTATGATAACTCTTCCAATATATTTTGTTCATTGTTATAAATATCTTTTCAGGTTTCAGGTTTCAGGTTTATTTAACACTTCCATAAAAAAAATCAACATATAACAGAAACATGCAGTATTACAATCAATGAAACTACACAAAAGCATTATCATCACAACAACATAACAATATAACAAATCAAAATGATTGGATAGTGTTAGAAGACAAGCAGGAAGGCACAGCTTTATATTTAAGCCTGTCTCCAAAAAAAAAATATATATATACACATATATCATAATAAATCATGTCATGGAAAATATCTTTGATAAATATAAAAACATTTCAATTACAGCAAATTCAAACATGATTATACACACCTATCAGATACACACACACACACACACATACGCACACCTACACACAAACGGCCTAACAATCAGAAAATTCAATGTATTGATTTAGAAGGTATAACTTGTATCTCCTTTGGAATAATCGTAATGATGTACTGCTTCGAATATCAGGAGTAATTCCGTTCCATATTTTTGGTCCATTGACAAATATCGATTTTTGAGACGGCAAGGTTCTGGCAAAAGGAACGGTATATACATTAACATTTCTCATGTTGTATCTACAATTAGTATATAACTTAAAATAACCTAATAAACTTTTAGGAATCATATTGTAAAAACACGAATACATAAATATTGCACACTGATAAATGTAAATATCTTGAAACCTCAAAAGTTTCAATTGGTAAAATATTGGAGTAGTATAATGGGCATAATAATCACTGTGATTTATCGAACGAATAAGTTTCTTTTGAAGCAATAATATTCTATTTACATTTGACATACTGGAATTGGCCCAATATTACCGAACGATAATTCAAATGCGGGAGAATTAAAGTATTATACAATGTAATCAAGATATTCTTTGGTAAAAATTTCAATCTGGTAAGAAATCTAACAACATTTTTGGCTAATTTGTTGCAGATGACTCGAGTGTGCTCATTCCAGTTCAACTTGTTATCAATTGTGACACCAAGAAATTTTATAAAATTAACTTGTTTTATCATAACATCTTTAAGTTTAATCTGTATATCAGTATATCATTGGTAAACATTATATAATTTGTTTTATTTACATTAATCATAATTTGATTATTGCATACCTGCTTTATACCCGTAGTCAACTTAATTTTGGTGAAATTGTTGATTTTGATAGGATCTAATTTTGGTACTTGTTGATTGATTATCATTTTATGGCGTAGATTTTTTTTTAATATTTCATTTTTATTTTTGGCTCACCCTCTATATGTGTTAAAACAGAACAAGTATGTAATAGTGCACACGCATGCTTAGATCAGGACGCACGCACGCAAGAAAGAATGAATAATCATACTCAACCAAGTCTGAATGATAAGTAGTAATATTTTTGTTTTGGACTTTTTCCTAATATAGGTTTTCCCGTTCATTTTCCTTTTGGACTTTTTACTAATATAGGTTTCCCCGTTCATTTTCAGACTTGTTCCATTCAATTAATGATATATAAGTAATTCAATTTCGTCCCGAAAAACCTGGAATATGCCCATCCTATTGTTTCAAATTCGAATTTTGTCAGTCATTTTCAAACAAAGTTTATCCAATTTAGTCATTTGTCGCACATTTTCGTCATTTATTTTTTTCAATATTCTTCCGTCACACTCGCTGCGCACATACTGGCAAAAACAATTTCGTCTTTTGTCGATCGTTTTGATTATAGCGGCATAAATGATTCAAGCCAAGGAGACCACGGTGCACTGCTGGCATAGATAATATTAATTCTGTCTTTAAAGTAAATTCGCTTTATCTTCCTATCTACGAGGTGTGTCAGAAAAGTTCCAGGACTGGTGTCATAAAAGATTTATTTCAAATCCAAACTACAAACTGAAGAGGTTTCACCTTCAAAATAATCTATCTTGAGTATGTAATTGTGATCTTAGCTCTCTACAGCCGTCAGAATTTTTTTCTACATAATTTTATATTCACATCCTCTGCTTCATGTCGTTCCGTAATGAGCACAAACAACGCATAAACATAAAATTTCTGGTAAAGTTGGGGAACTCTGTAAAAAAATGCTGAAAGTGCTGCAGCAAGTCTACGAAGATAAGACGATGTCACGCACATGCATGTGTTTTTGAGTGGTGCAAGAGGTTTAGAGAAGGATGAGAGGACGTGGAAGATGACCTCGGGAGCAGAAGGCCCTCAACGACCAGGACTGAGGTGATGACTGGTAATGACTCTCCCTAGCAAGTCTGGTTTGGTTTCAAATTTGAAGGCGCTTGATGATGTCCTGGCAAAGTTGCATGCGTGGATTCTTCTGGTCATCACTCAGGAGTTTAGGCACCATCTTTGTGCAGATTTTCCGCATGTCTAGATCTTCAGTGAAAGACGCTGTCCTGATTCATGCCCAGATCATTTGCCATCATTCGAAAAGTCAGCCGACGATTGTCATGCACCATCTGCCTGACGCGCTCAATGTTGACTTTAGTCCTGGTCATTGAGGGCCTTCCGCTCCTTTGGGGTCATCTTCCATGCTTTCTAATCTTTCTGTAAATCTCTTGCACCACTCAAAAACACATGTGCATGACTTCATATCACCTCCGTAGACTTGCTGCAGCACTTTCAGCGCTTCGACAGAGTTCCCCAACCCTGCCAGAAACTTTAAATTTGTTCATTGCTCTGTGCTCATTGCAGAACGACATGAAACAGAGGATGTGTATATAAAATTGTGTAGAAAAAGACCTGATGACTGTAGAGAGCCAAGATCACAGTTACATACTCTAAATAGATTACTTTGAAGGTGAAACCTCTTAGTTTGACGTTTGGGTTTGAAATAAATGTTCTATGATACCAGGAACTTTTCTGACACACCTCGTATGTATGATACGATAACGTAAACACACGTGAAGTTACCACTATACTTCCACTAACAACACCATAAGGCAAATGATAATTAAAATGATACTGCATACTGTATTTCTACTATGCTAGAAACATGAAGAATGACAAGACAAAATTATGGTCTTTCTCGAACAGCGTATGATAGGCCCTAACGAGTTCGTCTTTTCTAAGATCCATTCCTGATGAATTACACTCGTTTGTTTTGATTTAACAGATGCGGCGTTTGCCATGCTAGCAGTGGCATTTTCATTTTCCATCGGTTTTTCTTACTTGTTTTTTGACGGACAATTTACCTACACCGTCAGCATTGGCATGACTCCAGTTACTTTTTACGTCGCTGCAGCCATCCTTGTCATTCCAATGGTATTAACCGGGTAATTGAAACTGTTTTTGTTTCTTTTTGCTGATGTTGCTTGCTAGAATGTGGATGTGTATTCGTTGTGTAAAGCTTTTTCCGACTCATTCCGTGGTAATGAATAATTTCTTTATCTTCTAATATCACGAAACCATCCGCCCCACACTCTACACATTGTGAACGCTACTGGTTCTATGGCAAGCCGAAATCTCGCTGGCTTCGGTGTCTCTGAGAGTGCAAAATGATTACATTTTTAAAAATTGCAAGGGTTGACAAAAATGGTTCAAAATCATTACGCATTAACCAAAATTGAAAAATGTGGCAAATTTGGACAATTTGCAAAATTATTGCTAAAATTAAAGATCATAGGTGTTCAGTTCATTCTGGGCCACTCTGTTTTATATATATATACTGTATATATAGAATGTCGTTGACGTCACCTGTATATTGTTATCTACTATTTAGTGGTAATGTTTGCAGCCATTTCTAATTGTCCTATTCTGAATATACAATAGGTCTTTTGAGAAATACAAGAATACAAGTGGCAACATTAATACCAACAGGTCAAATAACATACACAAGCTTACATAGAGTCACTCCATATGTATCTTGGGAGCCACAATGAGGGCCATCGATAACCATCTTTTTGTTCGTAAATGCCAGACTTTCGTCTCTGATTTTAATAAAGCCCGTTTCAGTACGCATGAAAACACATACTGAGCCATACATTATGGGGATGTCTTAGAGTAGATTAGTAGCATTTGTGGTAGCATTTTTGGACACTCTTTTGTGTGATTTAAACAATTCACTTAACTGAAGTTTACATGGAAAATCAAATCGTTTGTTTTCGATCTGAGTCCCATACCCCGATTCATTGTCAATGGAGTACAATTTCCCTCCATTTATAAGGAAATGAAAGGGAATCTCAGTTCTTGGGAGCCATTTACGAGACAATTTTGAATTTTTCAAAACCGTCAAAGATGCAAGGGTTGCGTTGATTAGATTCGGATGCAGCACCCTCAAAATAGGGCAAACAACATCAATTTTATATCTTATTTTTTCCATTTATAAGAAAAAAAAGCTGCTATTACAGTCGTATTGGAATTTGAATTTTGGTGGCCATTTTGGCAGCAATTTTGGATATGGCAAACAAACCATCAAGGATGCAAAAGTGTCATTATCCATATTCCTTTTCACGACAATCGAAATGAAATAGAACTACTATTACAGTTTGTCTATAGTCACGATTTACATAAGAAAATAAATAGGAATTTAGATTTTGCATGTTGGATACCTCAAAAACCCTCAGAACTGCAAAAGTAGCTTCACCCAGATTCGGATTCAGGCAGTTTGTCAGCAGCCTGGAAATAGGATAAAAGCCTTTTTTTTTAGATGGACCGGCACAATAAGACAGTGTTCACTCAACCTCTGGCCCCAGACTAACAACAAGCGCAAGGTTTGTCTGAATAACCCCATTGCTCCCTGCCATGACAAAGCAGACCGAAGAAAACGCAGATGAAAGCGCAGTTCTAAATGATGTTTTAGATGCAAAGTAATGTTATTGTGCAGAGTTCCATACCAGTGAATGTAATGCTATTATTACGATGCTTTCAGTTCCAGGCCTCACAATGTCTCATCTAATACTAGAAAATTCAAACAGTAACATTGTTTGCTCGTTTGTTTGTTTGTTTTCTTCTCGTAATTCTTCAAGGATTCTGCAGGTACTCTCGATGATCTCGGAAAATGACGAGGAACGAATTCCATTGAACAGTATCAACAATACAGAATGTGAATGATATTACGTTCTGCAAACGTTGTCTACAAATTACTGCTTCTGAAAGACGAGCCAAGTTCAATGCGGCGTTCCCACTATCACGATTGGCGCCATAATTGAAATCGTGGTCTTAATCGTCAATCGTGGTGATATTAACAGAGTGTGTCAGATAGTATCAGATCTTGAGATCTATCGCGGCAATTTGCTTTAATCGTAGAAAAATTTTGGACGGTCCAAAACTTTTCTCATCGAATCTCATCTAATCGTTCGACTTAATCGTGTTGATCGGGACTAACTTTTTCACTTTACTTCATTTTTTTTAAACACATTTTGTCCTTATTTTATTCGCAGACTATGCATCATGTATTCCGCGAGGTGGTATTCGTAGCCTGCACTTTTAGATTATCATTACCTAATGCTTGATTGGACATTTAAGATTATAAAATTATGGGCATTTTTCAGCATGATTTGTGAGGTAATCATCGTGAAATTGCATTTCGTGAGATAAATTTTGAATCATTTATTGTTTTACTTTGATATTCACGCAACTATTTGTAGCAGTTCGACCGATGATTTATCAGCTATAGACCCCAAAATCATGGATAGTAACGTTACGGTTAGTAACGTTTCATTTGTCCGGAGTAATTCCGCAGGTCATTTCACTCTTTTGTAATTGACAAAAAGTCACTTGACTTCTGGAGTATTTAAATGCATTCATCTTTTACCTTATGAAAAAAAATTGAGGAAAAATTTCAAAGCAATCCACTGTAATTTGCATTTAGATGAATCTCAGCATCTCCAGTCCCACATGTACCTTTTTAAATGATGGTTTTAGATCTCGCAAAGCCAATGAATACGAAAAATAAAATCTACTGAATTTGAAAGACCTTAGTGATTGGTGAACATCCATGGCATTAGTTGATACCTAAATTAAAGAGTAAGATAAAGAGGCACATTTCTTTTATCCATGTCGTGAGCACCTAACTGCGGAATTGCCCAAATACATTTTTGGCGGGGGGTGGGGGGGGGGGTGGGGAAGGGTTGAAGCATTCTGTTTCCTACTTATTGGTTGGCATCCATTCGTCTCAAGAAACGATGGCGTAGCACAATTCCCAGTCTTGAATGACAATCTCTGGAGCACATGCTTCAGATAAAGTCTGTTGGGGTTGAGACGGAGGCTGCCCTTGCCTTCCTCCTGGCTCTCTGTTTAATTTGCTGTACGTTTCTTGTAGCTTTACAGCTCTCTTGATGCCCTCTCTTATAGTGCCTATGTACATTTGACGATTGTCAGCTGCACCTTCTCAGTTGTTGGTGTTGAAGTCAAATATCGTCATGTCGAGTTTGCATGCGTCTTTGAGGCAAAGACGCGGCCTTTTCATGGGACGAGACCCCTCGCATAGCTCGCCGTAAAGCATGTCCTTCAGGATGCGACCTGGTTCCATTCGCCGCACATGACCCAACCACTTGAGGCGTATCTGGCTGAGGAGCGAAAACATACTGATAATGCTGGCACGTCTGAGGACATCTGCGGTTGTCACCCTATCCTGCCATTTAATGTGCAGGAGTCATCTGAGGCAGCGGAGGTGGAAACTGTTGAGCCTTTTCTCCTTACTTGCCAGTATATGTTGCCCAGGACTCAGAACCGTACAGCAGGATGCTTAGGACGCACGCTTGATATAAACGCGGAGTTTGGTGTTCTTAGTCACTTGACTGTTTTTCCATACGCGCTTGTTTAGTTTAGCCATGACTGTGGTACCTTTTCCTTTCATTTTGCTTATCTCATTGTCAAGGGAGAGGGAACTGGAGATTGTCGAACCAAGGTAGGTAAAGGAGTCCACTTCTTCCAGATGTGTGCCATTGATGGAGATGTCTAGAGGAGAGTGGTACCTTGGGACAAGATCTTAGTCTTTTCCAGGCTTTTTTACAGGCATGGGGCAGACAATCAACCAGCCTCTGCCATCCGGCCTCTATGTGCGATCATACAGAGTAGACAGATAGGAACCTCTACAACCCAGGTTTTGACAAGCAGTTGGGCATTGCAAATAGCTTCCCGTCCGCGCTCTGGTACTAATGTAAATGTTTCCTGTGCAGTCATCAACGGTGTATTGAATGAATTTGGAGAAAAAGATTCCGAAAAGTGACGATGCGAGGATGCAGCCTTGCTTCATACCCACTGCTGTTCACAAAGAATTAAGGCATGAGAATGCACCCGTTTTAGCAGACCGTACTTTTCAAGTCCTTTGGATAATCTGGAGCAGTGTGGGGATGGGGCATCCTGTCTTCTTCAGAAGACTAAAGAGTCCACTTCGGCTGACTATATGTCAAAGGCTTTGGTCAAATCTATGAAGGCATGCAATGTGTCTTTTGCTTCTCACGGTACTTCTCCTGCAGCTGGCGTAGTGAGAAGATTATGTCTACTTTAGATCGTAGATCGGCCTGCCCTGAAGCCGGACTGGATACACCGGGGGGGGGGGGGGGGGGGGGGGTCACGACTCTGCAAGCGTGCCAGAACTATACACGTGAGAAGACTTTCCTGGCAACACTGGGGAGAGAGATCCCTTTTTCTTGTAGACAGTGACGGTGTTGGTATCACGCATGTCTTGGGGTACGTGGCGTTTTCCCAGCAAAGGCACAGAACTTGTGGTGGAATGCCATCATTTCCAGGAGCCTTTGCGCGCAGGAAAGGCGGTCAATGACATTGCCGAGTTCTTCTTTTATAGGTAGATCATCCAGCTCCCCGTGATCGAGAGACTAGATAAGGTGCCAAGGCAGCCTCTGTTATCTTATTTTGGAATGCGTGAGTTCCAGGCAGTTTTCTACTTAGCGTTCAAGCTTCTTTCGTAGGTCTGTGATCGCCTCTCGTCTTTAGTTATGCAATCTTGTTGGCGGTAGGACTGATGACAGTTTTGATGCCGTCTTCCATGCTCCTTGCATTTCCATGGACTGCAGCAGTCTGAATCCTGCTACACAAGTTTATAACTACAAGTCATTAGCGCAACTTGGGCGGAGAGCAGACTGTATGGAACCTTTTTGCAGGAACTTCTAAAGACATGGGATATTGCTTTTGGCCAGTTTGGCTTTCCTCTTTGCTTAAACATCTGGTTAAATTTCATCCAAACGAGTTTCTTACCAGTCTTTTCACTTCTTCCAGAACACAGTGAAGGCAGAGGAATAATGGTGATGGTGGCACCATCTACTCTTAGTGTCCGAGTCATTGAGGATGAGAGTGACCATTTTACCATTGAAGGTGTCTAGAAATCTTGCATATACTATGCATGTATGCGGCCCTGCAAGACAAAACCCACAAAACGTCACCAGACATGGATTTTTATACCCCTGCCACATACTATAGTGTGAAGAGGGTATACAGGAATCACCGTGATGTTGGTCGGGCGGGCGGGCGGTTGGTCGGTCGGTCTGTTGCAAAATCTTGCGTCGCGAACTCCTCCTACAGTTTTGAAGCAATTTAAATGAAACTTAGGGTAAATGATGATATTGAGGTATAGATGTGCAAGACATGTTTTTTTTTTGTGTTTGTCAGACAATGCGTTGCCATGGTAACCATAATTTTACCAAGACCTTGTGGATTGAATAACTTCTATAGTATTTACGCAATCACTTTCAAAATTGGTATCTATGATGATCTATAGGCGTAGTTATGCAAGACACTCTTTGTGTTTGTACTTGACAAGGCGTTGCCATGGTAACCGCATGTTTTCTTTGAAATCTTGTGGAGTGAACAACTTCCACAGATTTGAAGCAATTGAAATCAAATTTGGTAGGCATTATGGCCTTCAGGCATAGATGTGGAACACATAATTTTTTGTGTTTGTCGGACAAAGCGTTGCCATGGTAACCATAATTTTACCCAAACCTTGTGGATTGAATAACTTCCACATCATTCAATCAATTTAGGTCAAATTTAATATGTATGATAATCGGAAGGTGTAATATGCAAGACACCAATGTGTTGATATAAGAAAATTGTGTTGCCATGGTAACCACTAATTTTTGTATCAAATTGAACCATTTAATCTATAAAGGTGAAATTTGGTGAGTATGATGCTCTTTAAGTGTAGTTTTGCAAAATGTCCTTTGTATTTGTATCGGACAATGCGTTGACATGGTAACCGCATTTTCTTTTATCCTGTGGAGTGATCTTCTTCCACAGTTTTCAAGTAATTGAAACCAAATTTGGTAGGCATTATGGTCCTCAGGTAAAGATGTGGAACACATAATTTTTGTGTTTGTCACACAAACCGTTGCCATGGTAACCTCAATTTCACCAAAACCTTGCAAATCGAATAACTTTTCCATCATTCGAGCAATTAAAGTCAAATTTAGTATGTATCATGGTCTAGAAGTGTAGTTTTGCAAGACACCAATGTGTTACTTTAAGGAAAATGTGTTGCGATGGTAACCACTCATTTTTGTATCAAAAACCATTCAAGCCATGAAGGTCAAATTTGGTGTGTATGATGGTCTTTAAGTGTAGTGATGCTGGGGGAAAGCATGTTTCCATTTGCTGTAAGTTTTATACTCAGTAATTGTACAGTAAACTAAAATCATTCTGTTTCCATTTCGACAAGTGCACAAACTTGGTATTAACGTCATTGCCCTCATGACATCACATACTATAAAGCAACACTAGGGGCGGGGGTATTAATCACCTTCAGTGATAATTCTCGTCGGTTAAGGGCAGATTCTAAAAGAGCAGATTGTAAGCTTTTTAAATCTAGATATTGGAAAGAAATCACACACTTTGGAAAAATGTGATGAACTGAGAAAAAAGGCTCTGAAGTGCAGAGTCTATACTTGAAGCGATTTACCTTTACCATGCCGTGTAGTTGTGCGATGAATGGGACCAACATGAAAAACAAAAAGAAAAACTAGAAATGTCGCTATGTGACTGGTATGCCTCCGATATAATGATTGATTCGACTAATAGGTCATAGTAAGCATTGACAATGTGTGGTGACAGTTAAATCTAATTGGCAAAATAATGAAATGAAATGTAATAATGTGTTCAGTGTTCATTTTCCTTGAACTATATTGCATTTGGGAATTTGAGGACTTATACTTGAATTTTGATCCTTATATAAGACTATGCAACAAGTTATTTTCAAGTTATACAGGAAAGGTGTAATTTCTGTATTTAATCGCAAACTGTTAGCATTTTTACCTGACCTTTAACCATTCGACCTTAAAATTCCTTGAGAAGAGAATCGCTGTCAGGCACAACATGCATGAATATTAGTTTCATGATGATACCTTGAGCCAATTCCAAGATATACTTCTCTTTGACATACTTGTCTTTGATGAACCCCATATCGATTTTGACCAGTTATCATTACATGTAATCACTATGTTATCACCATGTATATTGTTTGTTTTTTGCACATTGTTTACAAGGTAAAAGAACTGGTATTATGCTTTCTGTTGTATTGTTCATAAATGAGAAGTATGGAAATAAAAAAACAATAAATAATAAATGAATATTGAGGAAGACGTGAAATTTAGCACTTTCACATGACCTTTGACCTTTTGACATTTGACTTCTTTTTTTTTTTTTGCCAGAAACATTCCTAGAGGATCTATATTGGGTAATACATGTAGTCATCAAGTGTAAAGAAAAATCCTGAAGGCACTGCATAAATACAATGGAAAAATGAAATTTAATGAGTTGACTCGGACCTTTGGCCCCTGATCTTTGATTTCATGACCCCCTGATTTCCTAGATAATCAATGCCAGTCAGTACATGTATATGTACTATGTTCCATGAAGATACCTTCAACCATTTCCGAGATATGGAGAGAGAAACGGAATTTTAACATTTTCATGCCAACTTTGACCTCTGAACTTTGAGCTCATGACCCGAAACTCTCATGAGAGAATCTTTATTGGGTAATACATGTATACACTAATTCTGTTTTTCCTAGGCAAAAAAAAAAATACCATTAATTCTTCGAAGAGGGGACAAAGTGAGCAGGTCAGTATGTAAGAAAAAGGCCAAATGGTTAATTCGGTATTGTAGAGTCATACGATTGCAATAAAAAAGACTTCAGTCTCCTCTTGAAAGAATATATGGATAAAGCGTTTTTTTTTTTTTATGTGATGAGTCTAAGAATTCCAATAATTTGGGCCTACCCAAATAAGTGTGTTTTTAGCAAAAATCGTTCTTAAAAGAGGTAAATGAAATTCATTGGAACACCTAGTGGGATATTCATGAAATGATTGATTTTTGAGGAACATAGAATAAAAAATGGACGGAAGCAAATTGCTTCTATACTTGTACATAAATTGCCCTAAATTAAACAAAAACAAATCTGTAATTTTTAAGAGCTTGTTGGAGGCAAACAACATATTTGTATGAGAACGTGCAGGGGTATAACAGATAACACGGAGAACTTTCTTTTGTAAAAGGAACACTCTCTCTAATGAATTCTGATGCGTGTTGCCCCAAACTAATATTCCACAATTAAAATGAGGCAATATTAACGACGAATATAACATAAGCAATGATTTTTGTGGAATGTGAAATTTCAATCTATTGTCAATGCCTATATTACGTGAAATTATATTGCAAACATTATCAACATGTGATTTCCACGAAAGTTTGTCATCCACAATGACACCCAAAAATTTGATATGTGAGACTCTTTGTAGATGAGAGCCATGTAATACTATATTTATACTTAAACTATCAACGGTATTACTAAAAAGTATATATTTCGTTTTTTGAGCATTGAGTAATAGCCTGTTGGCCCTGACCCAGTTTGTCACTTTTTTCAATTCAATGTTAATTTCATGAACGAGAAAATCAATATCATTATGGGCAAAAAATACATTAGTATCATCTGCAAAATGAATAAAAGAGAGGTCGTCGGATACGCGACAAAAATCATTGATATAAATATGGAACAATAACGGCCCTAAAAGACTTCCCTGTGGGACGCCACATTCAACTTCTCTAACAACGGAATCATTGTTTTTAATTGTAACAAATTGTTTTCTATCAACTAAATTACTCTTGAACCACTCCAAGGCCTTCCCACGTATTCAATTCAATTCAATTCAATGTTTTATTTCATTTTTCGACAAGAACATATAAACATCACTTCTTTTTGGGTAACAGAAAATCAGGTGCGTAAAACTATGTAGGATGAAAAGAATATACAATAATTGTAGCATCTTGCAATAATTACTCATTATCATAAAACGCAAGTGATTTGAAGTAAGTAAACATTGTGGATAATTCGAAAAATGGAGGGACCCACTAAAAAGACAAGTCTTGTAGAATGTGGGCTCCTCAGACGAAAAATTTCAGTTGAAAGCAGAGAGAAGGTCTGGAAGCCCACTAGAGAGAAAGATCAACAGAACAGACACATGTATTCACGTAAAAAAAAACATAAAACGGGACTGCATATGTACAGTACAACAGACAGTTGACTACGAGATGAGACAAAACTAACATAACAGTACGAGAACAGAACGGAACAAACAAAACAAACAAAAACGTTTAGCAGAAACAGCGATCTCGTAGGAAGTATGTCGAGGGAGAGAGAGAGAGAGTGAAGCGAGAAAGAACAATGTAGGCCTACTAGAGATATAATCGAGGAAATATCCTATCTTTATTACATGAGGACGCTGTATAAGAATAAGAGAATACACGTAGCAATCAATACGTGGTTCTTTTCTTAGATAAAGGGTAATAACAGCTGGTTAATTCAAATCAGTAGAATTATAAGATTGCAGTAGAACAAATTTCAGTTTCCTTTTAAATGAATATATAGAGGGGGCATTTTTAATATCGGAATGCAATGAATTCCAATAACTTAGGCCGATATAAACAAATTTAATGTGTTCTTGGCTAAAATGGTACGAAGAAGAGGTAAATGATATTCATTAGAACGTCGAGTTGGATATTCATGAAATGACTGATTTTTTAGAAACAGGGAATGAAAAATATCAGGAAGAGAGTTATTGTTATACATATACATAAATTGTCCTAAATTAAATAAAAACAAATCTCTGATTTTTAACAGCTTATAAAAGCAAACAATACATCTGTATGAGAACGTATTGGAGAACAACAAATGATGCGGAGAGCTTTCTTTTGTAAAAGGAACACTCTATCCAACAAATTTTGGTGGGTGTTGCCCCAAACTAACACTCCGTAATTAAGGTAAGGCAATATCAATGTCGAGTATAACATAAGTAATGATTTTTGTGGGAAACACAATTTTAGTCTATTAATAACGCCTATATTACGTGAGATTATATTACAAATATAATCAATATGCAATTTCCAAGAAAGTTTGTCATCTACAATAATACCAAGGAATTTGAAATGTGAAACTCTCTCTAAATGTGTATCGTCCAAAACTATGTCTGTATTTAAAGTGCTAACGGTATTACTAAAAAGCATATATTTCGTTTTTTGAACATTCAACGAGAGCTTATTAGCTCTAACCCAATTTGTTACTTTTTTCAATTTTCACTGTTAACTTTTCGAACAAGAACATCAATATCACTGTGAGAATAAAATACAGTAGTATCATCAGCGAAATGAATAAAAGAAAGAGTTTCAGATACTTGACAAAAATCATTGATATAAACAATGAATAACAATGGCCCTAACAAACTTCCCTGAGGAACCCCACATTTGACTTCTCTAATCAATGACTTATCATTTTTAATTGTGACAAACTGACTTCTATTAAATAGATAACTTTTGAACCACTCCAAGGCCTTCCCACGTATTCCATAATGTGATAACTTGTAAAGCAAGATATCATGATTAATTGTATCGAAGGCCTTGGAGAAGTCGAAGAAAATACTAATCAAATGGGAATGGTCAACAATTGCATGAGCCACTTTTTCAACGAAACTTAGTGAAGAGAGCATGAGTGGTACTGTGCCTCTCACGAAAACCAAACTGAGAATTTGTAAAAATGTTATGCTGTTCCAAACAATTAATCAATCTCTTATGAATAAGTTTTTCCAGGACCTTAGACAAAAAAGATAATAATGAAATTGGACGATAATTATTGATTTCAAGTTCATCCCCCTTATGAATATTGGGATAACTTTTGCCAATTTCATTTTATCGGGGAACACACCGTGAGACATTGACAAATTCAATATATGAGCAAGCGGATCAGCAACCGAAGATATAACACTATTCAAAATAACATTATCAATCTCATCATAACCAGAACTTCGTTTGTTCTTTAATGAAGATACCATATCAATTATCTCATATCTATTAGTAGGAGTAAAAAAAAATAGAGTTGGGATTATACTGACCTAAGAATTCAGTAGAATGCTTCTGTGTAACAGGGATATTTTGGGCATACGTTTCACCTATTTTTGAAAAATAAGAGTTAAAAACATTTGCAATATGAGCAGAGTCATAAATAATTTCATCATTCATCTTTATGTTATCAATATCTGAATTTTTATTAGAAACATTCATAGCCTGTTTTAGAACCTTCCAAGTATTTTTCATATCAAACTTATATTTCAATAATAACTTAGTGTAATATTTTTTCTTTTCAGATCGTAAAATCATTGTTCAAATATTTTTATAAGATATATATATATTCTTAGATAACTCATTTCTGTCCATTTTGTATTTATAATATAATCGATTTTTCCTATCAATAGAACGGAGAATAGATTTTGAAATCCACGGTAACCTAGGTGTCTTTTTATAATCCGATTTATTCTCTTGTTTAGGGATTATTTCATCCAAATGGTAATTAAAAATTTCTATAAAATTATCAAACGACAAATTAATATCATCACTGTCTAACACTCTCGACCAGTCAGTATCATCAAGGGCCGCGTCCAAACTAGTTAGCTTTTCATTCGACACTCTGCGGCTAAATGAAGGAAATACAGAAGATTTACCAATATTAGGTGAGACTTTAAGAGTAAAATAAGTCATAATGGGAAAATGATCAGTCATATCTGAAAGAATTATAAAAGAATCGGGGAGGGGTAGAACATTGCAAAAAAACGTTATCAATAAGGGTAGCAGAGTGATCTGTAACACGTGTAGGTTTTGAAATGAGCGGAAGAAACGAAGAAGACAAAAATGTTTGGAGAAACTCATTTGAGATATTATCATTGTCTAATTTCAATAAATCAATATTAAAATCACAGAGTAAAAAACAGTCCTTATTTCGAAGAACCGGGGATTGCGCCAAATCTGAAAGATAAATAAAAAAATAGTTGATACTTGAGTTGGGTGGTCTGTACAATATGCCTACCACAATATTTCTATTTCCTGGAATACAAATTTCGAGAAAAAGTGATTCGACAAAATCATCCATTCTAGAAATATTATCAAGAAAAGTACATTCAAAAGTACGTGATACATACAACGCGACCCCTCCATCACTCCTATCTGGTCTATTATTGACAAACATATTATACCCATCGATTGCAAAAGAATTTCCAGAATTAGAAGTTAGCCGGGTTTCACATAATCCAATGACTGAAAATGGCTGATTTATATCAGATTCCAGTAAAAATTTAAACTCATCAAAATGTTTATTTATACTCCTTATATTCAAATGCAGCAAATAAAAAACGTATCTTTAGAAAAATTATTATACATATCTTTACATTGGTTCACAGTGATATAATTACACAAAACATTCTGAGTTAAGTCAGAACTAAAATCATGGGGAAGTTCATTAACAGATGAATTCAAATTATCAGCGACAAAATTATCATAAGGGGTGATTCGTGTACTATCTGTCCCACTAAATGAATCAGATTCTGACATTGTATGCCTAAATAGTTCAAAGAGGTCATCATTTGAAACGGAATGAAATGGTGCATTACTGTAATCAGCCATTAGAGATACGGAGCGTAAATGTATGTATGAGAATCAGCTTTACATATAAAACTAGAGTGACATGAATCAATTCATGATAAGAGCAAATAGCCAGCCAACGAAATGTGGCAGAATACGAGAGGAATTGACGGCCATGAACGGCGTCAGAATCAGAACAGAAAATGGAAAAGAGAAAGTAGACGAGAAGACTCAGTAACATTGAAGAAGACAAACATGGAACACACACAACAAGTAGACAAGGATACACGGAGTGCCTTAGTGGGCTTCCGAAATGATAACAATAGCATGTGTAGACAATCCAGACAATGCAAACAATGTATTCCATAATGCGATAATTTATAAAGTAAAATATCATGATTGATAGTGTCGAAGGCCTTGAAGAAGTCCAAGAAAATACTAACTAAATGAGAATGGTTATCGATTGCGTGAACAACTCTATCAACAAAATGCAAAAGAGCATGCGTAGTACTATGTTTCTCACGAAAACCAAACTGAGAATTCGTAAAAACGTCATTTACCTTCAAAAAATTGATCATTCTCTTGTAAATAAGTTTTTCTAAGAGCTTAGACAATGACGATAATAATGAAATTGGGCGATAATTCCTGACTTCAAACTTATCGCCCGTCTTAAATATTGGGATCACTAGGTATAGCTAATTTCATTTTATCAGGGAACACACCATTAAAAATTGACAAATTAAATAATATATGTGACCGTGCATCACAAAACGAACAAAAAGTCGCACGTACTGATTTTGAGTGAGGACTGGAAATTGGTGAAATGAGGCAACCTAGCCGATCTTGACTTTTTAATATTTTCTGAAAGAGCAAGTCTTCTTCTACATTATGTTAAAATTTGGGATCATAAAACGTTTAGGAAAGTGTGTTTTTTTAGCAGTTTATGTCGAACATTTTTGGTAGAATACTGTGATTAGATGTGTCTTTACAGTCCAATTTTCATTTCTGAGAAACCTTGTGCACACTCTTCACTTTCAACTCTAATAACTTTTGGAAGGATGACGCTACTGCTTTGAAAGTTGGCAATAATCATGGGCAGAGTGTGTTAATAAGGCATGCTCAATTTCAGTTCAATTTGATAATCCCTTCATTGTTGTTACTCCGGTGGTTTATTTCCTGTTTTTTGTTCCAATCATCGCACAGGCAGCACGGTTTTGTAAAGATTAGGCTCTTGAATACACACTGTACTTCGGAGCCTCTTTTCTCGGTTCACACTTTTCCTGGGTGTGTGCTTTCTTTCCAATATTTACATAGGTTAAAAGAATCCAAATGAATTGAGTTATACATCATTTTAAAGCTTAGAGTCTGCTCTTTCAGAATCTGCCCTCAACTAAAAATCCATGTTTGTTGTCCCCGCCGAATAAGTTCGAGCAGGGGACTATGAAACGGGCTCCGTACGTGTGTGTGTCCGTGTGTCCGTGTGTGTGTGCGTCCGTGTGTGATCAAAATGTTCAATTTGCTACTTCTCTGCCATTTATGAGCCAATTTTGATTATGTTTGCTTTATATGATAGCACTACATGGGAGCTTTGAAACTTCTACACAGATTTCAGTTGTGACCTTTGACCTTAGACCTTTGACCTATATTGTACATTTTGCTACAAAATGCTACTCCTTCGCCATTTCTAACCCGATTTTGATTCCGTTTGCTTTATGCGATGGCACTAGGTGAGGGCTTCAAAACTTTTACACAGAATTTTGACCTTTGACCTTGATTTTTGGCCTGTATTGTACATTTTGCTACAAAATGCTGCTCCTTCGCCATTTCTAACCCGATTTCGATTCCGTTTGCTTTATGTCATGGCACAAGATGAGGGCTTCAAAACTTATACACAGAATTTTGACCTTTTACTTCTTTGACCTTTGACCTTGATTTTTTACCTATATTGTACATTTTGCTACAAAATGCTACTCCTTCGCCATTTCTAACCCGATTTCGATTCTGTTTGCTTTATGTGATGGCACAAGGTGAGGGCTTCAAAACTTCTACACAGAATTTTGACCTTTGACTTCTTTGACCTTTGACCTTGATTTTTGACCTGTATTGTACATTTTGCTACAAAATGCTACTCCTTCGCCATTTCTAACGCGATGTCGATTCCGTTTGCTTTATGTCATGGCACAAGATGAGGGCTTCAAAACTTACACACAGAATTTTGACCTTTTACTTCTTTGACCTTTGACCTTGATTTTTTACCTTTATTGCGGGCTTCAAAACTTCTACACAGAATTTTGACCTTTGACTTCTTTGACCTTTGACCTTGATTTTTGACCTGTATTGTACATTTTGCTACAAAATGCTACTCCTTTGCCATTTCTAATGCGATTTCGATTCCGTTTGCTTTATGTGATGGCACTAGGTGAGGGCTTCAAAACTTACACACAGAATTTTGGCCTTTGACTTCTTTGACCTTTGACCTTGATTTTTTACCTATATTGTACATTTTGCTACAAAATGCTACTCCTTCGCCATATCTAACCCGATTTCGATTCTGTTTGCTTTATGTGATGGCACAAGGTGAGGGCTTCAAACTTCTGCACAGAATTTTGACCTTTGACTTCTTTCACCTTTGACTTTGATTTTTTACCTATATTGTACATTTTGCTTCAAAATGCTACTTCCGGCGGGGGACATATATTACGCACCGCGTAATTTCTACTTTTCCTTGTTTTGTTTTGTTTTTGTTTGTTTTGTGGTGCAGGGTCACATATGAGCAAGTGGATCAGCAATCGAGGAAATAACACCCTTAAGTATAAAATTATATATCTCATCATAACCAGAACTTCGTTTATTTTCAAAAGAGGAAACTCTATCAATAATTTCAAATCTGTTAGTTTGTATGAAAAATATGGAATCAAATTTACGCTGACCTAAAAATTCAGTAAAATGAGTCTCTGTTGCAGGAATATTTGAGCATAATTTTCGCCTATTTTTGAAAAATAAAAATTAAAAGTATTTGCAATATGAAGAGGATCATTAATCAATTCATCATTCAATTTAATTTTATCAATATCAGAGTTTTTACTTGGAACATTCATGGCCTGTTTTAGAACTTTCCAAGTATTTTTCATATCAAACATATATCTCGATAATTGCTTAGAATAATATCTTTTCTTTTCAGAACGTAAAATCATTGTGAAAGTATTTTTATATGATGTATGTCTTTTCTTATATCGCTCAGTTTTTTCCAATTTGTACTTATAGCACAAACGAATTGATCTTGAAATCCAAGGTAATCTAGATGTCTTTTTATACTCTGTTCTATTTCTTCTTTTTTTTGGAATTACATCATCTAAATGATGATTAAAAGTTTCCATAAAATTATAAAAAGATATATCAACATCATCGCTGCCAAATACTCCTGACCAGTCAGCATTCTCGAGAGCAACATCAAAACTAGCTAACTTTTCAGGTAAAACTCTGCGTCTAAGCAAAAGAGGTGAAATAGGTTTGATAGTAGCTGGTGATATAAGACTAAAACAAGTCATTATTGGAAAACGATTAGTCATATCTGAAAGAATTATAAAAGAATCGGGGAGGGGTAGAATATTACAAAACAAATTGTCAATGAGGGTGGCAGAGCGATCTGTAACACGTGTGGGTTTAGAAATAAGCGGAAGAAAGGACGAGAACAGAAGTGTGTGAATAAAATCACTAGAGATATTATCATGCTCAGACTTCAGCAAATCAATATTGAAATATTGAGTAAAAAGCAATCCTTATTTCGGAAAACGTGTGAATTATCCAGATCTGAAAAATAAATTAAAAAATCATTGGCGTTTGAATTAGGAGGTCTGTATATAATGCCTGTCATAAGATTTCGACATCCTGGGATAAGAATTTCTATAAACAAAGATTCAACAACATTGTACATTCTAGAAATATCTTTATCAGTTTATGAACAATAGTATCAAAGGAACGTGATAGGTACAATGCAACGCCCCTCCATTCTTATCAGGCCTATTGTTAACAAACAAATTATAACCCTCAATTGCGAAATAATTTTCTGCATTGGAAGCTAACCATGTCTCACGTAATCCGATAACGGATAGCGAATGGTTTGCATCAGATTCTAATAAGAATTTTAAATCATCAAAATGTTATTCAAACTCCTTATGTTTAAATGTAATAAAGAAAACGTGTCCTCAGAAAAAGTATGAATCATATCTTTGAATTGATTCACTGTTATATAATTGCACAAGATATTTTGAGTGAAATCATTACTAAAATCATGGGGCAATTCATTTGCAGCTGTATTCAGGCTATCGGTAACAAAATCTTCGTAAGGGGTGGTTCGTGTACTGGTTAACCCACTAACTGGGTCAGAATCCAAGCTTGTGTTCCTAAACAATTCAAAAAAGTCATCGTTCGATACGGAATCAAATGGAGCATTCAGAAAATTAGCCATAATCACAAATACGAGACGAATTTTTAAAAGTCTGCGTTATCAACAAAACTAGGATGTCGTGAATAAGTGGACGATACAAGAAAATACCACGTCGCCAGAATGTGGCAAGACGCTGAAGTAATCTATACGAACATGGGTGACGTCAAAATCATGATAAGCAGAAGATCGCCGAAGAGACGTAGAACGTGAAACGAGAAAGGGCAGAATAAGGTAAGTAAGAACACTGAGAAGCATCGACAGAAAAAGACATAGGACACACAAAACACAATAACAAGAATAAATCCAGTGTCTCTGTGGGCTTCCAAGACGACAGCAAAAACATACATACACAAAAATTTGAGCCGACATTAGACAAGGACAAAAGTAGCTTTTGAGCATGTCAAAGATTGAAAAATCTTTCAATTTCATTTCTCTGAATTCAATTCATCATTGAACTTACTTCTGTAAGTTCAATTCAACTTCCGTAAGTTCAGTTCTTCTTCATCTTTCTGTCTTACTTTTCCTGTTCTAGTTTCTGCGTTTCTGCATGACAGCGACTTAGTGGATGTGTATGGGTGTTTGTCTAGGGGTACATATATAATTAGGTTTTTATCTGTAGTTTGTGTAATTTTTTTTTTTGTTGTAAATTTGGTCTCATGTGTTAAGTAGAAGATCAATGATATAAGATATTACTATATGTTTGGGGGGGGGGGATGCACCCAACAAGCTTTGCTTTATCAGCAATCCTCCTCATCTCCTGCATTTTCGTAATTTCAGAATGTTTGTTTTTGTGCTCTTTTTCTTTTTCACCTTGTCATTTGTATACAATTGGTATCTATAATTTCCACTTGTCATACTTTGTAATATTCACATATATATGTACTTATATTTTATGTGGAAGGACAAATGTATTAAAAATTTCTATTGGAGATGGAAAAATAAATGAAAAAAAGTGTAGAGGGTTGTAGTTCTTTTGCACGTGTCGCTATAAATAGGATGTACAGTCCTGTGAAGTGTGCGTTGTGCTGTGATGATTTTAATCTGTGGGAGTATGTACTCTTTCTTAGTGATGTAGCAAATGTATTTTAATATCGTGGTCTTGAATTCATTGTTTAGAGTATATGGGATTCTATGGTATTGGTTTATTCATGTGTCGGGAAAAAATTGTGATAAAAGTTGTTTTTTTTTTATTATTATTATTCTAAAAGTAGTTAATGATGCACACTGTGAAGATATTTTGGAAAAAAATCCAAACATCAAAGCCATGATGCTTGTGCTGGCCTCGGGAATCTTACCACTAGACCCTATCCAGTCAGATAACCGTATACAACAATAATAAAATTGCAGACAGTCCCCTGTTAGTCGCACGTTGCACCCTTGTTTTTATTCAATTCTATGCGCGAGCCCAATTAAATTCTTGTGCGCATGTATGTGAGCGGTAAAACTGTAAACTTCTGTGAAACAATCGCTGGTACACTGTATGAATATGTATCAAACATACATTTCTTGGATAACAGTAGGTTGAGCATGTATGTAATTCTCGATTAACACACACACACAAAAAAAGGTTTGCTTGTTCTGAACAAACAATAGTAGGCCCTACACTGTCTCGTAATGCATCATTATACAGAAACATTCTGTATCCATGCATGTATTCACTACCCATCATGAAATGGCATGTCTGTAATGTCATTATGCATCCACTGTTACATTGTAGCAATGTTAACATATTGTTGCAATGTCACTTCACTGTTACAATAAAAAAAAAATAGAGGCCATAATAATTACACATGTAAAAAACCTATAACAAACTTACAGACTTGTGCTCTTCAAAGCCTACAAGCTATACCCTTCTGAACAACGTGTTCGGATTGTGATCCTGTCCCAAGCTGTGAAGTGATGCAGTAAATTTCAAAGGTTTGTATGGAAAATCCAAATTAATGTACACTACACCTAATATTTGCCTACATGTGGCACTGCACTTGCCTTCAAGTTGCCACGAGGCAAATAATACTTTCCTTAACCAAGAGCTGCTCAAAATGCTATACACTTCCTTTCACAGAAGAATGTAGAAATGTTTCAGCCTGTATGTTACCGTCAGAGGACGACATACTTACGGGTGCACGTCACGAGACCGACACCCACGAGTCATACAGCCCACAAGTCATACAGCTCACAAGTCATACAGCCCACGAGTCATACAGCTCACAAGTTATAAAGCCCACTAGTTATACAGCCCACGAGTTCGACACTGAGTAATAAAGCCCATGAGTTCGACATCAAGCAAAATAAGCCCACGAGTTATACAGCCCATGAGTTCGACACTAAGCACAGAAGGCTCACAAGACCGACACGAAGCAAAGAAAGCCCACGAGACCGAAACTACACTTAAAAGGCTCACGAGACCGACACTAGGCAAAAGAGGTTCACGAGACCGACACTACACTTAAAAGGGTCACGAGACCGACACTAGGCAAAAGAGGTTCACGAGACCGACACTAGGCAGAAGAGGCTCACGAGACCGACAGGATGAACAGCTCCCCCTATAGACCAATTATTGTATAGGGTGTCCAGATAATGGTATGAAGGAATAAGAGATGGAAAATAAGAGTTGCTCGGGTTTTACCTCGTCATATTGCCCTCCCTCACCCCTGAACGGTGATAAGATCTTAAATTGTGTTTGCGTATGTGAGTGTTTGTGAAATAAATAAACAAAATTCAGTAATTGAACAATACTTTCGAAAATTCCAAAAACACCCTCGTCATCCTATCTGAAAAACTCATACCCGATACATCTACTTCGTAAAAAATATATAATGATATGGACATTCAGATTAACCAAATAGAAAAATACCCAGGTATGAAATGAAGTTCACTACAAGAAAATTATTCACACAATGGTCATTGTTGTAGTGCACACCTGCTTTACATGATATTGGGGAGGGGGTAGTCATCTACGAAGACGTCGAAATGTTATAAATTCATAGAAAATAATTGTAGTAGTCAATTAAGGCAGCTTAAAAATTCGAAAAAAAAGGAGATGCATCCATGAAAACAACTTTTCTATTTCATGAAGAATATACCGTTTTGAAAAGAATTATTATTTTACAAACACAAGCCACGGGAAAAAAAAGAAACGTTTTCCTCCGTTGAATTTCATACGTCATAGTTAAAGAGAAAATTCAAATTGAACTCTAAGCAGGCGGGTATAAGCAGACAGATAGGATATCTAATAAGCCTACTTAACTTGTGAAGCGAGAAAGACAAGGGCGAAAAAATTTACATCCTTAGAAATTAGGAAAGCCTATTGACATATAGCACGATGGAATCTAGAATTAAGCCATTCATCTTTCTTGTCCTATATCATTTTTCATATGTTTTTTGAGGGGGGGGGGGGGGGGTGGTCCAAGGAAGAGGGCAATTTGATATAAAGAAGAAACAATGGTAACAATGTAGCTCCTCGTAGCGTGACAGAACTGTCCCCTAAAAGCCACACGTGTACAAGTACATACCAATGTCGTTGATATGTAGATGGTGCTGTTATTAGTAAGTTACAATCTTTCGCTCGACAGCGTAACGAAATTGTACCCGCCAGTATGTAATTTTCCCCTTTATAATGGAACACCCTGTACAGGGACATATTTGTAATTGACATGCAGATGGCGCTGTTCATCCTGTCGGTCTCGTGAGCCTTCTTTACCTAGTGTCGGTCTCGTGAGCCTTCTTTACCTATAGTGTCGGTCTCGTGGGTCTTAATTGTGTAGTGTCGGTCTCGTAGGCTTTTTGTACCTAGTGTCGATCTCATGGGCTGTATGACTCGTGAGCCATATAACTCATGAGATGTATGACTCATGGACCTATTTTTGATGTCGGTCTCGTCGACCGTATGACTCGTGGCCGTGTCGGTCTCGTGGGATCAGACCCCCATACTTACGAGTGTCACCCATACAGCATGTATCTCAAAAACACAAAAGAGAGTCTTTTATTCATGCTGACGTCTAAATGCATTATTTAAACTACACTGTGCACACATCAAAATTATTACTCGTCTTTATCAATACTAATATCAAATCCGAACTAATTTTTACATTTGAATCTTCACCTGTAAGTCTAACTCAATACACTGAGTTGCTTGACTGTATAACTCAAACTCTATCTTAGAGTTCAGTTGTTAATTAATTCTTGACGTATTACCACCATAAAAACTGAGTTCTGAATACTTGCTTGCAAGTCATAGCAACTCACCGCCAAGTGATAGCACACAGAGACAATGCAAGTCTGCGGCGTTATAATCACTCTACACGCAACGTACAGTACAGGGTCTAGGAACACTACCCCCTGGAAAACCACCCTCCGGATAACTACCACCCGGATAATTACCCCCCATGACAATTCCCCCCTAGGGCAACTACCCCCCCGGACAACTACCCTCCAAGGGCAATTACCCTCCAGGGTAATTACCCCCTAGGACAACTACCCCCCGGACAACTACCCTCCTAGGGCAATCACCCCCCCCCCCCCGGGCAATTCCCCCTTAGGTAAACTACCCCCTGGATAACTACCCCTCGGATAACTACCCCTGGATAACTACCCCCTCGGATAACTACCCCCTGGATAACTACCCCCCGGAAAACTACCCCCTGGGTAACTACCCCCCGGAGAACTACCCCTTGGATAACTACCCCCCGGAGAACTACCCCCTGCGTAACTACCCCTCGGAGAACTACCCCCTGGGTAACTACCCCCAGGATAACTACCCCCCGGATAACTACCCCCCGGATAATTACCCCTCGGATAATTACCCCCGGATAATTACCCCCCGGATAATTACCCCCGGATAATTACCCCCCGGATAATCACCCCCCCCCCCCGATAATTACCCTCCGGATAACTACCCCCCCCCCCTCAGACAATTACCACCAGGATAATTATCCCCAGGTTAATTACCCCCTCCTCCGATAACTAGACCCCAGATAACTTCCACCCGATAACTACCCCTTCCGATAACTTCCCATGGATGACTACCCCGGATAATCAAGCCTACAACTCCCCCTCCCCTATAACTATCAAGACCAAAATTTACCCCAGGACAGTGCACCACGCCAATTACCCCCTGGGTAACTACCTCCCGGGTCATTGCCCCCACCCCCCCCCCCCAATCTTACCTTTAATAAAAAAGAATATCATTACTACAGGAAACGAAGTTCTTTGTATTATTTGCCAGGAATCACGGAGATGCCATACTGATACATCATCTTATGAAAACAACATCTTAAGGATTTACGATTTGTATCGTTTGCACTTAGGACGATTTATGTACAAGCTTAATTTCTCCCTCTGTATTTTGACTCTATGTTCATAAAAAACGAAGCTGTCCCTTCATATCCTACCCGGTAATCCAGTAAATGTCAATGCCTTTAACCAGAACTACTTTCGCTAAATCTGTATTTTCTTTTACTGTTCCGAAATTTCGGATTTCTCTTGATAGTAATAATAATAATAATAATAATAATAATAATTGCATTTATATGGCGCTTCATACTGACGTTTCTAAGCGCACTTTGCTACTCATACTAATATATAGTATAGTATAAAAGAAGTTTTAAGTTTGAATGCCTTTACCATTGAACTAAAGACATTTTGAAGAAATGTTACACTTCAGAATGAGTTAAACTTTTTGCAATATTTTTTTAACCACAATCGTCTATCGTTTACCACAACTCCATGAAACACTTCTTTATTTTGAGGAGCTTATATCTCATGCCTCACGTGCCCTGGTTTTGACCCATCATCTTCCTCTTCCCTCTCGCTTTTCTCTGTCCACCGTGAAGGTAGTCTATTCCTGTCATTCATAACTCACCTTTCCTCTTTCTCTCATTACAAGGGATTTATCTCGTGTGTGTTCATGTGCAGTGCACTCCCGTTAAAACGAAATGCTCAGGACCGGCAGTTTTGTTTTTTTCGTTTTAACGAAATTTCGTTGTAACCGAACAAATATAATATGCAATGTATAACGAAAAGAAGGAAACCACGCATAAAAAATTATGTTTGTTGAATCCTCATCATACGCTGGAAAGCTATGTGAAATGGGAGAATACCTTTTTAATTTCGTTTAAATATTACATTTTAAAAAGAGCATAAAGTTGTTTGTGTTGTCACACATGTGTAGAAAATGACGGTGTAGGATTTGGTTACAGTTCGCTATTCCAAAGGTTCTTTTTTTACTAAAGTACGTTTCTCCGAAGGCTCCTTATTCCGAAGTTTCGCCATTCCCGGGATTCCGATGGTTTGTTTATGTGAAGGTTCGCATTTCCGCAGAATCATTATTCCGAAAGTTCATAATTTAGATCAAAATAATATATTGTTCATTTTCCGAAGGTTCGTTGATCTGAAAATGAAATGAGGTTCGTCATTCTGAAGGTTTATAAATAAAAAAAAAATAAAAATAAAAAGGTTCACTAGTCAGAAAGTCCGTTGTTCCGAAGGCTTTTTCATCCGAAAATGAAGTAAGGTTCGTTATTCCGAAGAAATTTTGTTAATGAAAAAAAAAATGAGAAAGGTTAGTTATTTCGAAGATTTATTTATCTTAAGACGATTATAAGATTGCAATTCTTAAGTTTTGTTAGTGTACTCTCCTTTTTCCACCATGGATTAACGATACTTTTTGTAATGTTCCGATTAACGAACGTTTTGAATTCCTATCATTTTCGGACTAACGAACCGTATAAGAATAAGAATAAGGACCATATTTTATTATCGAATTAACGAACCTTTGGAATAACGCCAAAATGTGCTTAATAACAAACCCTCTTTCATTTCCGAACTAACGGACATTTAGTTGTATCAGAATCTGTGTGTTTTGTATTAAAGGACTTCGGAACAATGAAACAAACCTTATCTGAATTCAGATTATTGTATTACAATAACGCAAGTTCCCCTCGGAAACTGTGCGTGATACACGGAGTGAACATTCAATGATGCGTTCGCTCATGCAGAGACGCTTTAAAAATGCTTGTTCCGCTACGCATTTTCGAATGCGATCCGCATTTCGTTATAACGGAGCACATTTCTTTTGTTTTTCTTTGTCAGTGGCGCTCAGAAAAGACTTCGTGATAACGAAAATTTTGTTATAACCGTCTTCGTTATAAGCGAATTTTGTACCATAGACTTTAATGGCGATAATTTTGGGACCAGAAGTTTTGCTTCGTTATAACGAAATTTCGTTATAACCGTGTTCGTTGTAACGGGAGTGCACTGTATCTTTATTTGTGTACTTCGTCTCTGTCCTAATTTGCTTTCTTTGCATTGTTTCATCAATTTTGTAACTATTTTACTGTTATACCGTTAACGCTCATTTCAGAATTGCCCTACTGCATTATTGGGCATATTAACAACTAGTATATCAAGGATGTGGGAAGAGATTGTCACCTCCTTGGTATGATCACTGCAGAGTATTACCTCCCTTGACAATTACTCCTTATCAAAATTAGGCTCCAAACAATCACCCCTCTTACAATAACTCTCCCCCAGAAAATTACGTCTCTCATTGTTATTTTCGAACAACGTTTGCTATTTGAATTGAAAAAAAAAACAACAACATTTTTTCATATCGTCTGGTTTTGGTCGAGACCTAACTTCAGGTTTTAAACATCTTTTGGGTGAGATAATTAGAAACCCCTTATGAAATATTAAAGAGCATGTTATTCCAAGAAGGATTCAAGTTTTTGAGAAAAAAAAATACTCTTGAAATGGCCGGGATAAAACAGAGCAGCCCTATAATGTAAAAAGGATTCTATCAACTACAACTCTCCATAGATCTATTCAAAAAGAGGGTGCAGGACAAAAGACTTCGTTAGCAACTAGGGATGTTTTGTAAAAAAAAAAGAAATACCGTAAAACTCGTAATATTTTACTCTTTCTAATGAGACTAACTTATATTTGAACTGGATTTCCTCTTAAAGTGTCGAGAACATTTAATTTGAAAACTAGTACAATTCTACTTGTATGTAAAACAAGCTGTAATTTTACTCTTATGACAGATTAGGGCACCGTTTGATAAAAGTTGCCAGTTATGACATCTTGTTAGTCTCTAATAATTTCAATAAAACCATGGGTTCTGCTTGATTGATAAGCTCGAGTCACTGACTTGTTACCATGGACCTGCTTTGATCGACCTACAACGATTGGTAATTGTGTGGAACTGACAGCTTGTCAGGACTGATAACTTTCATAAAACCGTGCCCGGATCCTATCAGAAATTATGGCTTTATAGCGAAGGGTCCCTCGCTAATGTTAACTGAATATGAATTGCAGTGAAATCAACTCTCTTCTTCTTATGTTTATCGTCTAATGTGTTATAACGGTAGAAAATGACAAGCCAAAAGAGTGATGACAGTGTAAGAGAAAGGTGCATCTTCTGATATGGTGTTATGAACTTATGGAAAAAATGCAACGGGTGGTAACTTTCGGGGGGCGGGGAGGGAGGGTTGTCCAGTAGGTAAGTATCAGGAGGGGGCGGGGGGGGGGGGGGTTCGGGGTATGGTTATGGGGGGGGGGTAGTAATCCGGGTGGTAGTTATCCTGGGGGTAGTTATCCGGGGGTAGTTATCCGGGTGGTAGTTATCCTGGGGGTAGTTATCCGGGGGGGGGGGGTAGTTACCCAGGGGGTAGTTCTCCGGGGGGTAGTTATCCGGGGGGTAGTCATCCAGGGGGTAGTTACCCAGGGGGTAGTTATCCGGGGGATAGATGTCCTAGGGGTAATTGCCCTTGGGGGTAGTTGCCCTAGGAGGGTAGATGACCTGGTGGTAGTTGTCCTAGGGGGTAATGGCCCTGGAGGGTGATTGCCCTAGGAGGGTAGTTGTCCGGGGGGTAGTTGCCCTAAGGGGGAATAGACCTGGAGGGTAATTATCCGGGTGGTAGTTATCCGGAGGGTAGTTGCCCAGGGGGTAAGTGCCCGGATACGGTGTCGGACCTACACTAGTTACTGTGTATACTCAGTATACAAGTATAATCTCAAAGAGATTTTAACAAGAGGAGAAAATCTTTGTATAACCTACACTCGCGTTACTTAGCTAGACCGCTCGTGGAATTCTGAGCACACAAAAGACGGTTAAATTTTCTTTTATCAAGAACTGTAAACACAATTATAGCCGTAAACTTACGCAGAACCATCAGATGGAGGACTTGCCCCATCTGGAATTCTGTAATTATCGTGAGATAATCTTTCATATTTGCAGCATAATTATTGCTAGAAGTACAAACGATCAAACCGTCGTTTCGTGCGCCATCTTTCTAGCCCATTATGGAAGGCCGAAAATTCCATTGCATTACTACATTACGCGCATAAATTTAACAAACAATCATCGCTACATTTGGTGCACTAATACTAGCCTAGGTTTGGGTAGCCAAAATTGCAGGAACAATTCAGCGCGAATAGGACAATGTTGTAACATTTTTTCGGCTACGATCATTCTGGGGTTTTCAAGATGATAATCGAGCTATACCTTGACGCCTGGGATATGTATGAACTGCAGAGTTTTCAGGGAAAAATATACAAATCTGTTTCTGGAGAAACCCCGTTGGAAAGAACACAGTGTCGACACAGTGGATCACAGTGTGAATCACAATGTGATATCTGATTAACGATGTGAACAAGTTAATAAACAAAGATGTCTACGAGGCTGTGAAGATGGACATACAAACGCACCCGGAAAACACAGAGTCACTGAAAACCAGATTGATGAACTCCAAAATGATCGTACAAAAGTAAACAAAATGATAAGGTGATAATCGGACCATTGACGTGTCGGATATGTAAGAATTCCAGAGTTTTCAAGGAAAACAATATCACAAATCTTATAGGAAGACAATAACAACATGTGTGTTTTAGGAGAATAGTCTGAAATTTCACCTCGACCTTGGACATCCATTGTGGTAGAGAGCGGGGTACCATCCCCATCCCGCCCATTGTCAACCCCTCAATGTCTCCCATGAACTGTTGCTTTTTTATTCCTCCCCCAACTAATGAATAAGTCTGGTTAAAAACAAAGAAACATTCGCACACCCTGTTTACATTTCCCATCATGATGCTTCCAAATTGTGTTTTTCAGACACCAAGACGGCGTGAAGAAGAGAATAGACTAGAAATGTCGCTACGGCGACTCTGGGTATGCCTCCGCTATAATGCATGGTTCTCCTAATAGGTCTTTAGTACAATGTCTTGACAATGTGTAATGACAGTTTCACACAATTGGCAAAATATTAAAATGACAGGTTTGCCACAAATGTGCTGAATGTTCACTTTCCTTGAACTAGGTTCAATTGGATGAATGATTAAAACGTCAGAGTGCAGGTATTTGGGGAACTGATGATTTTTACTTGACTTTTGACCCTTTTATAAGTTTATGCATTGAGTAATTTTCAAGGTATTGAGAAAAAGTATAGATTCAGTATCAAATTGTAAAATAGTATTATCTAAACCTGGCCTTTGACCTTTGACCTCACAATTCCAAAGAGAATCACTGTTAGGTAGAACATGCATAAATATGTAAGTTTCATGATGATACCTTGAGTTAATTTCGAGATATGGAGGAAAAAGTGCAATTTAGCACTTTCACTTGACCTTTGACCTTTTGACCTTTGACCTTTTGGCAAGAAACTTCCCACAGAATATATATTGGGTAATACATGCATACATCAAGTAAAAAAAAAATCCTTCAGGCATTGCATAAATATAAGGAAAGTAGTAATATTTTGAGGAGTTGACCTTGACCTTTGACCCATGACCTTCGACCCATGACCCCCAACTTCCCTAGATAATCACTGCCCATCGGTACATGCATATATACTAAGTTCCATGAAAATACCTTGAACCATTTGCGAGATATGGAGAAAAACATGAAATTTCAACCTTTTTTTCACAAAATAACCTGTGACCTTTAACCTTTGACCCCGTGACCCTAAAATCCAAACAAAGTATTATCCCCCAGGATATACCCTCATACCAAGTTTGATGTAAAACCACCTCACGGTTCTTGAGATATCGACAAAAACAAAACGGGACGGACGTACGGACGGACGGACGGACGGACGACTCGAAAACATAATGTCTCCGGCCACTTCGTTGGCGGAGGCATAAAAATACATTCGTGTACATGCGATGCTTGTCATGGAGTGGGACCATAGTCTGTGTGCCTACTACCCACCTCGACCTTGGACATCCATTGTGGTAGAGAGCGGGGTACTCTCCCCATCCTGCCCATTGTCACCCCTCAATGTCTCCTATGAAGCGTTACTTCTTTATTCTTTTTTTCCCACTAACAAATAAGTCTGGTTGAAAACAAAGAAACATTCGCACACCATGTTTACATTTCCTATCATGATGCTTCCAGATTGTGTTTTCAGACACCAAGACGGCGTGAAGAAGAGAATAGAAAATACATCAATGTGCATGTGATGCTTGTCTGCAGCTCCATGTTGGAGTGGGAGTCTGTGTACCTACCATGCACCTCGACCTTAGGCATCCATTGTCACCTCCCTCAATGTCTCCAAAGAAACGTTACTTCTTTGTTCTGTTTTTCCCCACTAACAAATAAGTGTGGCTTAAAGGTAGGGAATACCTTTTACAGACCTCCCAAAATGCAGCAAAACATTAAATATGAACCTCAGGGGACTTGTTTAGGCCACTGCTGAGAAATTTGAAAGTCAACAGTTATCTACAATTTGAATAATGCACAAAACTCAACTACTCAGTAGTTCTGTGTGTCAGCCACACTTAAGCCTTTTTGTTGCAGTCTTCTGTATTTTTTATCTATAAACACAAATCTAAAAGTATAAGGGCTGATGTAATAACATATAGAGTGTGTGGCAAGAATGTATATAGAAATGTTTGTAAGTTTTGATGAACTTTCTTCACAAAATATACATGATGGACACACATGCAGTGCATGGGTCTGCAAAGGTAACCTAGTAATGTACTGGAATTTACGGTGAGCCCCGAAAAAAATTCAATTCAAAATCTAACGGTCAATAAAAATGTACTAAATGTTACCTTCCACTTTCAATACTTCTCTTCAACATACCACTGTATCTATACAACTCTTCATTTAAGGCATGCAAATGGGATTCCCTACCTTTAAAGGGGATGGCGAGTTACTGATCAGTGGGAATCAGTGGGAATGCTGGAGAAGGATTGTTCCAGAATTGTGGGATTCATTTAAGAGTACATTTTATATCTATTGTTGTGTGAAAATTATTTGCTTCAGAATGGTCTCATATTCAAGTAATGTCCAGTTTAATGTTTCCAGGCTAGCGTGCGTGGTCAGTGACGGGGCATTAATCTGCACATTACTTGAATATGAGACCGTTTTGAAGCAAATAATTTTCACACAACAGTAGATATATAATGTACTCTTAAATGAATCCCACAAGGATTGGAACAATCATCCCTCAGCATTCCCACTGATTCCCACTGATCGGTTACTATCCATCCCCTTTAAAACAAAGAAGCATTCGCACGTAGGCCTACTGTTTACATTTCAGATTAACATCAATTCCTAACCCCATCAATTTCTAACCTTGTAGGCCTTGCTACTACGTGCGCTTCCAGTACCCCCCCCCCCCTTTTTTTTTTTCAGCTGCTTAACCCATCCACGTACGGGCCTCTGTGTAATCTGTAATTCCGTGCCTGCCTATAAGTCGGCAGTGAACTTGGGCGCGATCTTCCCTACGGCGCGATCTACACGCGAAGGGTATTCATACGTGTCATTGAAAAACTGCCTGTGTCATTCCCACTAGACAGGAGGGATGATGCATGTACACTTGTGGGAATGTGCACTTAGTTGACTCAATACAGCTCTATTCGTGTGAATTTTATGAAAAGAAATAATAAACTGTGAAGGAATTATGAAAAAAATATGTTTCTGTGTATTTTATTCATAAATCCTCTTCATTTCAACCCATCTGTAATCACATCGTACCCACTTACAAATCGACGCGTCCATAACATCCTGGAGCCGCCTCCCAACCACCGAGATAGCTCTGGAACATTCCATTCAATGACGGGGGTTTTATTTTGCAATGTTATCAAATAACTCTCATGTAAGCAAATTCTTGCCATAGCTAATCTATTTTAGAATAAAATCGTAATCTATCTATGCTTAGATAACCTAATTCAAATTGGCAGAGACATAGAAAAATATTTGTTTTACAATCGTGATACGTTCAACTACTCATTTGTGCTGAAATCCGCATGTCTGCTCCACACATGTCTAATATCGCTATCGCTCAAACTTCGATCGCGGTGCCGGTGGCTTGTGTTTGTTTACAACATGTACTTGTGTGTGCATCTATATGGAGGAAGCATGGGGCTGAAAAAACAGCACCACGCGGTGAGGTAAAAAACAAATCGGACGTAAGAAGTCGTACATTCAAGAGCTAAACAGACAAATAGCAAAATCAAAGTCCACTGAAAAGGTCTTGACACTGTAATGTATGTTCCAAATTCATGTCTGGCTTCGTTTCGAGAGAATTTTCTACACTTGTGAAGGTTTTCTTTGCAAGAGATCAGGAGTGAGATCGGTGAAGTAGCTAAACGTGTACTCTATGTGACTGTTGCATGCATGCGTGCACGTGGCTGGGAGAGTGCGGCAAGAACGCTAGGAATGCACCACCAGCAGGTACGGTGGGCTGCACATTCTTGGGGCAAAATTAGACTTCATTGTTCAGCCCGTCTAGTATATATATTCATAATAATTCTAATTCTTCATGAAATCACGATAAAAATGCTTCATATATTCATAATACATTTTAGAAGCGTAATATGAAATATTTTGACTTTTTTTTGCAATCCAAAGAAAAAAAATATTTTGAATAAAAAATTAATAATTAATAGTTCTTGACTCAAGTTTAAACTTCGTGCGTCTTCTTGCAGTTACCCCGCAGTTGCCCATGGATACGACGCATAAATAATCAGCTGTTTGCTGAGTTATTCCTACCCTACTGCCTCTGTTCAAATTGAGAGCGATTGTGATTTTATCGGTGGCATTTATAGTTTCATGACCTAATCCAATAAAACTAGACAAATTTAAACATCAAATGTTGTGACAGTTTTTGTCAGAATTCCCTATCAATATCACTTGTTGCCACGATAGTTTTCAGATTTCACTAGCTTCATTATCGAAGCTGGTCTGAGGCTGTTGGACATTTGAAAGAACTGCTTTGTAAGAAATCACCTTCTTTTATTTATTATTTATTTTCACACACAAGAATTTTGATGACTTACATAATCTTTTAAAACTATTCTAATGTCAAAATATTTCATGATGGTATGTGTTCTGTCTTTACATGGCAAGATGGGATTTTTTTTTTCCTTCCATCCAGGGTCAAAGAAGGAAGTGACAGGAAGGAAACCAACACGATAGGGAGGAAATGAAAAGGATAGAATGAAACACCTGCTGAGCGGGCTCTTTTTTATTGATTTTTACAATGGTGAATGTAGTACATCAGAATTTAAGTACAGTTCTAAATAATTTATTATTTGAAAAATGAGCAAAGAAAATGGGATATCATCGAGTTCTAAATGAAAACTAAATTAGCATCGCCATTTAGATCTAATATTTACTAAAGAATAGCCTTGATGCAACCTTATTGTCAAGGTTTTGGTTGAGTTTCTTTAGAGAAACGAATTTTTGGAGCACTAACCCGAGTGAACAACCAAAAAGTTTAAAAAGAATGATGAAATGCAGGTCTCTAGACCACTCCTGTGCATGAGCGAGCAACAGCCCCCGTGGACAGTGTCACTCTCGTCCTTGGCCTAGGCTAGGCTACTCGTGTCGTTCTCGCCATCATCAACGTCATGGTCACACGAAATAAATTGCATCAAAAGGGTTCGTATATCATCACCAGAATCATTATGATCATCATAGCGTCATTATCATCTCAACCACAGCAAAACCCTGAATATAATTCCCACCATAGTTACTCCCAGCTCACAAAAACACATCAGCAAACGTACAGACATCGCAGACTTTGTAGCTAACTACGTTAGACTTTATAGATCAATGTTAGTTGTACACAAAATGAAACGGAGGTGGAAAACTAGTAATGAATACACGGAGATCATCAACGATGGCATTTTACTGTAGAAAAAATACACTGAACATCTTGCACCGCAAAAAATTTGAAGTAAAAAACTACGTTGAGGAAAACTAGGGTGAAAACCCGCCGCTTGGAAGACGAACGATGAAGACACTGTACGGTAAAAATGCACACGGAAACAAACGAGTGGGTACCATACAAAGTATGAATGTTCTCGCACACACGTAGATAATCTACATCGTGTTCAATCAAAAAACTCAACAAACACTCGAACAAAAACTCACCTCTAAATTGTTGCAAACGAGATAATCACTTCAAAAATGGGGGGAAAACACTTGTGGTAGTACGATTGTACTCTAAGAATAACAGAGATAAGATGATACGAAAGCAAAAGAGAGAAAAAGAGAGAGAAATGGACAGGAAACCTGCAGAAGTTATGCCACACTCACTGGCACTTAAACGCAATTCGACACACACACGCACACAGGTAATCAGATATCGTCATGGACCCCCTTGAGGAGATCGATACCACGATACCACAAGCCAATCACAGACACAGAATCAGACCGAGTGACTCATTATGAAAAAAAAAATCGTAAGGCTGTTGAATATTCATTAGCACAGTAGCCAATAACAGAGGCCGTCTCATGAAAACTGCCCCGTGTAAAAAATGAATGGCAAAAAAAGTGTGTCAGAAAGAGTGTGTCAGATGAAGTGGGTCAGGAAATGGCGTAACCCGATTTGGGTTATGGCACTCAAAATACATGTATAAAAAAAATCATATAGAAATAAAAAGTAAAATCTCATACAACTATTAATCCACAAACTAAGGGACACTGAGTTTGTGAACTGATCAATCGCTCTTCAGGAGCGTACGTATAATACTCAGTAGTTGAACGTAAAATGTGTGCGTATGCCCCATTACGGTGCTTTAGATCTGCGACGCGGACGTTTGAGACGACGAGTGAGTGCGTTGGACGTTCCCCTCTCCAGTCTCTCCCGGCGTCGTGCTGAAAAGCAGTTTTATGCCCCAGTCACACAGTGCTTTACGATGGGTTACGTCCGCCGCGGATAGATACGGATGAGTGGACGTAGGGGGACGTAGCGTGGACGCAGGCATCCGCAGGGTCGTAGACGTAACTGTCCGTAACTAATCCGTAAAGAAACGCAAAATGACGGGGCCAAGCCTGCGAAATTTTGCAGAGGGACTCCACGGATGCAGACTTACGCAAGTAACCGTAACTAAACGTAACTTTCCGTAACATCCGTAGCTTAGACGCAGACCATCCGCAAATAAGTTTACCTCCCGTCCATCGTAAGTATCCGAAATTAACCGCAAGTTAACGTATCACAACACTTACGACCGCTGACAATTGCGTCCTTGGGCGTTTTCCATTTTCCTCTCCCATGGGAATAGAGACTCATGGTAAACTACTAGTACACCACCCGTGTTGCTAAGCTGCAGCGCATTGTATCTGAAGGAATGCTGCAACTCAGTCGGAGCGGTGGAGTGGCACTTAGAACGGCTGCATTGTCAAATTATGAAATTTCTCCCGCAAAATAAAGTCATTTTAAGTGGCACCCATATACAGATGACATTGTTGACCCTTGGTGCTGAACTTATTTTTCTTGCACTCTCTGAATGTATGTTATTCGAAAAATGTCAATATTTTGGGTAGGGAATGGGGTTACAGCATATTATTTACTTTTCTGGCCGGGGAGGATGTGGGGCAGCGACAAACTATACAAAATAAAAACGACTGTATTTCTAAAATGTCTTAAAGGGAATGGCTAGTAACTGATCAGTGGGAATCAGTGGGAATGCTGGAGATGATTGTTCCAATCCTTGTGGGATTCATTTAAGAGTACATTAATTATATCTATTGTTGTGTGTAAATTATTTGCTTCAGAATGGTCTCATATTCAAATAATGTGCATGCCTGTACAATGTCGGGGCGATAGTTAACGGGCCTTTAACGATCACCCCGTCACTGTACAGGCATGCTAACCTGGAAACATTGAACTGCACATTACTTGAATATCAGGCCATTCTGAAGCAAATAATTTTCACACAACAAGAGATATGTACTCTTAAATGAATCCCACAAGGATTGGAGCAATCGTCCCCCAGCATTCCCACTGATTCCCACTGATCAGGTACTAGCCATCCCCTTTAACCACTTTACACTCCATGGAATGTGTATTACATTTTTTATTTTATATTTTGGAAATGGAGGGGTGTTCTTAAGTCCAGATGTTTATTTTTTATATCTGGAAACTTATCAAGCCTTACGGTAACGCAGTAGGTCATGACTATCGATGCACAATTACAGCCATGACAGCTAAAGCAAAGCTTGTCTATTCCATGACTGTAATTTATTTGTTCCTACTCTATCGTTTAACTTATCGATCTATATTGCATTTTATTTATGGTATAATTATGCTATGTATACTGGACATTGATGATGTATATATTCATATTTGAATTGCACAAAATCAATTCAAACTTACAGTTCAAAATTTCATTTTTCCTCTATTGCTGTAAAGCAAATTAAAGGAATGCGAAAAAGTCTTCACAAGGTGTGCGTGACATAACTTCAGCTTTTCCCTAATGTACAATATACGACAGTCCGATATGTGATAACCTTGTTGTCATCATATACTAACCGAGCAGGGATCGTCAAAGAAAAACACATTTTCCATAATTATTCATAACAATCTGTAACTATGCGTAACTCTCCGCAAGTATTCAGAAGTATTCGGAAGTTTACGCAAGTCGAAAAAAACAAATAAGGTGTCAATTCGTAAGATTATCCGCAAGTGGACACAGGTGTCCGCATCTGATCGTATCTGTCCGTATCGCCTGCATTTTTTCCGTATTTTTTTTTTTGTAAAAAAAAATTCTTGTGACGGCAAGGGATCCGCAAGAGTTCGTAGGAAAAATGACTTTTTTTTTGGACGGAACTCCGGACGCAGAGCATTATGTAACTGGGGCCTTAGATTTACGCGGAGACGCAACCACTAATGTCAAAATCGCCCACTAATGTCAAAACAACCACTAATGTCATAACACGTGACGACAAACATGTCAAAACAACCACTAATGTCATAACGCGTCGACGACAAATGTCATAACAACCACTAATGTCATAACACGTCGACGACAAATGTCAAAACAACCACTAATGTCATAACACGTCGACGACAAATGTCAAAATCGGATCAACCACTAATGTCATAACACGTCGACGACAAATGTCAAAATTTCCATTTTTACTGCAAATGTCATAACACGTCGACGACAAATGTCAAAATTTCCATTTTTTCTGCAAAATGTCATGACGCGTCACAAGGGCGGATCGAGGAATTCCATAAAGGGGAGGCGCCTTTACAAAATCAAAGGATGGCGCGACCCTCGCCCCCCTCCCCCATTTTCTTATTCTTATTTCTATTGTGTTGCCAAAATAAAGAGAGGGGGCACTAAAGGGGGATGCGCCCCCTCTAAATCCGCGATTGCGTCAACCACAAATATCAATATTAGATTAACCACAATATTTAATGTCATAACACGCCGACCACAAATGTCATAACGCGACACAGGGCCGGATCCATGTATTCCGTAAAGGGGGGGGGGGGGGGGGGGGCTTTACATATTCAAAGGCTGGCGCGACCCCCTTTTTATATTTTTTGTTTCTGTTGGTTTAACCTAATATAGTGAGGGTGCACGAGAAGGGGAAGCCCCCCCCCCCCCCTTGATTCATCATTGCGTCAACCACATATGGAAAAACTCATTGCTTGCATTACAGGGGCGGATCCAGGAATTTTGCACAGGGGAGGCGTCTTTACAAAGTCAAAGGCTGGCGCGACCTTCCCCCTCCCCATTTTCTTCTTTTTATTATTGTTGTGTTGACGAAATAAAGAGAGGGGCTCTAAAGGGGGATGCGCCCCCTCTCAATCCACGATTGCGTCAACAACAAGTCAAAGTCAGGAATTAACCACAAACGGAATAACACGTCGACCACAAATGTCATAACGCGTCACAGGGGTGGATCCAGGAATTCCGTAAAGGGGGGGGGGGGGGGGGGGGCGCCTTTACAAAATCAAAGGCTGGCGCGACACTCCCCCCCCCCCCAATTTCTTATTTTTGTTTCTATTGTTTTAACCTAATAATTACCCCCTCCCATATTTTCTTCTTTCTATTTCTGTTGTGTTGACGAAATAAAGAGATTGGGCACTAATTGGGGATGCGCCTCCTCTCAAGGGATGAAAAAGAGGGCGCTATGGACTGAGACACACGCGGCAATTTCGTTTGTCTCGCAAAAGTAACAAAATTTCACCAAATTGGGACGTCTACTTCATTCTTGTGGGCCTCACATTGTAACAAAACGACGAAGTTAGAAACATCGTCTGAGGATGGACCAACAAAAATCTGCTCGGCCGCAACGGTTAGCCGCTACAAAGGCAAAAAACTATGGTCCTTCTGTGAGAAAACCCGCAGCCCAGGTACGTGCAAACAGCCCGTCAAGTCCGAACCCGAAGGTCACTAAAACCCTGCGCCCATGACTCCGGCCGCTTCCCAGCGAGAGTCGTTGGAAGGCCAAACAGCCAGCGATGCAGAATCTGTTGAACTGGAGCCTGATGACGTCACAAATATGGCTGTCGCATCCAAGACGGTAACTAACCCAATGCACCAAGATCGAGGCGCCACTATGCCCGCCGATAAGAAAGCACTGGCCTCTGCACCTCCCAATGTGCAAACCCCTGGAAGCTTGGACGCATACTTCAAAGAAGCTACCAGCGGATTCCAAAAAATGATCCAAGACGCTGTCGACAAGTTCCTTGGGAAGTTGAGCGATCTTGAGGCCAACATTGAAGCTTCTATCCAATTTGAAAGCAAACGGGTCGATGATCTCGAAGTCAAACAAAAGGAAATGGAAGATAGAATGAAAGCAATGGAAAAAGAAATTGCCGAGCTCCGCTCCGAAGTATTGAAGAACAAAGCGGAAACAAACAAAACCGAAAGAATATCTAGGAGGAATAACATCCGCATCGTGGGAATCCCTGAAACACCAAATGACCAGAGGGAAGACTGCGCCCAAATCGTCGAAGACATCCTGCGGTCCAAATTCAAGATGACTACAAAGGTGGAGCGAGCTCATCGTGATGGTCGCAAGGTGGAAGGTCGTCCCAGGCACATCTTGATAAAGTTTCTCTCATACAGAGAAAAAGTAGATGTCATCCGTCGTGCCAGGGAAATCCTTAGGCTGCGTTCACATAGAAGTATACTATTCGGGTATTCGGGGCTCGTTTTCGAGGGCACGCGAATAGCTTGAATCGAACGATAGGATTTCCTCACACCGGTTCACATAAGAGGGCACTATTCGAAAGTACCGAATAGCTGCGAATAGTATAGCAAAGTGGGAATCGAGCTTGTTCGATTTTCTTGCAGCGTATACCGTCTCTCGTTTATGAAATAATGACAATTTTGGTCTGGATTTGCCCTTTAGCAAAAATAAGCATGTAGACTGACATTCTGATGCAGTTTAGAAATTGTTAATAAGATTTGCTGGGATGTAGGAGAAAGAAATTCTCACTGCATGGGATGGTGAGTTGACGGTGCGGGTGATGGTGTATTCGGTGCCCGAATAGCGAATAGCGAACAGCGAATACCGAATACTTCTATGTGAACGCAGCCTAAAGGACGAGCGATATTTCATCATCGACGACTTGACGCAGACTGACCTGGAAGAAAAACAGAAATGGAAGAAACAAGTCCAAGAAATGTACAGCAAAGGTACCAAGCTGAGATTCTATGCCGGAAAATGGCGCCAAACCGGAGGCGCTCCCTTTAATTTCGAGTGAGTAGTCATCTCCTGTATACATTTCTTATAACTTCAACTGAAGTTTTGTGTACCCTACAGAGAAGATCAGTAACATTGGCCCAGTTGTACGTGATTATGATAGGATAGATACTTATTGTCCTGCATGAGTAACTCAGAAATCATATTTTAGGTATACCTATTGCACTCAAAAATTCAATGATGTTGGTTTAGTTAAAATGTGCGCATTGGTTTTTTCATTAGGTATACCCATTGCGCTCAAAATTCAATGACGTTGGTTTGGATGAAATATGCGCACTGGTTTCCTCATAAAAACACACCGGTTTTTGCATGATTACAAACATTCCGGTTTTTCA
Organism: Diadema antillarum; assembly: GCF_040938485.1. Taxonomy (NCBI): domain Eukaryota; kingdom Metazoa; phylum Echinodermata; class Echinoidea; order Diadematoida; family Diadematidae; genus Diadema; species Diadema antillarum. The sequence continues at coordinate 438,723 of NW_027272109.1, read as the reverse complement.
TTACACTAAAGTGAAGTGGTAGAAGAAAATTAATCCAAAGTTTACTAGAATTGCTGTCAACGTGCAGTGCCAAATGTATATCAAGATACTGTATTTTTCCATTTTTTTTTCGTTGTCAGCAAAATACAGATTGAAATATAAGTTGAAATGAAATGTAATATCGTTGATTTTTTTTTTCCTTTTCTTGGCCCACGTGCCTTCAATGTTGGTCACTGGGATGTCTCTAATCTTTATGTGTTAATATAAAGTTCTGGTCTAAATTTCAGTATACAAGAGGTACATATATAAGTTATCAATACAACATAGACATTCTATCCATTTTCTGAATATGGTGTAACTACATGAATTATCCTGGACGTATGCTTCATCCTATTTTTGGGGGTGACTTATTCTTTTTAATACAATAATGATAGGTCCTTAAAATCTTCTCTTATTATTTTTCTCTCTCCTAATCGAAATATTTTTTGATTAATTGGTATTCCATTTCAGCTGATGTTTTGAAAATCGAGGTATGCTCCCAATTCCCCAACCTTTTAGCAGTTAACGTACGCAAGATTTCATTATCATTAAATGCAACACGCTTATGCATTCTATGCAGGTTGTATAGTTGCCCAGGATGAATTGTACAGTCTGTTCTTTTTGTTCAGGATGGCATCTGCAAATGGTGCCATCCGAACTGAATACAGTATCAGCCGAGTATCATATTTTTCTCCACTCACGCAGTGAACCGGCTGCACAGTGTATTTCACCAAGTGTGACTTGCTCAAATTTGGTTTGTGTCTTGAACCAGCTGCACAGTGTATTACAACCCTTTAGCAGTTAACGTATATGCGCAAGCTACATTTCACTATACTGCAACACGCTTAAGCATTCTATGCAGGTTGTATAGTTGTTTTGATACAGTTATAACAAGTTTAAATATAAAATAAAGATGTTTTCGGGTTTTGTTTTTTCTTTCTTTCTGGATCGAAATGTATATATATATATATATATATATATATATATATATATATATATAATAATTTAAATCAATTGGTATCCCAATTCAGAACCTCAACAGCTGATGTTTTGAAAATCGAGGTACACGTGTATTAGTATGCTCCCAAATTACCCAACCTTTTAGCAGTCAACGTACGCAAGCTATGCACACTTCATTATCATTAATGCAAAACGCTTAAGCATTTTATGCAGGCTGTTTAGTTAACTAGGGTGAATTGTACAGTCTGTTTTTTCTATTCAGAATGGCATCTGCAAACGGGTGCCATCTGAACTGAATACAGTATCAGCCGAGTGTTATATTCTTCTCCACTCATGCAGTGGACCGGCTGCACAGTGTATTTATAATATGTTAACCTGTATTTTGTTTGAATTTGGTGTGTGCCTTGTTCGCTATAGAGTTTTCCTTGGCAACCGTGTACTTGCACCATTATAGTGACGGTTGGCGGTCCCAGGGTGTTGGTCTTCTTGGGGCATAGGGATGGGGTGATTTTTTGCTCCGCAGTTATGGAACAGGAAAAATCCGTACAGATGATAAAAACGGTTTATTCATATAGATGTTCCTTGTGAACAAGCCCATTGCTGGTTCTTTCCAAATTGATTCCTCGGGCAAGGATTCCCTTACGCTGTAGCTGCTTGAGATCTGTACCCTTCAGGCATGGTGGTTGTCAGATCAATTTATTGTAATCTAGAGCCTGCACGGGGTAATGGTTCATTGTAATTAAATTTATGTTTATATCATAATGTATGTGATAAATATATTGATATGATTGTCGGAATTTTATTGCGATTAGATCCAGCACGGGATATGGTCAGTGACAACCAAATCCACGTCTATAGCATTTTCCATGTGAGAGATATTTGTCATGATTCTCGATATTTATTAAACCTAACTGCAATTAATGTTTTTGTTGTTGTTGATAAATACCCTTTATGATATAATAATGATAAGTTTAAAAATATGTTTTGTCTGTTTGGGTTTTTTTATATCTTTTGGTTGAAATATTTTTTCTGATTAATTGACATCCTATGATTTCAGAACTCCAACAACTGATGTCTTAAAAATTGAGGTATACTCCCAAATTACTCAACTTTTTAGCAGTAAACGTACGTAAGCTGCATTCCCTTATCATTAATGCAACACGCTTAAGCATTTGATGCAGATTGTGTATGGTCACCCAGGGTGAATCGTAAAGTCTGTTCTTTTTTTTATTTTTTTTTTTGTTCAGGAAGGCATCTGCAAACGGGTGCCATCTGAACTGAATTCAGTATCAGCCGAATGCTATATTCTTCTCCACTCACGCAGTGGACCGGCTGCACAGTGTATTACAATACAATAGGCCCTATATGTTAACCTGCATTTTATTCGAATTTGGCGTGTGCCTTGCGCTTTAGAGTTGCCCGTGGCAACCGTGTACCTGCCCTATGTAGTAACTGTTGGCGGTCCCAGCGTGTGGATCTTGTTGGGGCATGGGGACGGGGTGATCTTTTGCTCTGCAGCTATGGGAGAAGAGAAATCCGTAAAATAATGAATGATATATTTATTATAAATGGTTTATTCATAGATATTCCTTGTGTTCAAGCCCATTGCTGGTTCTCTCCAAATTGATTCCTCGGGCATGGGCTCCTTTAGATTGTAGCTGTTTGAGATCTGTACCCGGCAGGCATGATGATTGTCAGGTCATTTTTCGTAATCAAGAGCCTGCACAGGGTAATGGTTCATTGTAATTAAATCTACGTTTATACCATAATTTATGTGACAAATACGATGTTATGATTTTTGGTATTCTATTGTGATTTGAGTCTGCAAGGGGTTATGGTCCATGCAACCAAATCCACGTTTATATCATAATACATGCGAGTTGTTATGATTCTAAATATTTACTAAACCTTCCTGCAATTAATGTTTTGTTGTTGTTGTTGATAAATACCCTTCATGATGTAATAATAACAAATAAAAAATGAGTTTTGGGTTTTTTCTCTCTTTTGGTCGAAATATTTTTCTGATTAATTGGTATTCTCAATCAGAACTCCAACAACTGATGTTTTAAAAATAGAGGTATGCTCCCAAATTACTCAATTTTTTGGCAGTAAAGGTATGCAAGTTACATTCCATTATCATTAATGCAACACGCTTAAGCATTTGATGCAGGTTGTGTATGGTTACCCAGGGCGAATTGTACAGTCTGTTCTTTTTTGTTCAGAATGGCATCTACAAACGGGTGCCATCTGAACTGCATACAGTATCAGCCGGATGTTATATTCTTCTCCACTCACGCAGTGGACCGGCTGCACAGTGTATCACAATACAATGATATGATATGTTAACCTGTATCGGTTCGGACGACCTCTTCAAGCGTCTAGGATGGAGTGAGGACAAGCTGAAAAAGTCGGGTCTCTTCCTCTACATTTCGACCTAGGAATTACCCGGCCCTCTTTCATCTACAGATTTAACCCAGATCTCATTTATAAGTTTGAATGTTAATGGTTTGCAGAGTAAACTAGATATTGGAATTTTGGACTTACATTTGCAAGCATATGATGTAATCTGTCTTTTAGAGACAAAAACAGACACACCAGTTCTGTCTCAATCTCATATTTGCGGTTTTCAGTGTTATAGTATGCCAAAATATTCCAATAAACAAAAGTTTGGTGGTTTTCACGGTATGTGTATTCCGATGAAGAATCATATTTTTAATTGTTCTGAAAGAATTCATGCAACAGTTTCTGAATCAATTTTATGGGTCAAGGTAAATAGTAAAATTTTAGGTTTTGAGTTTATTGTTGGTGCAGTGTACTTGCCATGTGAGGGATCAATTCACCATTCTAATGAAGTTTTTGACAACTTGGTGCAGGATATTATTGATATTAAAAGTAGATATGATGCACCCTTTTGTTTGCTGGGTGATTTCAATGCCAGGACGGGTTTGCTTGATGATTTTTTAGATGTAGAGGATGTGTTGACAGATCAGACTGGATTAGGCTTTTGAAATGATGTCTCTGATATCATGGAACTACTGATGGCCTAGATATTCCAACTACTCGTTATAATACTGATGTCCATGTAAATAACAGTGGAAAGTCTGTTATTGATGTGTGCCAAAGTTTTGATCTCAGGATTGTTAATGGAAGAATAGGGGAAGATCAGTCTGTCGGAAAATACACATGCTTCAACAAAAATGGTGGTTGTAGCACTATTGATTATGTTATTGTATCTCGCCAGTTATTTTCTAGCATTACTCATTTCAGTATTGATGTATTTGATAAATGTTTGTCAGATGTTCATTGTCCTGTCAGTGTGACCTTGCAATCGCAAAATTCTAAATCTGCTGTGAATGTCGACACTGTTTTTAACAACTCTCAAAACGCTGCAGTAGACAACGCCGTTTTAGATTCACAGCCTGAAAGTCAACGTTATTTATTATTCAAGTGGAACAGTGACAGCGCTGCAATATTTAAACAGAAAATCAAGGACTCGGCTGAGCTAATGTGTGAAAATGTGGAATGTTTAGATGGGAATGCAAATCAAGATAGTATCGATTTTTGCTACAACTATGCAATATGTTCGTCAATGTTGCACAGGATGTTGGCATTTGTAAATGGAGACAATCTCGACATAATGTAAACACAAATGAGGTTGTCAATAAGGATAAAAACAACCATCAGCCTTGGTTTGATGCAGAATGCAGAGCTGCCTGTCAGGAGTATTTGAATGTTAAAAATCGATTAAAGAGGAAGCTTAAATTTCTGGGCAGGTCGGGGGCTACTTGTCTGTTGAATCATTATGAGTCTACAGGAAAGTTTTATAAGAATTTATTATTAAAAAAGACATAAAAGAAGGACATTTCACAGAGATTTGAATGAATCTCTCCGTTCATTACAGACATCCAATCCGAAAGAATATTGGCAATTGCTCAACAGTAATAATGAACGCAAAGTAAAGAAAACAGGAAATGTTTCATTAGGGGATTTTGTTAATCATTTTAGTCGTTTAGGTAATAGCCAAGATGACCAGCCCACAGGCCTGGAAGATAGTACCGGTACTTCAGTAATTGTTGAGGCAGATGGTCCCTTGGATGCCCCAGTCACTTTGGAAGAAGTGGCACTAATGATTAAGAAACTTAAAAATTCAAAAGCTTGTGGAAAAGATTTCATAAGAAATGAATTCCTTAAGAATTGTCCCATAGAGATGCTTCATGTGTTGGTAAAGTTCTTTAATGTGGTACTGGATAGTGGTATTGTTCCAACTGAATGGTGCATAGGGATTGTCATTCCTATTTTTAAGAATAAGTGTATAGACACAAATCCTGATAATTATAGAGGAATAACTCTTCTCAGTTGTCTAGGAAAACTTTTTACTTCCATTTTGAATCATCGAATCTCGAGAGTTTTTCGAAACTGCTAAAATGTTAGGTGGAGAACAGGCTGGCTTTCGTTCTAATTATTCTACAATTGATGATATTTTTGTTTTGAAGACTATAATTGATGTTTATCTGCAAAATGAAAAACGCTTATACTGCGCATTTATTAATTACAAGAAAGCATTTGATCTAATTGATAGATCATCTTTATGGTACAAAATGTTGAAGATGGGACTTAGGGGTAAACTGTTTACTGTCATTAAGAATATCTATGAAAGTGCTAAATCATGTGTCGCGGTTAGGGGGGAGATGTCAGAGTTTTTTACTTGTAACACTGGTGTACGACAGGGTGAAAACCTTTCCCCACTTTGATTTGCCATTTATCTGAATGATTTTCAAGAATACGTTGGAAATTCATATGGTGGACTTAAGTATTTGGAAAGTGAGATTTCTTACTACCTGGATTCTGATAATGTCAAAAAAGCTTTAAATCTTTCTTGTTTACTTTATGCAGATGACACAATAATTTTAGCAGAAACTCCGGAGGAGTTGCAAAAAGCTCTTGATGCTGTCGGCTGTAGATAGTTATTGTCAGACGTGGCGCTTGACTGTAAATGCAAGCAAGTCTAAAATTGTTATTTTCTCCCGTGGGAAGGTTAGAAGAATTCCTGAATTCGTTTATGCTGGTGATCCACTTGAGGTTGTAGATGACTTTGTGTACCTAGAGTTAAATTCAATTATAATGGTAGTTTTAAAAAGGCAATTTCTAAACAAGTCACACAAGCTAGAAAAGCACTTTATAGCATGTTGGTCAAGGCTAAAAAGTTACAGCTCTCTGTGGACACACAGTGCCACCGATCATCTTGTTTTACCTGTTTTACTCTATGGTTGTGAAGTCTGGGGTTATGAGTGCATAGACCAAATTGAAATTTTCCATAGGAAAATTCTTAAGAAAAATTTTGCTTGTGAACAAATGTACTCCTGATTGTATGGTTTATGGTGAAACTGGATGTGGAGTAATTTTGAACCATATTAAATGTCGAATGATTGGATTCTGGTTGAGATTAGTCAAGGGAAAAGAAACCAAACACTCATGTACAATTTTCAAATTTCTGCTGCATTTACAAGGAGACATGCACTCCCCGTCAAAATCACAATGGTTATTATTTATCGCAAATATCTTTTATTATGCAGGGCTAGGGAATGTGTGGTTAGCACAAGGGGGTGGATTTAGTGCTGCATGGATTTCACACACCTCAAAAGTTAGACTTTTTGATATGTTTATTCAAGAGTGGAGAGCAGCAACATGGTCAAATAGAATCTGTACAAATTATAGAATGTTTAAGGATAGCTTCATGTTAGAGAAGTATTTACAGGTCTTGTGTAAGAAAGATTATATTACGTTAAGTAAATTCAGATGTAGATCTAATGGATTACCCGTTAATTAGGGCAGGTTTGATGCAAGCTTGACAGATGAATTGCATTGTACTATCTGTTCATCCGACGATATAGGGGATGAATTTCATTATATTTTTGTTTGTCCCTCTTTCAACAAAGAGAGATTATTGTATTTACCAAGTAGCTTGACGGCCAGTAGACCAAGTGCATTACATATGGCCAAATTATTCAATTCAACTAATGCTTGCCATTTGAAAAAACTAGGCAAATTTCTCAGAATTATTATGTTTCAGTTCTCTTCAATACCAAAGAAGAAAGACAGTATTTTTGTAGAAAGTAAAGTAGATGTGAATGTTTGTACACGTAGTGGTAGAGTAGTTAAACGTTCTTTACGCCTTGTTTTGTAAACATATTTATTCATATCTGTTATTTTCACATGTACATGTACATTATCACTTATATTTTTGTATTTATATATTGTAAATATGTTTGTACTCTCATACCCCGAGAGGGGGTCGATAGAGTCAATAAAATCTTACAAATCTTGTTCGAATTCACGGAGCACGCGATCGATTTGCGAAGGACGCGAATTACAAAATCCAACATTCGGAAAAGTTTTTTCTCCGAATGTTTTCCGACAATGAAGCCGAAAACTATTCTTGCGCAATTTGTGCGAAGTTTCCACGACGAATGTGCGAATGTCGTGTGTATCATTGCTAAAGTACAGCATGTTACGTACACGAAGAACACGCGACGGAAATGCGAACAACCAAAAATTTTCAATAATCATGGGAGAAAATGTACCAAGGAGAGGTGGAAGCTGTCTTGAGTTGAATTTCTTTTTCTTTCCTCTATTTCTCCTTTCTTTTTCTCTCATTTCTCTGTCGTGTGCTTGCCTACATTTTTTTTCCTAGGACCTATCTCCACTAGTAAAGCATTTGATTTTTTTTTTGCTGTTCCTCCAACACATAATCTCTATAGTTCAAATGAAATTTTACATACTTTAGATTAAGTTTAAGTGCATTCTGCGATTTTTTTTTGGTATATCAAACATTTCTTTATCTTTGCTAGTCTTTAATTTCTTTTGTTACTATAGTTGTTAATAATTGTTTGATGTTTAGATGTATGCTACGATTTTTATTTGTAGAAAGCATATAGGTCATACATCCCCCAAACGGGCGCTAAACGTTCGCGAGAATGTCTCAAAAGGTACGCGAACAGTTTGCGATTACGTCGTAAAATGATCGGAAAAACTTCGCAGGTTTCGCGTAACATACGCGAGACATTCTCCAAAGTTTCGGAGTCTGTTTGGGGTTTCACGAACATTTTGCGAACATCGCGCATGTCTTGCGAAGGTCTTGGGCATATGACGAGGCTTTAAAGACACTTTCGAGAACAATTCACGAGCAAATCACGACCAAGTGTGCGGAAAACGTTCGCAAAAAATTTCAAACTTTTTTGAAATTCTCGCCGAAGTAAAAACGACATTTGCGAACAATTGACGACGCTTCCGAACCCTCACGTTCGTTTGGCGATTATTTTGCAGACTAAAATACGAATGCTGGATTTTGCCATTCGCGTCCTTCGCAAATCGTTCGCGTGCTCCGTGAAATCCCACCCTAAGAACTGCCCTTGGCAACTGTGTATTTGCCCTATATAATAGCGGTTGGCGGTCCCAGCGTGTGGATCTTGTTGGGGCATAGGGATGAGGTGATCTGTTGCTCTGCAGCTATGGGAGAGGAGAAATCCGTATAAGAATGAATGATAAATACGGTTTATTCATAGACATTCCTTGTTTTCAAGCCCATTGCTGGTTCTCTCCAAATTGATTCCTTGGGCAAGGGTTCCCTTAGACTGTAGCTGTTAGAGATATGTACCCGGCAGGCATGATGGTTGTCAGGTCACTTTATTGTAATCTATAGCCTGCAATGGTAATGGGTAATGGTTCATTGTAACTAAATTTATGTTTGTATTATAATCCATATGATAAATATGTTGTTATGATTCTCGGTATTTTATTGCGTTTAGAGCCTGTACGGGGTTATGATCCATTGCAACCAAATCCACGTCTATACCATAACCCATGCGAGAAATATTTTGTTATGATTCTCAATATTTACTAAAACTGCCTGCAATTAATGTTTTGTTGTTGTTGTTGATAAATACCCTTTATGATAATGCTAAAAAGTTAAAAAATGTGTTTGGGTGATTTTTTTTTCTTTCTCTCTCTCTCTCTTGGTCGAATTTTCTGATTAATTGGCATCCCAATTCAGAACTCCATCAGCTGATGTTTTAAATATCTAGGTATGCTCCCAAATTACTCAACCTTTTAGCAGTCAACGTACACAAGTTAAATTTCATTATCATTATTGCAACACGCTTAAGCATCTTATACAGGTTGTATAGTTATCCAGGGTGAATTGTTCAGTTTGTTCTTTTTGTTCAGGATGGCATCTGCAAACGGGTGCCATCTGAACTGCCAGTATCAGCCGAGTATTGTATTCTTCTCCACTCACGCAGTGGACCGGCTGCACAGTTTAATACAGTTTATTACAATATATTATGTCAACTTGTAACTTGCTCGAATTTGGTGTGTGCCTTGTTCGTTATAGAGTTGCCCTTGGCAACCGTGTACTTGCCCTATATAATATTATACTGGCCGTCGGCGGTCCCAGCGTGTTGGTCTTCTTGGGGCATAGGGATGGGGTGATCTTTTGCGCTGCAGTTATGGGAGAGGAGGAATCCGTACAGAATTAATGATAAAAACGGTTTGTTTATAGATGTTCCTTGTGAACAAGCCCATTGCTGGTTCTCTCCTAATTGATTCTTCGGGCAAGGATTTCCTTCCTAGAGTTGCCCTTGGCAACCTAGTATTTGCCCTATATACTGGCGGTTGGCGGTCCCTATGAGACTTGAGATGTCTTCTCTTCTGTCATAACACAATACGTATCATATAATATGTTCCTTCTATTGAATGGATAAAGAATAATTACCGGAGTTTTATTATAACTTATTTTGTATATATTAGAATACATGCTTATGACAAACTGTTCTCTTTATGTTTGTGCCAACTAAGATCGTATTAATGTTATGTATAGGACGATCCTATTTTCTTTTGTAGATAACGTTATTTCAAGAGACAACGATATAATGTGTAACTGCAATATTGCAACAATCTCCACTGTCAAATTGCTCTCTACTGCCCTCTACAGGTGCCCTCGTGGACTCAAGCAACGGACAACACGCTCACCCTTTAATACGCAATTCAATAGACACAGCATTCAATTCAATTAATGATTATGACTTTTTTGATTTGGCAGGACCTTCTTTTGAACAAAACGAATCAAATATCAATCAAAATGACACTTTTTTGATAATTATGTTTCCGACAGTCTTAATTCATCGCCGAAAGAATTAGATTATGATTTTGACACAGAGAACCAATTGCAAAGTCCGTCTTCTGAATATCTTACTCAAACCCAATTTAACAATGTTGTCAAGGAATATGATAGTACTATTTTTTATCTTTTACATTTTAATATTAGGAGTATAATAAGCACTTTGAAGAATTGAGGTTATTTTTAAATAGTCCCATTATGCATAATATATCGGCGGTAGGTTTAACCGAATCCTGGCTCTCTCATGACTCCAGTCTTCCATTCGCTCTCGACGGGTACGATTTAATGGATAATAATAGACAAAATAGGGTAGGTGGAGGTGTTGCCATATATGTTTCACAAAATTATGATTATGTAGTTCGTGATGAGTTTACGAGTATGACTGATTTTTTTGAGTCTTTATCTATTGAAATCACAGTTCCAGGCAGTAAAAATATAATCATAGGTGTAGTGTATTATAGACCACCAAGCGCAAATACTAAATTATTTTTAGATTATTTTTCGGATCTGGTTAAAAACCCACTTTTTATAAATAAAAATTGTTTTATAATGGGTGATTTCAACGTAGATTTACTAAAACAGAATAATATGTCGCAAGATTTTTTGGAAATATTTTTATCTGCCTCTTTTTTACCCTTAATATCTAAACCCACACGTATAGTTAATGAATCTGTTTCTCTTATTGATAACATTTTTTTGTAACATTCTTGCTCCTCCCAATTCTTTTGTAGTACGTACTCTCAGATATCACCGATCATTTCCCCATCTCGACTGGTTTTTCTTTAAATGAGACAGTTAATAATAAAAACAACCGTATATTTAAACGAAGAATAACTTATGAAAGTATAGCTAGGTTAGGTGCTAGTTTAGACACCGCATACTGGTCCTGTATCTTTGATACAGATGATGTTAATTTGTCTTTTGAATATTTTATGAAGATTTTTATCCAACAATTGGACACTTGTATTCCAAAACGTAGAGGAAAATCAGCTAATTATAAAAAATACCCAGGCTCCCATGGATTTCAAAATCGCTCCTGCGTTCAATAAATAGAAAGAATAATTTATATTATAGATTTAAAATGAAATGTACTGAGCAATCAAAGTTGAAATACACCAGTTACAAAAATACTTTGACGAGTATTATACGTATAGAAAAGAAAAAATATTATACTAATCAGTTAAAATTTTACAGGCATGATATGCAAAATACATGGAAAGTTTTAAAGCAAGCCATGAATATATCAAATGTTAAGTGAAATATTATAAAAATTAGATTTGATGGCGAAATTTTTGAAGATTCTTAACAAATTTGTGATATTTTACAAATTTTATCCAACAATTGGACACTTGTATTCCAAAACGTAGAGGAAAATCAGCTAATTATAAAAAATACCCAGGCTCCCATGGATTTCAAAATCGCTCCTGCGTTCAATAAATAGAAAGAATAATTTATATTATAGATTTAAAATGAAATGTACTGAGCAATCAAAGTTGAAATACACCAGTTACAAAAATACTTTGACGAGTATTATACGTATAGAAAAGAAAAAATATTATACTAATCAGTTAAAATTTTACAGGCATGATATGCAAAATACATGGAAAGTTTTAAAGCAAGCCATGAATATATCAAATGTTAAGTGAAATATTATAAAAATTAGATTTGATGGCGAAATTTTTGAAGATTCTTAACAAATTTGTGATATTTTGAATAACCATTTTTCTTCAATTGGGGAAAGCCTGACAAGTAATATTCCTCCCTCCACAAAACACTTTTCCGAATTTTTGGGTCCACCAAATTCTAGTTCAGTATATTTCAATCCAACATACACTCAGGAGATAATTGATATTGTCTCGGATTTTAGTTCCAAAAAAAGTGCTGGACAAGATGACATCAGCAATTTTCTTTTAAAGGGGGTAATATCGTCAATTGCGGATCCTTTAGCCCATATATTTAATCTATCTCTTTTTAATGGCACCTTCCCCGAAAGTATGAAAACAGCAAAAGTCATCCCTTTGTTTAAAAAAGGTGACAAATCAGACGTAAATAATTTTAATTCTCTTTGCAGATGACTCAAATCTATTTTTTCACACAATAATCTTCTTACCCTTGTTAATACAATAAATTCAGAATTAGAAAATGTTGCCCAGCGGATAAAAGCAAATGAATTATCTCTTAATCTTCAAAAAACAAAATATATGCTCTTTAGTAATTCTACTGAGGCATTACCTGTTGATATTGTTTTAGATGATACTCCACTCGAAAATGTTTCCCATATAAAATTTCTTGGAATAAGAGTTGACAATAAGCTTTCCTGGAAATTTCATATTGACAGTATATGCAAAATTATTTCACGTAATATTGGTATAATTAATAAGCTTAAGTTTTGTTTTCCTTTGTCGTCCCTGCTCGTATTATATTCATCCTTAATATTGCCATATTTAAATTACGGTATTCTCGCGTGGGGAAATACATAATAAATAAAACATTTTTAGATAAATTACTTTTATTGCAAAAGAAATCACTCTGTGTTGTATGTCATACTGTATCTTTGTCCCATATACTGACCCACTATTTTATGAGCATAAAATATTGAAAATTAATGATCTGTATTTGTTTAATTTAGGACAATTTATGTATAATTATTATAAAAATAATCTCCCTTCGCCCCCCCCCCCCCATTTTCTTATTTTCATTTTTGTTGTGTTGAAAAAATACATAAAGAGAGGGGGCAGTAAAGGGGGATGCGCCCCCTCTAAATCCGAGATTGCGTCAACCACAAATATCAATATTGGAATAACCACAAATGTCATAACGCGTCATAGGGGCGGATCCAGGAATTCCGTAAAAGGGGGGGGGGGGGGGGCGCCTGTACAAAATCAAAGGCTGGCGCGACCCCCCTTTTCTTATTTTTGTTTCTGTTGGTTTAACTTAATATAGTGAGGGTGCACGAGAGGGGGAGCGCCCCCTCTCGATCCATCATTGCTTCAACCACACATGGAAAAACTCATTGCTTGCATTACAGGGGCGGATCCAGGAATTTTGTAAAGGGGAGACGTCTTTACAAAGTCAAAGGCTGGCGGGACCTTCCCCCTCCCCATTTTCTTCTTTTTAGTTCTGTTGCGTTGACGAAATAAAGAGATGGGCACTGAAGGGGGATGCGTCCCCTCTCAATCCACGATTGCGTCAATTACAAGTCAAAATTTCAATTTCAATTCCAATTTATTTTCATATTTCTCGATGAAAAATTACATCAAATATAACAAAATTAAATGAAATACATGACATACATAGAATATTGCAAATATATAAAACATAATAGTGGTCGATCTGTTAAGTTTGGAATCTGTGAATGAATGCTAAAGAAATATGAAGGAACCTACTTAAAAGCGAGCTTGTTGAACGTAGGTCCCGGTTAAAAACGAGTTTAAGATTGAGAAGGGGAGCACGGGTACAACAATGATCGGAACATAAGAGAAAAACAAAATAAAAAAGTACAAATATACATATATAAAATCGGGGATTAACCACAAATGTCATAACACGTCGACCACAAAATGTCATATCGCGTCACAGGGGCGGATCCAGAAATTTCGTAAAGGCGGGGGGGGGGGCGCCTTTACAAAATCAAAGGCTGGCGAGACACTCCCCCCCCTTTCTTATTTTTGTTTGTGTTGTTTTAACCTCATAATTATAGTGAGGGTGCACCAGAGGGGGATGCGCCCCCTCTCGATCCATCATTGCGTCAACCACAAATATCAAAACTCATTGCTTGCATTACGGGGGCGGATCCAGGAATTCCGTAAAGTGGTGGCTCCTTTACAAAATTAAAGACTGCCGCTTTAACTGTCGTTTAAACAAAAGAATTAAAAAGATAGTAAAAAGGGGGAGGGGGAAGTCGCCAACGCTTTACGGAATTCCTGGACCCGCTTCTGTAATGCAAGCAATGAGGAAGCATTTCTGTTGTTGTTAAAACAACAGAAATGAAAAATAGGGGGTGCGGCAGGTTTTCAATTTGTACATTTGTAAAGGCGCCTCCCCTTTACAGAATTCCTGGATCCGCCCCTGTAATGCAGGCAAGGAGTTTTGACATTTTGATGCCCCCTCTATTTTTTTTTCTTCAAAGCAACATAAATGATAAAAAGATGGGGTGATGGGGTGATTGTTGTTGATCATGGATCGAGAGGGGGCGCATCCCCCATGGTGCCAATCTATATATTTCAGTAAAACAAGAGAAAATGAAAAGAAGAAAATGGGGCGGTGTCGCGCGAGCCTTTGATTTTGTATAATAAAGGCGATTCCCCTTCACGGAATTTCTGGATACGCCCCTGTAATGGAAGCAATGAGTTTTTCCATGTTGTGTGGTTGACGCAATGATGGATCGAGAGGGGGCGCTTCCCCCCTCTGGTGCACACTCACTATGTTAGGTTAAAACAACAGAAACAAAAATAAGAGAAGGGGGGGGGGGGTCGTGCCAGCCTTTGATTTTGTAAAGCCCCCCCCCCCCCCCCCCCCCCCGTGACGCGTTATGACATTATTTTGTGTTCGAAGTGTTATGACATTTGTGGTTAATCCAATATTGACATTTGCGGTTGATGCAATTGCGGATTTAGAGGAGGCGCACCCCTTAGTGCCCCCTGTCTTTCTTATTTGTCAACACAACAGAGATAAGAAGAAGAAAAGGGGGAGGGTCGCGCCAGCCTTTCATTTACTAAAGGCGCCCCTCCCCTTTGTGGAATTCCTGGATCCGCCCCTGTAATGCAAGCAATGAGTTTTTCCATTTGTGGTTGACGCAATGATGGATCGAGAGAGGCCGCATCCCCCTCTGGTGCACCCTCACTTTTATATTCGTTTAAAACAACAGAAACAAAAATGAGAAATGGGGGGGGGGGGGGGAGGAAGTGTCGCGCCAGCCTTTGATTTTGTAAAGGCGACCCCCCTCCCCCTTTACGGAATTCATGGATCCGCCCCTGTGATGCGATATGATATTTGTGGTCGACGTGTTTTGACATTTGTGGTTAATTCCCGATTTTGACTTTTGGTTGACGCAATCGCGGATTATGAGGGGGCGCATCCCCCTTTAGTGCCCCTCTCTCTATTTTTGTCAACAAAACAGAAATAAAAAGAAGAAAATGGGGAGGGGAAAGGTCACGCCACCCTTTAACTTTCTTGTAAAGAATTACGCCTCCCCTTTACAAAATTCCTGGATCCGCCCCCATAATTACAAGCAATGCGTTTTCCTATATTTTGTTGTTGACGCAACAGTGAATCGAAAGTAGGCGCTTCCCCCCTCTAATGCACCCTCACTATATTAGGATAAACCAACAGAAACAAAGATAAGAAAATGAGGGGGGGGGGGGGTCGCGCCAGCCTTTGATTTTGTAAAAGCGCCCCTCCCCCCTCAACGGAATTCCTGGATCCACCTCTATATGACGCGTTATGACATTTGTGGTCGACGTGTTTTGATATTTGTGGTTAATCCCCGATTTTGACATTTGTGGTTGACGCAATCACGGATTGAGAGGAGGCGCAACCCCCTTTAGTGCCACTCTCTTTATTTCGTCAACACAACAGAAATAAGAAGAAGAAAATGGGGAGGGGGAGGGTCGCGACAGCCTGTGACATGGTAAAATCGCCTCTCCTTTATAAAATTCCTGGATCTGCCCCTGTAATGCAAGCAATGAGTTTTTCCATATGTATAATTGACGCAATGATGGATCGAGAGGGGACGCTTCCTCCTCTGGTGCACCCTCACTATATTAGGTTAAAACAACAGAAACAAAAATAAGAAAAGGAGGGTCGCGCCAGCCTTTGATTTTGTAAAGCCCCCCCCCCTCTTTACGAAATTACTGGATCCGCCCCTGTGACGCGTTATGACATTTGTGTTCGAAGTGTTATGACATTTGTGGTTAATCCAATATTTACATTTGCTGTTGACGCAATGGCGGATTTAGAGGAGGCGCATTCCCCCCCCCCCCCCCGAGTGCCCCTGTCTTTATTTTCACGGTCAACACAACAGAAATAAAAAGAAGAAAAGAGGAGGGTCGCGCCAGCCTTTCATTTTGTAAAGGCGCCTCTCCTCTTTGTGGAATTCCTGGATCCGCCCCTGTAATGCAAGCAATGAGTTTTTCCATTTGTGGTTGACGCAATTATGGTTCGAGAGGGGCCGCATCCCCCTCTGGTGCACCCTCACTATGATTATTATGTTAAAACAACAGAAACAAAAAGGGAATGGGGGGGGGGGGGAGTGTCCCGCCAGCCTGTTTTTTTTTTTTTTTTTTTGGTAAAGGCGCCCCCCCCCCCCCTCCCCCTTTACGGAATTCCTGGATCCGCCCCTGTGACGCGATTTTGTGGTCGACGGGTTATGACATTAGTGGTTAATTCCCGATTTTGACTTTTGGTTGACGCAATCGCGGATTATGAGGGGGCGCATCCCCCTTCAGTGCCCCTCTCTTTATTTTGTCAACACAACAGAAATAAAAAGAAGAAAATGGGGAGGGGGCAAGGTCACGCCAGCCTTTGACTTTCTTGTAAAGACGTACGCCTCCCCTTTACAAAATTCCTGGATCCGCCCCCACAATTTCAAGCAATGAGTTTTCCCATTTGTGGTTGACGCATCGATGGATCGAGAGGGAGCGCTTCCCCCTCTGGTGCACCCTCACTATATTAACTTAAACCAACAGAAACAAAAATAAGAAAAGGGGGTCGCGCCACCCTCTGATTTTGTAAAGCCCCCCCCCCCCTCTTTACGGAATTCCTGGATCCGGCCCTGTGACGCGTTATGACATTTGTGGTCGAAGTGTTATAACATTTGCGATTGACGCAATGGCGGATTTAGAGGAAGCGCACCCCCCCCCCCCTCCTTAGAGCCCCCTCTCTTTATTTCGTCAACACAAAAGAAATAAAAAGAAGAAAAGGAGGAGTGTCGCGCCAGCCTTTCATTTTGTACAGGCGCCCCTCCCCTTCACGGAATTCCTGGATCCGCCCCTGTGACGCGTTATGACATTTGTGGTTATTCCAATATTGATATTTGTGGTTGACGCAATCTCGGATTTAGAGGGGGCGCATCCCCCTTTAGTGCCCCCTCTCTTTATGTATTTTTTCAACACAACAAAAATGAAAATAAGAAAATGGGGTGGGGGCGAAGGGAGATTATTTTTATCATAATTATACATAAATTGTCCTAAATTAAACAAATACAGATCATTAATTTTCAATATTTTATGCTCATAAAATAGTGGGTCAGTATATGGGACAAAAATGCAGTATGACATATAACACGGAGTGATTTCTTTTGCAATAAAAGTAATTTATCTAAAAATGTTTTAAATGTATTTCCCCACGCGAGAATACCGTAATTTAAATATGGCAATATTAAGGATGAATATAATACAAGCAGTGACGACAAAGGAAAACAAAACTTAAGCTTATTAATTATACCAATATTACGTGAAATAATTTTACATATACTGTCAATATGAAATTTCCAGGAAAGCTTATTGTCAACTGTTATTTCAAGAAATTTTATATGGGAAACATTTTCGAGTGGAGTACCATCTAAAACAATATCAACAGGTAATGCCTCAGTAGAATTACTAAAGAGCATATATTTTGTTTTTTGAAGATTACGAGATAACTTATTTGCTTTTATCCACTGGGCAACATTTTCTAATTCTGAATTTATTGTATTAACAAGGGTAAGAAGATTATTGTGTGAAAAAATAGATTTGAGTCATCTGCAAAGAGAATTAAAATTATTTACGTCTGATTTGTCACCTTTTTTAAACAAAGGGATGACTTTTGCTGTTTTCATACTTTCGGGGAAGGTGCCATTAAAAAGAGATAGATTAAATATATGAGCTAAAGGACCCGCAATTGACGATATTACCCCCTTTAAAAGAAAATTGCTGATGTCATCTTGTCCAACACTTTTTTGGGAACTAAAATCCGAGACAATATTAATTATCTCCTGAGTGTATGTTGGATTAAAGAATATTGAACTAGAATTTGGTGGACCCCAAAAATTCGGAAAAGTGTTTTGTGGAGGGAGGAATATTACTTGTCAGGCTTTCCCCAATTGAAGAAAATGGTTATTCAAAATATCACAAATTTGTTAAGAATCTTCAAAAATTTCGCCATCAAATCTAATTTTTATAATATTTCACTTAACATTTGATATATTCATGGCTTGCTTTAAAACTTTCCATGTATTTTGCGTATCATGCCTGTAAAATTGTAACTGATTAGTATAATATTTTTTCTTTTCTATACGTATAATTTTCGTCAAAGTATTTTTGTAACTAGTGTATTTCAACTTTGATTGCTCAGTACATTTCATTTTAAATCTATAATATAAATTATTATTTCTATTTATTGAACGCAGGAGCGATTTTGAAATCCATGGGAGCCTGGATATTCTTTTACAATTACCTGATTTTTCTCTACGTTTTGGAATACAAGTGTCCAAATGTTGGATAAAAATCTTCATAAAATATTCAAAAGACAAATAACATCATCTGTATCAAAGATACAGGACCAGTCTGCGGTGTCTAAACTAGCACCTAACCTAGCTATACTTTCATAAGTTATTCTTCGTTTAAATATACGGTTGTTTTTATTATTAACTGTCTCATTTAAAGAAGGCATTTTGTAAAGGCGCCCCTCCCCTTCACGGAATTCCTGGATCCGCCCCTCTAATGGAAGCAATGGGTTTTCCATTAATGTGGTTGACGCAATGATGGATGAGAGGGGCCGCATTCCCGTCTGGTGCACCCTCACTATAATTATTATGTTAAAACAACAGAAACAAAAATAAGAAATTCGGGGGGGGGGGGGTGTCGCGCCAGCCTTTAATTTTTGTAAAGGCGCCCCATCCCTCCCCCTTTACGGAATTCCCGGATCCGCCCCTGTGACGCGTTATGACATTTGTGTTCGAAGTGTTATGACATTTGTGGTTAATCCAATATTTACATTTGCGGTTGACGCAATGGCGAATTTAGAGGAGGCGCACCCCCCCCCCCCCCGAGTGCCCCTGTCTTTATTTTGTCAACACAACAGAAATAAAAAGAAGAAAAGAGGAGGGTCGCGCCAGCATTTCATTTTGTAAAGGCGCCCCTCCCCTTTACGGAATTCCTGGATCCGCCCCTCTAATGGAAGCAATGGGTTTTTCCAATAATGTAGTTGACGCAATGATGGATCGAGAGGGGCCGCATTCCCGTCTGGTGCACCCTCACTATAATTATTATGTTAAAACAACAGAAACAAAAATAAGAAATGGGGGAGGGGTGTCGCGCCAGCCTTTAATTTTTGTAAAGGCGCCCCATCCCTCCCCTTTTACGGAATTCCCGGATCCGCCCCTGTGACGCGTTATGACATTGTGTTCGAAGTGTTATGACATTTGTGGTTAATCCAATATTTACATTTGCGGTTGACGCAATGGCGGATTTAGAGGAGGCGCACCCCCCCCCCCCCGAGTGCCCCTGTCTTTATTTTGTCAACACAACAGAAATAAAAAGCAGAAAAGAGGAGGGTCGCGCCAGCCTTTCATTTTGTAAAGGCGCCCCTCCCCTTTACGGAATTCCTGGATCCGCCCCTCTAATGGAAGCAATGGGTTTTTCCAATAATGTGGTTGACGCAATGATGGATCGAGAGGGGCCGCATTCCCGTCTGGTGCACCCTCACTATAATTATTATGTTAAAACAACAGAAACAAAAATAAGAAATTGGGGGGGGGGTGGGGTGTCGCGCCAGCCTTTAATTTTTGTAAAGGCGCCCCATCCCTCCCCTTTCACGGAATTCCCGGATCCGCCCCTGTGACGCGTTATGACATTTGTGGTCGACGGGTTATGACATTTGTGGTTAATCCAATACTGATATTTGTAATGGACGCAAACGCGGATTTAGAGGGGGCGCATCCCCCTAAATGCCCCCTCTCTTTATTGTGTCAACACAACATAAATAAAAAGAAGAAAATTGGGGAGGGGGAGAAGGTCGCGCCAGCCTTTGATTTTGTAAAGGCGTCTCCGCTTTGTGGAATTCCTGGATCCGCCCTTGTGACGCGTCATGACATTACGGTATATTTGGAAATTTTGACATTTGTCGTCGACGTGTTATGACATAAGTGGTTAATCCGATTTTGACATTTGTCGTCGACGTGTTATGACATTTGCAGTAAAAATGGAAATTTTCACATTTGTCGTCGATGTGTTATGACATTAGTGGTTGATCCGATTTTGACATTTGTCGTCGACGTGTTATGACATTAGTGGTTGTTTTGACATTTGTCGTCGACGTGTTATGACATTAGTGGTTGTTTTGACATTTGTCGTCGACGTGTTATGACATTAGTGGTTCGTCGTGTTTTGACATTAGTGGACGATTTTGACATTAGTGGGCTCTACAGGCCCCTTTTTGTGGCCCCTAGGCTTACGGTACAGGATGTGACTTGCCAGCAATTCATTTTATTGACCCTTGGCCTCATCCTTATATGATGAGGCCATCAAAAAGTGTGACCCTTTTCAGCTGAATAAATCTTCTGGGCCCCCGGTCTACCTTTGCTGTAGCTAGCTGTAGCTACCAGTATACATGCGAGTACAACTAAGTACATAGGCACGAATACGTACGTTTGCGTAAATACTATCTTCGTTAACCCTAATCCATCGTGTTTCCGCTCAGCTCTGTACACTGTAGGGCTAGGGCTAGCTTATCAACCGGCTACATCACACTATTATTCGAGCAACGTTTGTTTGTCTGTCTGTCTGTCTGTTTGTCTGTTTGTTCCTCTACTCCTCCCAGGTCCTTGGTCCGATCTCCATCAAATTTAGTGTGTGGATGCAGGTTGACCGCGAAATTGCCCTGGAGGGGTTCATTTTTGGAAAGGTCAAGGTCACTGGGGTCAAATGTCAAATAACTTCTAATCTTCGTCAGCTGCAATATTCAGACACCCGATAGAGGGCGCTATATTGATTTCTTACTTTTCCTACTTTGGCTGCATTGGTACATGCGGTGGCACCTCACTATGACATAATTTCCCCCAGAAATATCCTCAATGGGGATTTCCCAGGTGTAGGCCTACTTATGCTTCCAGCAAGTTTGGCCAAGATCGGACCAAGGAGTAGCACAAAACAGTTATTTGACCTCCGTTGACCCAGTGACCATGACCATTTCTGGGGGAATCCCTATAGAGGATTTCTGGGCACTGGCTGAAGCCAAACAAGCATGATACATGTACTTCATCAAAGCCCCCCCCCCCCCCCCCCCCCATTCCCCACTTCGGCTGATTCAGCACTCCACGGGTACATTGACTAGTTTATCAATATGTAACAAAATGTCGGCATACTGGTGGTGACAATGCATTATTTTTTTGCTACAATGTAAGCAGTTTTACTGACCATTATGACTCCAACGCAACTTTGCATTTTTTTTAAATTTGAACCAAACGCAAAGTTGCGTTTGATTGCAAAGGAATGGCGTTTAAACGCAACTTTGCGATTAAACGCAAGTCCTTTCAGCAACAGACTTGCGTTTAAACGCAAAATTGCGTGAGATTTGAAGGACTTTCGTTTGATTTTTGAAGTTGCGTTAAACGCAAAGTTTCTAGCAACGGGGCCCAGGAAAGATTACATATACTTACAATAGATTAACAATTATACGGACCATAACACCAGTTCTTTAACAATAAGTCTGTAACATTCATGCAAAATGCTATTTACAGCTAAAAAGAACTCTCCATTCTCCCAGAACTCACCGTCACTCAAGATGATTCTATTCTTCATTTTCTGCTAGAACAATACCGCTACAGACATAATTTACACAACTGCTCAGATCTGTGCAAAGAATATCATTCATTCTAAATGAACATTATGCTTGGTCATTATACACAGGGTTCTTCTGGATAAGCCATCATATTCATGCAAAACATCAAGCACAGTGAAAGCTTCTCCATCCTTATCAATACTGTCATTAGTCTAATTGACACTGTATTTTTCATTCTCCTCTAGAACAGTATTGTTACAACCAGTTTTTATCTGTGCAAAAAATATTGTTTGCACAGGTCCTCTATTTCCACATGTTTGGAGATTTTAGGTTCACATGATGCACCGACCACCCATGCCAGAAAATTGTACTAATTATTGAATTGGAATAATGTATTTTGCTGCAGTTACCATCAGATGTTCGTCATGTGGAGGCCAAGGAAGACTTTCTGTGGACACATTGTCTATTGCAGCCCTCAAAGTTTGGGCCGAGATGAACGACTCCTTCAAGGGTACACCACTTTGTCTATGCTGAGATTCTCTTGGGACCTTGGGACCGATGATGATAATTCCTCAGCAGTTAATGAAGGAAGGAGTGTTTCTCGCATGACAGTTCTCTTCCTATACTAGTTCCTGCGTTGGAACATCTATTACATATACTATTTCACCTTGACTACGATGACAAGGCTGCATGAAACAGAGCTGTGGAAAAACACTGTGCAGACGAGTCTTCAAGTTAAATGGTCTGTAGCCTTAAATGTCTTCACCATCTGTTCTTTTCACTTCTTAAATGAACATGACATTCAGTTTGGCAAGTCTCATGATCTCTTTCTGATGCACAATCCTCTCATTCACAACTTCACAAACTTTGGTGAAGGACGTACTGTAATATCTCTCAACATTCCTAGCAGGTGTGACATACAGGCACCTTGCATAAGACCTGTAGCACGAACGGTGATACTTCAACTTCTATAGCAACACAGTCCCTGCCTCTTATGTCTCTATGTTCCCATGCGAGCGGAAAATGGAAAACGTCGAAGGACGTAATCGTCCGCAGCATCCGTAACTGTCCGAAAATATCCGTAAGCGGACAAAAGTGTTGAGATACGTTAACTTACGGTCACGTTCGGATACTTACGGTGGACGTAAACGAACGGAAACGGACGGGAGGTAAAATATTTTGCGGATGGTCTGCGTCCAGGCTACGGATAGTTACGTTCAGTTACGGATAATTACGTTTGGTTACGGTTACTTGCGGAAGTCTGCATCCGTAGAATCCCTCTGCGAAATTTTGAACATTTCAAAATTTTGCAGGCTTATGGCGCCGTCATTTTGCGTTTCTTTACGGACGAGTTACGGACAGTTACGTCTACATACGTCCCTGCGGATGCCTGCGTCCACGCTGCGTTCCCATGCGTTCACTCATCCGTATCTATCCGCGGCGGACGTAACCCATCGTAAAGCACTGTGTGACTGGGGCATAAGTCATTATCACTCTTGATTCAGAGATTTTAATCAAAATTCGTTCATAATTTCTTGAGTTGATTTGCAAAAAGGCTTACGAACCGATACCGTCAGTTCGATTTCGACCTTTCATCATTTCAAAATTACTGCGTGTAAATTGTTTGAAATAGGGCCGAGTTGTCCCTTAGGCCGAATTCACCCGTATCATTATGGAATGATACTCGGTATACCGACTTTTGTATCCTTCTGGAATAAAAGTCGGTATACCGACTTTCATAATTGTTTTGAAATTGATTTCAAAATACTCCAAAACAACTCATCATTCCGGCAAATCACGTAAGCCAGGTAAATTTCTTGTATAGCCTCTTTCGATATATTGCAAGCAGATATGAAATGTTGCAAGACGGTTTCTCAAACCCTTACCAGAACTATGTTTTACTAAGCCTCGACTGATGCGAGACCGGTGCAGAACACCGCCTCGCATCAGTCGCGGTTTAAATCCAATGACCTGTCTTAATGCGGTATCGGAAACATCTCTCCGTTGTCCCTGTGACGTCTCCTCAAGCTGGGTTCAGATAAAAATCGGCGGTAACGATACCTCTCATAGCTGTCTGCGAGATTGATGTTGCGATCCGATGTCGGGGGATCCAGCAACTCGTGTTCTATCTATAGCATTCACAAAAAAAAAAAAACCGACGTCCCTCCAACGGTTTTCTTTGAATATCATCGATGGGGGGGGGGGGGGTATGTGTCGGCGTTCAGTGGGAGATAAAACGACGATATGTCGACAATTAGTGAATGGTCCCCAGCCGAGTCAATGAAATCGGAGATAACGATGACGGATAAGCGGCCCATTACAGTAACTTGTCCCCGGGCCGAGTCAAAGACTCCGTTTACAGTGCGAGGCTCGGCCGCGGCTCGGCCGCGGCCGTGCCCAGCCCGCTTCAGTGTAAACGCGCAAAAGGCCAAATGCGAGGCCAAAATTAGCCTCGCATTTGGCCTCGCTCTGGAGGTGGTCTCGGCCGCGGCCGAGCCGCGGCCGAGCCCGGCCTTTTCTTGGTGTAAACGTAAACTGGGCCAAATGCGCGGCCAATTGCGCGGCCAATTTTAGTCTGGCTTCCAAACCCACTGCCTGTATCTTTTGCTATTCAGGATATTAACCCCCTCAACGTCGAAAAATAGTATAGTTTAAGGTGGTTTTGTCCTGCGAAGGATTTTTTTTTTTCCCACGGCAAAGGCCTTTGCCCGAACGGCGACTTCGTCGCCACGAAATTCATTTGGCAAAGGGTCTGAAAACCAGACAATATCAAATTGTGTTTGTTTACAAGCAGAGCGCCACTACGACAAAATATTTAGAGGTTTGAATCAAAAGCGCGGCCTAGCCCGGCAGTGTAAACGGACAAAATTGCGGGGCCCGGCCTCGCAATTGAGGCTGGGCTCGGCCGCGGCTCGGCCGCGGCTCGGCCCAGCCCCGCTCTGTAAACGGGGTCTGAATTGTACCCGTCCGCTGCGACTGATGATAAGCGGCCCATTACAGTAACTTGTCCCCGGGCCGAGTCAAAGACCCCGTTTACAGTGCGCGGCCGTGCCCAGCCCCGCTTCAGTGTAAACGCGCAAAAGGCCAAATGCGAGGCCAAAATTAGCCTCGCATTTGGCCTCGCTCTGGAAGAGCCCGGCCTTTTCTTGGTGTAAACGCAAACTGGGCCAAATGCGCGGCCAATTGCGCGGCCAATTTTAGTCTGGCTTCCAAACCCTCTGCCTGTATCTTTCGCTATTCAGGATATTAACCCCCTCAACGTCGAAAACTAGTATAGTTTAAGGTGGTTTTGTCCTGCAAAGGATTTTTCCTTCGGCAAAGGCCTTTGCCCGAACGGCGACTTCGTCGACACGGAATTCATTTGGCAAAGGGTCTGAAAAGCAGACAATACCAAATTGCGTTTGTTTACAAGCAGAGCGCCACTACGACAAAGTGAAAGGTTTGAATTAAAAGCGCGGCCGAGCCCAGCAGTGTAAACGGACAAAATTGCGAGGCTCGGCCGCGGCCGAGCCCGGCCCCTCACTGTAAACGGGGTCAAAGACCAGCCGCCGGCACGTCGCCGATGTATCATCAATTACATGTGCTTTGTACAACTGCTTTCTGGACCATGTGAAAAAGGTTATACGTATATTGATAACATATCACGCAATGTCACTCATACCCCATTTTGCATCTTCATAGTCATTGACATGCCCCCGATATATCTGCTACGCGCCGGGGGCTAGTCGTTGACTGATCACTGCAGGGTCTGAGATGTATCGCCGACATGTTGTAATCGGCCGGGGAACAATGACTAATCGGCGGAGTTTCGTCTATCTATCTGCGATTCCACGCCAAAGTCGGCGATGGGTGCCGCCAGGGCTTTCTTCGCCGATCGATGGCAAAATTTTAACTCGCACTTAAAACAACCGACAGCCCACCGATCACTAAAATAGTCGTTTCTGTCAGCGGAAAACCCGGTTGATCGACGAAGCATCTCAGACCTACAGCCGAATGTGCCCCTCTCACCCCCAAAATCCATCGAAATCACATCGACGGCGCGTCGGATCGTTTATGTGAACCCAAGTCGCGGAGACTAATGTAGGCCTACATGTCCGCGACGTCTCCGGAACTTTTCGGAGACTCATGGCGACCTACCCTCAACGCCTCAACGGCAACTGTATTCCAGAGACTTCGGGGTGAATGAGTATTCACCATGTTTTGAGATGCATGTGCAGCAGGCAGCTCCTCAGAATCGCGACTACTACACTTGCCAGTTACGTATAAAGTCGTTGGACCGAAACAGCCTCCACTTGGCGCTCCATTGCAGCCAAATGCCTGCACCCGTTAAGCCGTGTTCACAATCAGACAATCACCTTGAACTCTTTGAATACGTGGGCTTTATTACACTAGATAATATTACCTGTCTACATCTACCTGACCCAGCCGCAAGGGTTTAAGTTAGAAGCAGTGAAAGCGTTCACAGGACTGTACAGACTACCAAGAATACATGCATTTATTCAACAGGTTAGTGCTCGACAAATATTGTAAAAGTCGCGTTGAGGAAACAGTAAAGATAAAACATTATTATTATTATTCATGGTTTATTGAAATCGTGACTCGCAGCGATATGGATTGCTGAATTGCTCACAATTGTACATAAAAGACATGATGTATACATATGAATATAACAAACCTGTTTGTACTACAGATATAAACATGAAATTGCAATTCTTTATATACATACACGGTAAAATGCATAAAATGTAATTCCGATAATTTGCTACGAGTAAAATGCCTCTTGGTGCATTTCGAACAGCTGCTGAGGTGCCTAAAGGATGTGTCTTTAAACGTCACATAATACTAAAGTGTATACGGTTATGTGTGTGTGCATTTAACGTGTGTGCATTGAGCATGTGTGTATTCAAGCGTACAGTGTATTATGATTTGTTTGTTCAGTACTGAATTGCTCCCATTTGTACTCGACGAACATGCATAGACCTACACAGAACATAACAAAACCGTCTTTTACTATACAACAAATGCTATCACAAAAAACACAACCTTACATATATAAAATTCAGATTCTTACCACAAGGAAATAACCTCTTGCTGTATATCAAACATGCGCTTGAGGGGAGTGTCTGTAAACATGTGTGTGTATGATGTGTACACTGTAAAAACATGGGTGTTAGATTTAACACCACGGGTGTTAAATCTAACACCGGTCAAACTTCAATAAAGGACCACACCCACAGGTGTTGAAAATGCACTGTGATGGTGTTGAAAAGTGTTCACCTGACACTTCGTGGTGTTAATTTGACACTGTACCTGGTGTTATTTTGACACTGTTCTGGTGTTAATTAAAAAATGACACCACATGGTGTTGATTTGATATTTGTTGGTGTTAATATCAATGGTTTAACACCCGTCCAGCTTCAATAAGAGACCACACCAGCTGGTGTTACTGGGGTGTAAATTTATTTTCACATTTTTTTCAAAAATCTAGTATTTTTTTCCAAAAATCATGTTTTTAGACCAGCCCTTTCGTTGTCCTATTCTTTAATTCCAACTCAATTATGTTCTTTCTATTCAACAGTAAGTGAAACAAGCTCAAAGTATAACAAAAGTTAATCATAGTACAAATTGTTATTATTGTTATCATTATTACTCTAATCATCATTTGCTATCAAAAGGTTCTTTATCAATATTTAAGTCGGCGACAGAATAAAAAGGGTAGGTGAAACCAATCCCCTTACCAATAGTCTATAGTTTATGATAATCATCACGAAACACTCGCGGAAATGCAATTAACGATATTAGTTTCGTGGTGAGTTACCGACAAATCATAAAATGAGAGAAAAAAAAAATGTTTCCGATTCTATGTTCATTCTGTCATTAACAGAATAGCCGGTGTTTCACTTTGCAACAACATCACAAAATGGGGGAAACAGTAGAGCACATCAGCAGGGTACGCTTCGTGGCGACAGAACCAATCAACTTCCTGATAGCGGCAGTCCAAGGAGCCCTCTCCACTCTCAGGACATTGTACGCCCAAGATAGTCTAGCGCAACATTATAATTACTCGATCAATCACTATAACCTAAACGGCACGTGTTCTGATGGGGACGTCACGGATCATCTCGAAAAACAGATACAATCCGAGACAGCCTGGTGGAACACGTGGCTTGCAGTTCTCTCTGGTCTTCCACCAGTTGTAACGGCGACATTCCTGGTAGCTGCCTCGAGCTTCACCGGTCGAAAGCCGATCCTAATCATAGGCGTAGTATGCCATCTCATTGCTCCTCTCATCTTTCTCCTGGTAGCGCTCTTTGGTCTACCCTTGTCCTTAACTCTCCTTGGGGCCGCTGTGCTTGGGTTGGGTGGGGATATAGAAGGTGTCATAACAGTATCCCTGGCTTATGTTGCTGACTCTTCCGTGGGAAAGTCTAGAACACAGAGGATAGTCGTTCTCACACTTATGTATGAGGCGGGTTGGGGTTGCGGTCAAACGCT
The DNA here is from genome assembly GCF_040938485.1 of Diadema antillarum. Taxonomy (NCBI): domain Eukaryota; kingdom Metazoa; phylum Echinodermata; class Echinoidea; order Diadematoida; family Diadematidae; genus Diadema; species Diadema antillarum. The sequence continues at coordinate 410,318 of NW_027272109.1, read as the reverse complement.
TGGAGGTTTGATTCTCGGTTACTCTAATAACTTTCCTGTCTCCTTCGCGTTCCCAACAATATTGGCTGTAATCAACATTGCCTACACAACATGGCCAGGATTGGTCTTGGAGACAGTACCTAAGCGTGAACCCCTCCGAATAGGTACTATCCTTCAGAAGTCTTTTGATAGTCTGGCTGGATTCTGCACACGCTTCGAGAGGCGCAAGAGGACTAACGTCGTCATACTGACCGTCATCATCTGTCTCGTGCGTTTTGTACGAGGGAGCATTTTTGATGTCGTCGTGATTTATAGTCTGGGAAAACCTTTCTGTTGGACAGCCATTTTTGTGGGATGCTTTAATGCCAGTGTTGCTCTGGTTCCTGCAGCAAGTAAGAACTTAATTCTATACGTTTTCTTATTACCTTATTATCATAATCATTGTTCATGCTATCAATGGCTAGAGAGGTTTGTGTTCACCCACAAAACTTTAGTATACGTTAATACATGATTAACCTAGTAGCGAAAAAATAGAACAAGACAAAATACAGAAAAACTTCATCAAACAGAGGGTAGGCATACTAGTATGTACCGATTGCGCTATATTTTTCCTGAGTCATCTGTCTTCCATATTTGGTATGACGATATTACCTCTCTCCGTATGCTCCATAAGATAGCTTTCACGATTGCAGTACGTGTGTGCGTGCGTGCGTGCGTGTGTTTTCGGGGGGGGGGGGTACCTCACTTGCTTCGTCAACATACCCCAAAGTGATTATGTACACAACTATTGTATATTATGTTTATTTTGTTTTTCTTGCTAAAACAATGTATGGCTATTCTGATTCTATATTTTTGGGGGCTTATTTTCACCAAATTATGTAAACAAAATTAAATGCGCAGTGTCTTACTCCAACGATACACACGAATTTCACAAACAACGTTTGAGGGTGAATACATTTGACCAAAGAAAAAACAAATGTCATAGTATGCTGTACATAACATGTTGTCGTCATGCAATTTAAAACTGATTGAATAGTTTACTTAACTGTCGCTTACTCTATCATGCTCAGTATATAGATTACTGATATTTTGTATGGCACCCACCGTTTCTATGATCATACATTAACACATTTTCCTATTCCAGTTGCAACTATAGTTACCAAACCTCTACTGAAGTGTTTTTCCGAGCACTGGTTGATTCATTTCGGACTCGTCTCGTTTATCGCCCAGCTGATCACCTGTGCCCTGGCAGAAAACACAACCCAGCTTGCCTTCATTGGTGCGTAAAGTTCCATAACAAAGGAGGTTCAAGAGAATGGTGTCACAACACTGTCGTATTTCCTTTGAAGCCAGGTTCGATGCCGCCACTCCAAAGTATTTGAGGCATGTGGCAAACTGGATCTGCGCGCGCAGATAGGAAGACAATTGACCCATGTCTCATTGCATAATCATCAGCCACTTTCTAAGTAAGATATGTCTTTGTGATGGTAATTACTTTTTGCCATCCCTACTAATAAAAGATAGGTGATGTATAATGGTAAAGACACGGAGATACGCGAATAAAAATTGCGCAAAAAAATGATGAAATGAAAATGAAAATTACTCCACTAGCCGTGCCCGGCCACTAATCCCAGTATATCTATTATTAAAGAATCATACTTGAAGATTATTCCAGATCAGTTTCATTTGTAGGAATTAAGTGGAAAAGTAATAAAACCGGCTTTCCAGGAGGGTACAGTTTTAAAAACTTTCACATGATACAGCTCTGATTTACACTTTTGCACGTATTTCTAGGAGGGAGTGGCCTTTGTTTAATGTACTTTATCATTGAGTGAGATTTCGTTTCATTTGATAGATAATCAAGCAAAATATATCCAACATTAAGTTAATGAAATGAATTTTCCGATTGCTCAGCAAGAGCTAAGACGGCGGTATCAAACCCCGTCATCAAAGGCATTGATCATCCTGTGGAATTCCTGTGTACAACAATAGAATAGTGATAACTGATTGAATAATTACAGCCAGTTGGAACTCCATTTCTTATACCTCCTTGATTTCACGCGTTGTCTGAGGAAAGGCCTCCAAAAGGATGATCTAAACATAACTTGTATACAAGAAGTGAAGTCGAAATTGTTTAAAGAGTGGAGAATATACAGCCAATATGCAATTTAAGTGAATAAAATGCCAAACATCACTTCTGTAATGATGTGAATTGAGATAAACGAATCTGTGAAAGATTGACTCATAATTAATTTATCTTTGTTTTCATTCGGAATGGTGATGAACATAATGTTTTATTTTCAAGTAGACCTGTTCTCTCCACATGCCGCTTTTTATTTCCATGTTTACCAACATTGTGTTGTGGTGCGTGTACTCCGTAATCAATATTTATAATATGCTTCGTACAGTGATACGTGTATGGCAGTGCATTCTCAAACCTTTTGCAATATCAAAAATATCCGCTTGACAAATTCCTGACTGGTGCTTGTAAACTGCCAATATGTACTTTCACAAACTCCTAGAAATTGTAACTTAACAGTGTAAAGCAGGCTGAAAATTTATCGCATTCCAAAAATTTCTTTAGCTTCTGCTGTAGGTCTCCTGCGCTCTTTACCGGAACCTCTTGGTAGAAACCTCATCTCACGACTTGACTCGGCTGAAGAACGGGGGTAAAGTTCAACCGGTTATATTCCATTTGATCATCAGCTTTCACAGAAAATGCTAACTCTGTCGTCCCTAGGTGTCGAGGAAATTTGCAGCTTGCTATTTGTTTTCTTACTCCTTGTGGATTTATGTATGTGGACTCTCTTAGAATTGGTTTTTCATTCCCTGTTGTATTCTGTTTTCTGTGCTCTCAAACACGTGTTTTTTCTTTTCTTTTCAATTCACGTCAATTTCATTATTTATACTTCTCATAATATTATTCATTCATTTATTTCCAAATTCTCATTAAAATACATGTAACAAAGAACAAGGTGAAGATGATAACATTACATTCGGTAACAGTATACATGTACAACAAAAACAAGCACAATGAAGAGAAAAAAAAAAGAGAAAGAAAATTCTAAGAGAGAAAATGGAGGAGCCAGTAGAGGCCATTAACCTTTCTACGGCTGGACTCCCACTTGAGCTTTTATGTGCATTATGAGATACGCTTAAAAGGAGGGAAAGAAAGACGATTAAAAAACAGAAAAAAAAATGAAAACAGGCAAACTATGAGTGAAAAATAAGTAAAAAAAATACACAATGCAGATATCACATGAACATTAGATTAAATTTCTGCAGAAACTTCAGTTATAATTATTCAACAAATATTTTTATATCTGCGTTTAAAAAGACAAGGATAGGACATAACTTCATTTCATCAGGCACAGAACTTCCAAACATGTACTCCTTGATATTTAATAGATCTTTGCGATGTAACATATCTGAGAAGAGGTAATATCTTACCAGTTTGTCTAGTGTTATATAAATGAATATCTCTCGTATATTTAAACATGTCATCAAAGACAGAGGGTAATATCTTATGAATATACATTATACATAAATGAGGCGGTTTGTAGTTTACATATATCAAATAAGTAAGAAGCTGGAACTTTTTAAACAGAGGCTGGGAAGGTGTTGATAGGGTGAGAATTTGTTATTGCACGTAATGACCTTTTCTTAAGTGTGAACAGATTTTGCACATTGGCCCCAAATCATTGAACAATGTGTTAAATGTGGCAATATAGTGGCGTTATAAATATATAATAAAAATCCTTAACGATAAGAAATGTCTTATCCTATAAATCACATTTGTTGCACAGGATATTTTATGCAAAACATCATCTGTATAAGGCGCCCAATTAAGATGTTCATCTAACATAACACCAAGAAATGATGTACAAAAAACTCGCAATACCTTTTGATTATTTATAAAGTACATATCACGTTTAGTCGAAAATAATGAGAGCAGAAATATAATGTACTTCATAGACATCAGTATACAAACAAACGTATTCACACATACTCACACACACACATACATGTATGTCTTTATCAAGGATATTTGTTTTGTTCACATGCCTTTTACAAAACAAAAAAATATATACAATACACAATTACATGAACAACATTAAAATGACATGATCATATAAAACATAAGAGAGACGTCTTTTTTTGCCAACATAGTAAAACAGAACAACATCATATAACATGATATCTTATATCAACATCAATTTTCAAACATTCAACCTATTGATATATTATTATCTTTAACTGTGAATACAACAAAAACTGATATGAGTGATTGTTTCCGTACGTTTTGGGCACAATATATACAAAAAAGATACTCTCATCAGTGATTTGAATTATTTGTCAAATGATTCTAATTTGTAATTATATAGAAGCTTATAATTACATTCTTTTATACGATGCAGCTCATTCACCCATTATTTTATTCTGTAATAACTCTTTCAATATTTTGTTTTCAATACTTTTCAATACAATATAACATATAATCACTATATATACTAGTATATATCTGTTATATATCTACAATATTATAAATAAATAAATATATATTATATATATATTTTATATATATATATATATATATTGATTATTGTATACCTTCTTCATGCCAAAGGTAAAGTTAATTTAGTTTACCACTACTTCCACTAATAACACCATAAGGCCAATGATGATTGAACTGATACTGCATACTGTACTTCTGCTATGTCTAGGAACATGAAAAATGACAAGACAAATGGTCTTGTTCGAAAAGCGTAGACCTTAACGATTATGTTGTTGTTGTTGTTCGTTGTGATATCCACTCCTGATGAATTGCATCCATTTGCTTTGATTTATAACAGATGCGGCGTTTTCCGTGCTAGCCGTGCCATTGTCACTTGCCATCGGCCTTTCTTACTTGTTTTTGACGACAATTTACCTACACCGTCAGCATTGGCATGACTCCGGTTACTTTTTACGTCGCTGCAGCCATCCTTGTCATTCCAATGGTATTAACCGGGTAATTTGAAACTTTTTTTTGCTTGCTAGACATGGTAAAGAGCGGATGTATTCATTGTGTCAATCTATTTCCGACTCATTCCGTGGTATAAAATTGGTAATTTCGTTACCTTCTCCTAATGTCAGGAAACTGCAGGAGGACTATAATAGTGATTATGCTCTAAAGTGATTCGGCAGGTTGGAACCCACACGTGTGAAAACCAATAATTGGCATCTTTTGCGTAATATTTTTTTTTCAATCGAAAGATTTTTGTCAAATCAATTGGTATCTAGTATATCTTGTAGTATGGAGCCATAATGATAATCTATATGCATAAGATTAGCCTTCATATCCCGATAGGGTTCTAGGGAAATTGGCCCAGACCCTCTCCCCTAATCCCACACTTTGTGTAACCCTAATCCTGAAACCAATCCTAACCCTACACCCTAAACTCAAACTCAAACCCTTAACCTAACCCTAACCCTAATACTTACTCTAACCAGTATTTCCGGAGGGGGGGGTGGGGGGTAAATGTCCCTAGGGATAAGTTCCCTGAGGCGCCTAATAACTGTTATTCGATGTTTTATGAGCGTATTCGAAAGGTTAACATCCCTCCAAGGGATGACAGTCTAATACTTAAGACACACAGAGATATGACTAATAATTTTGTTATTCTAAAAAGACATAAAAAGGTGGCATGCAACCTGGCCGCCATTATAGATCCCAAGATGTGAAGTTACCCTGTTCTGCCTAATTAAACTGTTACATGTGAAAAAAAAAGAAGTTTAATGTATCAGTATTTTCCGGAAATAGTCACTGACGACTTGGTAACTGATCTTTACTTTGATGAAGCCCTTCTTGCATCGTGATTCAAATTCAAATGACTGCTAAAATCATACACATGTGGAAATTTAAATCATTATTATGGACTATTAGCAGCTTTCTCAAAATTTCGAATATTACTGCTCTATGAGGACATTGTAAAAGAAAGAGGAAACCTCCGAAATTTACTTTCTTATGTTTATGTTGTTGTGTTCCGCTTCAGACGATGGTCCTTTGTCCCTCCCTATACATCAAGCTAGAGTGTGGCATAGAAGATATTCATGTTAATCGTGATGCTCATGAGCATTAAGCAGATAGGTGCACTTATAGTTTGTACTCATAGATCTTGGCCCTGTTCACAAACATCAGACAATTTTACAAATAGTGCGTTAACATTTTTGCACAACAATCTGCAATGTTTATTCACCGTCATCCTGTAGCTCAGTCAACATCTATAGGCCCTACTCCAACTCTAAACTCTGCTGACAAAGGAACGATCTTGTATTATGGGCTTATCTTTGCTTTTTTTTTATTTCTCCACCACGAAGTGTCGCCGGACGCATTATTCTCTTTTAAGTTCAACATTTGTTTTTGCATGAAAACTTATGGCGGTGTTAACACAGTATTATCACGGATCTTGCGGTGCAAACTCGGAGGATGCCGTTCTTTATACGGTGAACGGCGTATTTGAACACGGGTCCATTTCAAACCGCCAAGACCGCCACAGAAAATTAAACTTGCATGTTTAATTTTTCTGGCGTTTCCGCGTTATCGGTAGCGGTTCTCGGGTTTATGGCAGATGAAAGAGTGTCATTATCCACATTCGTTATTCAATACCAACGAAGAAATTATCATTGGCAGTATTTGCAATTTGTTACAATTTATATAAGAAAATAAATGTGGATTTAGATTCAGGACCATCGGAATAAGGTAAAACATTAATAAGATGAAAAAAAGAGAACGGGGCGGACGATTAAACAAGGTATGTCATCAGGCTTCAGCTGATACATACGCTTGTACCTGTCAGGACAAAGCAAAACAAAGAAAATGCAGATGAAAGTGCAGTTGTCAAAGACATTATGATATAAGGCGCTGTTTCAGTTAAGAGTTCCAGGCTAGTGTATTTAATGCTACACCATTATGATGCTTTTAGGTCTCTGCTTCACAATGTTTGATGTGGTAATGAAAGTACAACACTTACATTGATTTTTTTTTACTGTAATTCTTCAAGGATTCTTCAGGTACTCTCGCTGATCTCGGAAATGACGAGGAACGAATTCCGTTGAACAGTATCAACAAAACAGAACATGAATGACCTACATTCTGCAAACGTGGTACACTGCTTCTGAAAGACTGACCGAGTTCGGATCTAGGATGGAGAAAAAAGCTCAACCCGCAACAGAGAGACTGCCGGTGGTACCACCAATAAACAACACACCCGACAGATGCCTCGGGTGCACGTCACGAGACCGACAGTAGTCCAGATTCTGGACGTTTTTCATCATTACGCATCCACCTCAGTGCGCCGCTCCATAGCTTATCGCGCTATCGGTAGATGATCAGGCAGTGGACTAGACCGACAGCCACGAGTCGTATTGCCCACGTGTCATACAGGCTAGGTGTCATACAGCCCACGAGTTACTAGTATACAACTCACGAATAATACAGCTCATGAGTTCGACACTAAGCTAACAAGGCTCACGAGACCGACACATTGAGGCCAGTGTTGTACCTGTCGAACTCGTGGGCTGTTTTTGGTGTCGAACTCATGGGCTGTGTAATATACGACTTGTGGACCTGTTTTCAATGTCGAACTCGTGGGCGTCGGTCTCGCGGGATGACCCCAATGCCTCACTGACTCAAATTATCATTATACTTCCTTTCGTGTACAGGGTCATTGCTGTTTTGCATTTAGTACGAAAGAGCTTAACGTGATGGCGTAAAATCACTTGAAATTTTTATTTTCACAGATTTTTTTTTTTTAATTTTATTTTATAGGAACTGATCAAAAACAACATTCAAAAGATACAAAACAGCTTTATAGTTGTACATTGATTTGGTAACAAACACTTGTTATAAGCTAAGATTGCTTATGAAATATTTCCAAAAATAGGGAAAAAAAATTGTCTCAACTCTTCTGCATCTCCCCAATCTATTCCTGTCTCTATTTCACAGCTCAAAGAAAAGTATGTCATCTACTTAATAACCCCCGTGAAGATAAAGCTTAGTGAAATGCTTATCAAGTGGATGACACTTTTGTCACAATAATCCAAATGTGAAAATACTTTGTAATAACACAATTTGAAATTGTGAAAAACGTAACAAGAATGCAGTGATAATTTCTCACATACTTCAAAATGTAATCCCAGCATTGATACTTTTAACATTTAAGTCTTTTAGATATTATAACCAGTTTTAAATTGTAGACTTTGTCTAATGAGTACTCATTATCTTTTCATGCCGTTTTCCCAAAGCTAAGCCGACGTTGTCCCACCCGCTTTCCCAGATGGCTATGACGCGTGATGAATCAGTACAAGGTCGTAAAACAGTAACAGTGTAATTATCAGTACCATCACTGATAAAAGACAAATTATTCTATGTATTTCAAAGGGCTCATGGCTATGAAAACAGTATGAACTCAAGCGTACCGCCCATATCCTTCAAATCCCAAGCAAGTAGCCAGCACCATTAATGACTCTGTCTTTCTTTTTTATTTTCTTTTTCTGGTCAAAAGCACTGTAGACTGCAGCTCACACTCTCTCAGTCATTATCGTGTTCATAATTGCCATTCGAGAGTTGTACATCTACTATGAGAAGTGAGAATATCCAAAGTGGGAAAATATATAAACAACAGGTGTTTAGGTGTTATTGTAAATTTATGATGTAATATGTTTATGCGTGTGTGTGCGTGTGTGTGTGTGTGTGTGTGTGTGTGTGTGCTACATTCAATTATGCGTGTTTGGGTATAGGTCGTAGTATTAAGTGGGTGGCAAAGAATTATCTGGAGGTTGTGGATTTTGATTTTGTTTCGTTTTGAGAACATGAATGAAAAAAAAATTAACAAAAGGGAAAATGAACAGCGACTTTCGTTTCGTAAAATGACCTCTGCCATATTGTTATACTAAGCAAAGCCCAAATAGCACCAAAAAATGATGTGAAATATATTGATCTTGATGGCGGTCGGGTGCTTTCTACACCTTTGTATGTTGTGATATCCATATCGAGAGTCTGTTGAAGTGACGATGTAGGTTCAACGAGGTACAGGGTGCCAGACTGCTAAGTACCGAATGCACGGTCGACTGATGAAAACCAATTAAAGTTGCTTTTCAGATATCTCGATGGCATGAAGAAGAGAATTGAAAAATACGTGTTTGTCTGCTCCTTGGCACTGGCGTAGCCAGGGGGGGGGGGCGATGGGGGCGGTCGCCCCCCCTAAGATTTGGACCGGGGATTTGGGAGGCGGAAAAAAAAAAAGCGTGTATACTGTATGCATGCACATGAAGCGGGTCTCCTTTGCAACCTTTCATCAAATAAGATATCTTTTTGAATATTTCACTCAAAGTGTGCACCAGATCGTTGAATTTCAATTCAAAATATGCAAAATCTCTCGTGCTTGGGAGGGGGATACCCCCTCCCAAACCCTCCCCCTCTGTGCCTCTTTCCCTAGCTTAGTACACTTTTTAGATTTGCAAAAAAATTATGAATAATTCCGAGTGCACAAGACTTATCACTTATATTCCGAAAACTCAAGGTTCCCTCATGTATAAGGGGAGTTTCCCCTTTTAATCGACCCTTTCCTCCCTCAGTCCCCCCCCCCCATCAGTATTTTTTTTTTTTTTTTTTGGTGATTTCCCAAATGTTGATTCCATCAAATATGCGTATACGAGATATCTCAATTTCAACCTTAAAAAGGCAAAAGCTCCATCGGAAGGGAAGGGTGGAGATAACACTCGCCCACGCCTTCTTCCTGCTCGCCCGCCCCTCCCCCCCCCCTACCCTTCCGCCATGCATAGAAGTAGATTGTGGCTATACCCAGATCGCTTTATTTCAATTCTAAAAACGCAAAAGCTCCGCGAGCGGGAGGGGAAATCCCCCTTCCCCTAAGCTCTACCTCACTAGACTTTATACATACACACAGATGGTGCACATTCGGAATAAGAGCTAAATTCCGTGATTTTAACACTTCGATGAAAAAGTATTGCACCAAAAATGTGCACCAGATCGCTGAATTTCAGGTCTGAAAACGCAAAATCACGTTCGTGTGGGAGGGGATATGCCCCTATCTACACCCTCGTGTGCATGCTTTTTCTGTTTGATTGCTGAACAGACAGCGTTCATGATATTCAGTGTAAGAATTAATACAAGAAGATTATTTAAATGATACCATTTTATAGGCAAATTGTTCAATAATAATCTACACTAAAATATACTGCAACCTTAAACAAGTGGGACTGTTTCAACTCGTTAAAACACGCAAAAACATGCATCAAATTGCACCATTTGCAACATCAAAATGCAAAAAGTTCTCACCGTGGGAAGGGGGGGGGGACACCCCCCTCCCACACCCTCCCCTCCCCCTTCGCTCGCTCCGCTTGTTCGGGTTCAGTCGCGTTCATGATATTCAGTGAAAAGAATTAATACTAGAAGATTATTTAAATGATACCATTTTATAGGCAAATTGTTCAATAATAATCTACATCAAAATACACTGCTACCAAACAAATGTTACTGTTTCACGTCGATAAAACGCGCAAAAACATGCATCAAATTGCACCATTTGCAACATCAAAATGCAAAAAGTTCTCATACACCTTCCCCTCCCCCCTCGCTCGCTCCGCTCGTTCGGGTTCAGTCGCGTTCATGATATTCAGTGAAAAAAAATTAATACAAGAAGTGTATTTAAATCATGCCATATTACAGGCAAATTGTTCAATGATAATCTACATCAAGATATACTGCAACCTTAAACAAGTGGGACTATTTCAACTCGTTAAAACACGCAAAAACATGCATCAAATTGCACCATTTGCAACATCAAAATGCAAAAAGTTCTTACCGTGGGAGGGGGGACACCCCCCTCCCACACCCTCCCCTCCCCCTTCGCTCGCTCCGTTCGCTCGGGTTCAGTCGCGTTCATGATATTCAGTGAAAAGAAGTAGTACTAGAAGTGTTTTTAAATGATACCATTTTATAGGCATATTGTTCAATAATAATCTACACCAAAATATACTGCTACCTTAAACAAGTGGGACTGTTTCACATCGATAAAACGCGCAAAAACATGCATCAAATTGCACCATTTGCAACATCAAAATGCAAAAAGTTCTTACCGTGGGAGGGGGGACACTCCCCTCCCACACCCTCCCCTCCCCCAGCGCTCGCTCCGTTCGTTCGGGTTCAGTCGCGTTCATGATATTCAGTGAAAAAGAATTAATACAAGAAGTGTATTTAAATCATACCATATTATAGGCAAATTGTTCAATGATAAACTACAGTAAAGTATACTGCAACCTTAAACAAGTGGGACTGTTTCACGTCGAAAAAACGCGCAAAAACATGCATCAAATTGCACCATTTACAACATCAAAATGCAAAAAGTTCTTACCGTGGGAGGGGGGACACCCCCCTACCACACCCTCCCCCCCCCCCTCGCTCGCTCCGCTCGCTCGGGCTCGGTCGCTTCGCTCCCTCGCAGACTAACCGCCCCCCCCCCCCCTAAGATGAAATCCCCTAGGAGCGTGAGTCTTTGTGCATTCCACCCACCTTACCTAGACATCCATTGCGCTATACAGAGCGAGAACTTCCCTCCCCATTGTCACCCTTAAAGGTAATGTTCACTTTTGGGAGCAGAGATGGTGATTTTAAAGATGTTCAATATATCTCTTTTGAAGCATGTATATGTAGGTCAGTTGTACCACAAAACATAACCATCTAACAGTTTTGCAATAAAGCCTAAAATATAAGGAGATATCACTATTATTCTCATTAAACCATAACTCTAGACGGTTTATAATAGTCTGGAAACATTTTTATTACAACTATTGTTCACATTTTGTATATCTAACAATACTTAACATCGATTATACTGCTTCAAATCATTACATAGGTTGTTTCTATATATATCCCTCACATTTTAGAACTATGTTGAAGCACTAGTGCTGGGTTTTTGTTTCATCTGCAAATGGTAAATTATGCCTTTAAAGGTCTCCTGAAATCCACAGTCATGTTGATTTGTGTTGGTTTATTATACTCTCAACACCACTTTTGCGCATTTTCCCTGCTCTGGAAGGTGAGTAAGACCACCCCTTCCGACAACCTTCCCCGCCTGGATTCTTCCGCTTTCTCAAAACAAAATGTTGGCATGTATGCCGCCGGATAAAACGACGTTGGGCTAAAGTCATTTCGCTGACGTTGGACCAACACACTAGCGTGACATTGAACCAACATTGAGTCAACGGATCATTCAAGGTGGAAAATTGGTTGATAAATAATGGTCTGAAAATGTACCAACGTCGTCGTTCCAATGTCAAGTTTCACTGTGGGCAAATGTTGGCTTACTGGCAAAAACGACGTTGTGACTAAGGTTCTCTTATGTTTCTGATGTTGTACCAAAAAGTTGATCTGTAAGGCCTACCAACACTTTACCAGCGTTGATCTAACAACAAACTTTCACTTTTTGGCCAATGTTGGCCTAACGGCCAATATGACGTTGGGTTAATATTTTGGTATTGGGCCAGAGTACATGCATGACATTGGACCAACGCAACGTTGGCCCAACATATCATTGAAGGTTGATAAATAGTGTATATAGCGTATTGGTATGGTATTGCACCAACGTCGTCATAACATCACGCTCCACCGTCGACTAATGTTGGTCGGCCTGCCAAAATGGCGTTGTTGTAATGTCATGTCAATTCTGACGTTGGGTTAAATGCTGGTTCAAACGTTGGTCTAACGCCAGTATGTGCTGGAAAGTGGTCGGTATTACGTTTGCCCAAGGGTGGGAAGACTTCATAACAAGGTGGAAACGTGGTTGCTCTAATGTTCGAATGACGTCATTACAAAGTCGAAAAGTGGTTGGTTTAACTTTGTGACAATATCATATCACATTGGAAAAGTGGTTGGCATAACGTTGGACTAACGTCATAACCAGGCGGAAAATTAGTTTTAAGTCTAACGTCAAGCATTCAATGTTGGGCTAATGCTGGTCTCACGGCCAAAATGATGTTCAGTACACGTCATGTTTCTGGCATTGGGCCAACGGATTATTCAAGGTGGAAGAATGTTTGATTTCAGATAAGACAATAACACAGTTAAAAATGGGTGGGTATAACGCTGGGATAGTCATAATGTGGTGGAAAAGTGGTTGGTATAATGTTGGTCTAACGTTGGGTAACGTCATAACACGATGGAAAAGTGGTCGATACATGGTTGGTCTAACGTTCGGATAACGTCATTACGTGGCTGAAAAGTAATTGGTATAATGTTGGTCCAACATTGATATATGTTTTCCCATTCATTTTCAAAATTTTTTTCATTCAATTTCACAAATTTATAACGTTACTTCAATTTCGTCGCGGGATGTCGGGAATAGGCCAATCTTACTTTCAAATTCGTCTTTCGTCGTTCATTTTCAAATAAAGTCCATTCAATTTAGTCATTTGGCATACATTTTCGTCATATACAGTTCAAATTCATCAGTCTCACTCGCAGCACTCAAAACAGCAAGATCGATTTCGTCTTTTGTCAATCATTTTCGTTAAATTTTCATTCATATTCCTCTCATATCTCTATCCGGCGTGATTTCCCAGTCATTTATGCATTTTTTTCTGTAACCATTCACATTTTACATTCGGGAGTTAACATAGACACAAGTGTCTCCCTCCCCCCCCCCACAAACACACACACACACATACAGAGCCACAGATACAGACACACACACAAGCAATCTGAGTACACACAGACACAAACAGACGTATCGTCTCGCAGACGACAACATCTGGCTAATATGAATGCAAAATTCATGAAATTATGTGAACAAAAACGAATTTGATCTTCACATTCTGCGATTCGTCAGCGGGAGGGATGAATTTGAATGACAATTGACGATTTTGAATGCTATGTCTTCGAAAATGTTAGACGAAAAACGAATTACAGTGACAATTGACGAAATTGAAGTTAGGATTTGCGTTCCACGTGCTTCTCGGGACGAAATTGAATAATAAATCTTTGATATTGAATGACAAAAGTGCGAAAATGGATGGGAAAACCTATATAATGTCATAGCAAAGTGGACAAGTTATTGAACTAATGATGGGATAACGTACTTACAAAGTCGAAAAGTGGATGGTTTAACTTTGTGATAGGCGATATTACCAGTGGAAAAGTGGTTGATTTTATGATATCATTGATGTATGTAAGAAACAGGAAAGGGTCCAAAATTGATCAGTGAGAAACATCACAAATAGTATAAGATTTTCGAGATACAGATGATTTAAATGATGTTATACATATCGCTTTCTACACGATAAGCAATCAATAATCCATGGAAAGTGTTAACCACGAATGCCATATCGTTGTAACTTAAACTACAATATCATGATCTATAGTGTTAAACGCTTTGGAAAGATCCATAAATATACCCATCATTTTGTTTTATATTACTCGTAGCTAGTGATTCAGTGATTTTATCCAATAAGTGAGTTGTTGCCAGGTCGTTGGACTATCCCTTCTGAAAATGAACTGATTTGGGATGAGGGGAGATCATTCCTATGAAAAAAATAATAGAGCCGTATGTGATTTTTTTTTTTTTAATGGATGAACTGGAGAGTATAGATATTGGTCGGTAATTACTCAAAACAGAAGGGTCACGCTTTTTTTTTTTAAATACTGGAACAACTTTCGCTATCTTAAGAGAATTGGGACATACCCCTGTGGCGAGAGAAAGATTACATAACACTGAAGTGCAGTTATATGTTTAATTATCTTCCTCGATAAACAAACACTTCACACTATTTGATGTTTCTTTCACGTAAATTGTATTCACTTCATTGTATGATCTTAATATGTCATTTTACCTACTTTTGCAAATTACTGTTTTGATAATCTTTTATTGTTTTGATTTGGATTTAAGAAACATGACATGCAATGAAATGTTTTCTGCATTTTTCAGTCAGTGTAATGTTACCTTGCATTTGTATGCGTGCATGTGTGTGTGTGTACATTTATGCCTATGTATCATTTGGTTAATTGATGTTTCCTTCATTGTTAAGTGTCATATTCACTTCCCACTATTATCTACGCCTTTTCACCTATATGTAAATAATTTTGTATTGTTTGTGTATGGCATATAAATAGCATGATATGAAACGAAATGTTTCCCGTCTTTTTCAATGAAAGAAAAGTTACATTCCGTTATAGAGGTTCATTGCGTCTCCTTATCAAAAAGCATCATTAAAACATCTATTCCACTTAAATTCGGCTAAAATGTAACAAAAATTAAAACTCTCTAAACGTATCATTCGTGGAGAGATTATTCACTTTTATTACTCTATTACTCTCCGAAGCATACATCTCATAAATTTCATTTTACAAGCTATCTCCATTTCATATAAGAATGCTCCTCTAAGAAAAACAAAAACAAAAAAACAACAGCAAGTCTTTCTTGCACACCGCTTGTGGAACATAATAATTCTCAATTTAGTTTTTAAGAATATTACTAATATGCAATATATTTGATTCACACTCTTAATGTAAAACCACTCATACCATTCTTTCATTACTGTCCATGTTTTCTCATCGACACAATAAGTGCATACACATACACACGCACATACACACACACACACACGTGCGCACACACGAATCCAATATGAATCGAACAGAGATGTTAGGAAAAAGGAACCAAACAGGGAAAGTTTGTTGCTGTAATTGTATTATGCAATCAGAGTTTTATTCTTTGTCTTTTCTTTCATACAACATGTAAGAAGAAAATAGGGCCCATCAGAAGTAACCACAAAAATCAGATGAAGAGGTGACGTCACAATGGGAAAATACAGAGCATGGAAAAAATCAGGACTGGCTATCTCGACAAGTAAAGATAAGACTGCATTAAATTTCATAATGTACCATGTTAATGCACACTTATGTACTTGAAAAGAGCGTTGCAAACAGACAAGAGTGAAAAATAAAAACGAAATTTAAAAGAATTTTATATATTTTCCGACGTTCAACTTTAAAAAATTGATATTTCCTGAGATAAGACTGCACAGGAGTACATCATTTGATTTTATTTGGTTACAGTTAATGCCCTAGATATGTTTTTTTCTGTACTGCTCTACCGGATTTACGCTCACTGTTTTCTTTTCTTTTCTTAATCACAAAAAGGAAACATACAATCTAAGAAAATGTAATACTGTTGTGTGTTTTTTTCTAAATCACACGAACTTTATTCTTATCTACAAACCATGTCATCAAAACACTACATTTTGGCAACTAGTTTCTGGCATACACGAAGTAGTAAGTTCCATTCCAGGTGTACACGTTTCGGGGGAGTTTCCCCTGAGAAAGGCGTGCCAGCCTTGCAGATGGTGCCCAGGGCAAGAAATGAACAGACTGGAAGAACATCGGCTCAGAACTGCTGTAATCAGGGGGCGTGCCACCATGCCCACATTTGCTGGGAAGTTTCCCTTCACCATCTTGACCGCTGCCTGGTACACACTGGATGGCATCGACTGGGTACAAACACAATGCAAAAGGGAACTCAGTGAGAAAAGTTACAAAGGCGTATAGAACTATAAACTTGTACAGTTGCAGAGATTCTTATGAGTAATGAACATGCATACTGTATTTAATTCAGTTATGAGAGAAGATACCGGTGCAGTGAAGCTTCATTGTAACTCTGTAAGAGCCATACGTAAACACAAAGCATAGGCACACTTACAATACTAGAAAATACATCACCGCATGTTATAAAATGGGTTCAAGAATGTAGCCAATTGGAAGCGCTGAAATGAGTCACGTGTGCGTGCATTATTTCCTTACTAACATGCACGGCCTGACGTCACAATGTTTACACTAGCAGTGCGCACTTAATCAGTTGTTACAAGTGCGTCACGCGCTACTATTCATTCATTCATTCATTCATTTATTTTTCATTTCCAACAAAAACATATAAATATATTACAAAAATTGAATACAGTGCATAAATTTCATCATACAAAGCAAAGGATAAATTTACAGAAAACTTGTAGGTATAGGAAAATGTTGGAAATGGGGAGGAATGCTAAAAAGCTGAGCTTGTAGGCTGCATTCCCCCCACACGTAATACAAGAAATTATATGATCGATAGACTGATAAGCATTGAAAATGGATGCGCGCTATACGCGCTGTCAATCCTGTAAACAACTTTTAGTTCGGGCTGCCAGCCGGCCTTTCTTGTGCATAACACACATCGTACGTATTATACTCTTGTGGTACGTACAGCTGATACATATACATGTATGTGCGGGATTTCCGAGTGCGACGTGCGTAAATGTTTGGGACGAACATCTTCGGACATCTTGACTTTTGAGCGAGTACTACATGTAGCTGACTGGTATTGACCCACAAAGGTACGTGAAAAATGCTGTTAGTTTTCGACCCATTTTATAAAACAAATGATGCACAGGATTATTTATGTGCGCCGAGTGCATGTTGCACCATTGTCAATACTCTCGAGTGCGCCGCACCTTCACTAACGCACTCTATCCTGTGCATCATTGTACATTAAAGTGCAAGGTCTCCTGATCGGATGTCGGTCATAAGTTACTTAGAGGTAAAGATATAATCATGTTTTCCCCGTTTTCGGTCCTTTTCTATAATTCCCTTAATTGGCCAATCTCACAAGTAAAACTTTGTTTCAAGCCTTCTCCACTATATATCTCCCCTTTTTGTCATATTTTACCTTCCCAAATTTAAAATGACTCTGTATTTGAGAATTTTGAGTCTCTGATTTACAGCTCAATTTTAAACATACCAAGTACCGAACGGGATACAATGATATTTTTTGAGCTCGATTACATCGTGTATACAGGCGCAGAAAGCAATTGTTGTAGAACAACACTAATCATAGTGTCAAAGATGGGCCTAACTGAACAACAAATATCTCTAATACTAAACATTACTTGACGAATTCACTAGTACATAGGGCCTATACGTTTTGCATCTCAGAATTCAGCAATCACTACGAGTCTTACCGCTTTTCTTGTAGAACTTGATCTTGATGCGATCTTCGGCAAAACCGTCAATGTACACCGCCTTCTGCGCCAACTCTGGAATAGTTCGCATCGTCAGACGAGATGGATTCATCCCGTCATGGGCTCTCAACTTGAAGTCCACATCTGTCTCGACGTGGAAGTTGGTGAAGTTGAGTGCTATCATCTGTTCGATGCTGGATAAAGAGATGATCTCAAGCTTGGCCTCGATCTCCTTTTCATCCACATACCTCCAGACATCTCCCATGCTAGACATGCCGTAACGAACCCAGGCCTTTCCCAGAAGGTCCATTTCACAATAGACCTACAGTGCACAACAAGAAGGTTACAGCCAATCAACTCATTAGCTTGATGCTGCATGTCGAATATGGGCCCAAATTATGGCTAAATACAGTAAAGACAACGGCTTTCCTTAACTTAAGAGTAATACTTTTTATAAGAGTATGAGAGATAATAATTGTAAGACAAGTTAATGCCATCTAATGTGGAAGGTTGATTACATCTCTTGTCAACATTCATTGCTGTAAAGGCCGTGTCACACCATAACGCGGGCTTGTGGCGAGGAGGTAGTTTCCAGCACGTAGAAGATTTTCAGCGGGCGAACAAGAATGTTTGCAATTTTCATTCATGCCTTGTCATACCGTACGGGGGAACTTCTGCGGCTTGACTTGCGGGGAAACAAATTTACTCCAAGGAGCTCTCCGCAGTTGGTCCGCGCCTGACAGTATCTAGCGCGTAGTTGCCCGGAGGTGCTCACGCAAGTCCGATTTAACCGCAGCCAAGTTTTGAGCATGACCAAAACTTTTTCCGGGTGAGTCGCGGGAATGCCCGTAGAGGTCCATGCAGAACGCCAGTAGGAGACCCTTAGCGGCAGTACTTCCCAGGCAATTCCCACGCAGGTACTTCGCAGTCCCGTATGCAGCCAAGATAATGAAATTCTGTGAGATTTCAGCCATTCCATTAGAGGAATTCCTTCACTAAGTTGTCAGCCCCCACGCGACCGGTACAAAGGTCACACAGTATACTCGCAAGTATAACGCGTCCAGCAAGTAAGACACATGCGCGGACTCGCACAAATCCTTTTCCGCCCTCAGGAATGTCCGGTATGCTAGAAAATCCCTACACGTAACAAGCCCGAGTAGCTTGCCCGGAAAGGCTGTGACAGGGCCTAAACTCGGTTGCGGGTAAAACAATATGCATGCGCACCTCCGGGCGACTACTTTTGAGATACATGCTAGGTACTGTCATGTGCGGATGTCTACGGGGACCTCCGGGTAGTCAAAATTGTTCTTTGCAAGTCGCACGCAAGGCGGGTGTGACACGGCCTTAAGGAATTTGTCTATAATACCAGCACTGCTGGGTGTTGAATTATTATGGTCCATTGTAAAAAGAAATCACACCATCAACAAAATTGTTTTAGAAATTGCAAAATAACACAAAAATTGTTCTCGTCTGAAAATCTATTGAAATGTCAAAATATATATGCATACAAAATGGAGGAAATTGCCGATATCACTGGCCTTAAAAAATGACTTATGCTTAAAAGGAGATACAAGTAACGATTTGTCAATCGGTGAGGAAGCTACCTAGCACGACAATCATCGACAAATTACAGTGCTTTTTTGAAATATCAATTCAACAGGTAAACAATATTATGAAAAAAATATTGAATGAACTTATGAAAATAAGGAATTTGATTTGTTTGTATTTAAAACGGAAAGAATCTTATACTGGTAGTGTAAATGATAATGAAGAAAAGATGGAGGTGGATCGAGAGAATTTTTATTCAAAAGTAATTCAGTGGATGGGAGATACACCTTGTTTTTAGTGATTATGAATTTTCTGAAACGGCTATAAAATACTTGGTTTTTTTTTTCGCTGGTGAAGAAGTCGTGACGCCTTTCATTCTTTAATTATGGGGTTATAACCATATTTGCTCTCAATAGCTTCGCAGTTTTGTTCATTGAGTTCGTCATTTAGTGAGTGCAGGAGTGTATCTAACGAGTAGAATTGATAAGAAGGCGTGACACTATTTAAAAGCAGTCGATCGTGAAGCTGCATTAATAATGTTGCAATGATGTCTAATAGTCGTGAATTCTTTGTGACACGAAATTGGTGATTGGTTATATTTTTGGGAAATATATAGTGTCATGGACCGAAAAAGACGGTTTAGTTTTCCGGAGATCTCAGACTGCCTACCTCAGCAGAGACGGCGCTGTTTCCAATCACGTAACGGCCGCTGGGTTTGTCGCATTCTTCTCTCAATTGCTCGCAAGAAGAGGCTGGGTTGACATCGGTACCAAGAGACAGTGGACATGAATCTGAAACTATAAGCCATACATGCACATTGCATTTCATTATACACAACGCTGTGCACAATCGAAATGTGTGTCGAACTATGCGAAACAAATCAATATTAAAACAACATAAATCAAATACCCCTCAGAATAAACATAAGCTAATATGTCAAAAGATGAAAAGAACAAACAGATGTGGAAATGTTCAGATGATACTTTGAAACCAGAGGAATAGGAACCTTTACATCATTGGGGCCCATTACACTGAGGGAACGAGAGGAAAAGGTGAGGCAGAAACGTCAGAATAATACCTGTACTTGCCGCTAATTCCTTTTCATTTTAATCTTTATAAAAGATCTGCCTGGCAAAGGTGTTGCGTGCACTAAGCTGTTTAAACCTGTATGTGACAGAGATTTTAGACAGTGCATTGGGGTTTTCTGGGGCTCAAAACACAGAAAGAGTTCAAGCGCCACCTTGTTCGGTCGCACATTGCTTGCTGACGAACGAAAGTCCACAGAAAAATTATAATGTGAACGTGTCGAGTGAGTTATTTAAGGGGAAAATCCAGTCCAAATATAAGTTAGTCTGATAAGAAAGAGTAAAATATTATGAGTTCAACGACATAATTTCGATCGAAACTGGATGAAAAATGACGAAGTTATGACATTTTGAAGTTTCGCTATTTTTGGGGTAAACAGTTCTTGAACAGTCAATATGAATATGCAAATGGAAAAGAGAGCATGTCATTCCCTCATAACTTTCCATATAGTTTGTACATAAAATTTAGAAATTCCAAGTTTTTCAATCACACGCAAAGATGGTATGCCTGAGGCTCAAATCCTCGTAATGTGTCTATATCCAACTGATTACTATTGTGAAGATACTCAATCAGGAATAGTATCATGTTTTAGACTTCAGTATACGACAGAAACATTGAATTTTCCTCATTTTTTTACACTAATTGTGAGGATATGACATGGTTAGCTCACTCATTTGCATATCCATGCCCACTGTACAAGAACTGTTTTGCAGAAATTAGCAAAACTTCAAAACGTCATAACTTGTGACTTTGTGACATGACAATAAAGTAGTGACGATTTTGTTAGTTTCCATCAATGGTTTTCAAATACTGACGAAAAATCGATTCTTCTGCAATAAAAGTGCAGAACGTAACGTTATTCCTGGCTGAATACCTTCAAGAAAAGATCAGTCAGAGGATTGGGCATAATTTCCTTTGAACATGCACACACTGCAAAAACAGTGGTGTTAGATTTAACACCACTGGTGTTGAATCTAACACCGGCCGAACTTCAATAAAGGACCACACCATCTGGTGTTGAAGTAACACCGTCTCTGGTGTTAAAATATCCAACACCCATGGGTGTTAAAGGGTGTAAAAATATACCAACACCAGCCTCGGTGTTTTTTCAACACTTAAGAGAGTGTTAAGAAGTTGACACCATAATGGTGTTCATTTGACATCCCAACACCAGTTATGGTGTAAGTTCAACACCCGTGGTGTTAAAATATACCAACACCAGCTTTGGTGTTACTTAGATTATTGATAAGTTGACACCACTTTGGTGTTCTTTTGACACCCTTTAACACCAATGACGGTGTAACTTCAACACTATTTGTTGTTAGAATCTATACCCCAACACCTGTCATGGTGTTATTCTAACACTTCAAAGTGTTATAAGTTTGCATTATTTGGTGTTTATTTGACACCACAGAAGTGTTGATTCAACGCTTCTGAGTGAGAAATAAATTCCAAGTGATGCCAACTTATTAACAATTTGAAGTGTCGATACCTCGACATCATTTCACACTCTCCACATTCAATCGCACAAAATAACACAGTAATGTAAGTAGGTGAAAGACAGTCACGTGCTACTAGGTTGATCAAAATATTTAATAAATTCTGTCTGTCACAACAAAACACAATAATTCTATTACATGTAATGAAAGCCTCATCTCTACAATATAAGTATCAAAATGGAATACCTTTGACCCTGTCAGTTGGTTCTTTGATTATCTATGCAAATGAGATACATTATGGCTATTGTAGGCTAAAATATCAAATTCAAATACTCACTCTGAATACCTTTGGCCTTCTTGGCACTATCAAGTTGAATTTTCAAATGAAATTGATACTAGTATTATATCTTCTTGGCTCTATCATTCAAATGTTCAAATTGAATTGCCTACTCAGCTGTAAAATTCAAATATTCAACATAGATCATCCAGTCTGGTTGTAAAATGTTAACATTAAAAAAAAAAATTATACTCTTTCTTTTGATCAATGCTATTGCAAGTGACGATACAAGCATGTGAAATTCGGATCATTTAAATATTCAAATGACACACATAAGGCCTTCTTGGGCCAATATTTTCAACTCGAACTGGATGTAATTGATACCCCCACCTAAAACTTAGCAAGTTAGCTCAATTCATGATATTCTTGTACGCCTTTTGTTGAAAAAAAAGTACAATGTAACAAAAGTTGTTACCATAGCAAGATTACTCAACAGTGAGATCAGTGTGCGACTCATTTTAAGATTACACTGGTTACATGAGCGAAACCTCAAGTCAAATGCTAGAAAACTGAGGGAGCTCACCCAATTCACAGTATTTTTTGTTTGATTTTCATTTTAAAAGATGGTTGCCATTACATTAGCACTCTGTGCAATATTTCAGGCCAGATGCTCAGAAACTGAGGGAGATTGCATAATCAACTGTTGTGTAAGTTTTTAATTTGAAAATGTCACTGCCATGATAATACTTTCTTTGACCGATACAAAAGATGACATTGCACATTAGCGCCCTACAGTGGTCACGTGCCAAATTTCAAGTCAAATGCCTAAAACATGAGGGAGTTATGAGTCAATCACAATATCTTCGATTGCTTTGTATTAAAAAAAAAATAAGTTAGCATGGCAACGCATTGTTTAACATTGACGAGAAAAGTGTTTTGCACATCTAGAATTTATCTTGTCACAATATATAGGTGTCATATCTCAAGGTTATTGCTAAAAATTGAGAGAGTAAGCTCAATCCACTTGTAGTTTATACGATTCTCATTACAAAATACCATTAACTTGACAACATACTATTTGACAATGACGAAAAATAAAATTTGCACAGGTACATAATACAGTGGTCACATGTGCCAAATTTAAAGTCAAATGCTCAAAATCTGAGGAAGTTAGCTGAATCCACATTGTACTTGTGGATGATTTGTATGAAGATGCTGTTGCCATGGAAACGGATTTATGACCCCCACAAAAAGTGTCTTGCACGATAACATATTATCATAGTGACCATACGTATCAAATTCAAATTTAAATGCTAAAAAAAAAAGAAACTAAGAGAGCAGCGTGATCCACACAATTTTGTATGATTTGTTTAAAAACTGCAATTGCCATGGCAACAGATTTCTGGACAATCGAATTTCAACAGAATTGATTTAAAACTGAGTAGCTTGATCCACATTCTGTATTTGTAATCTTTATGAAAATTTGATGTTACCATGGTAATGCATTACTCCATACTGACACATGTAAACTAGGACATGTAAAAATTACAAGGTCGTTGTTCAATGTCCCCTGGACTAAAGGTAATCACCTCCTCATCAAAAACTGTCATCGACTAATGGAGAGTACTGCTTCATCAACTGTATATCATCAGTCTCTATCTCGGTTCCTCCATAGAACTGGACTTGGTGTATCTTCACAGTTTCATTGTCACAATGATGATTCTTCAAGTGTCTTCTAAAACCATTGAACGAATCAAATTATGTCCGTACACAGGCCCCCTGGGCGCAATTTATTGTTTGTCCATCACTCAGTCCATGTTCGTATGGCACACAGTGAAAAAAAAGCAGTTTCAGTGGGAACTCCTAAAGAATGCATCACTTCATTATCTATTTGAAAGTTTAGATCTCGGTTCACGAACTCGGGGTAATTCCAAATGTCCAAAGGTTGATGAGAGGTTTTGCATACCGTAGACAAAACACATATTTAATGTGCTTTGAACAATGTGTCGAAGGCACTCTGAATGATATCACCAGGGCAGGGTAGTACCAAGTGGTCAACAATGAAGTAATATTGGTACACATGTATGTTATCCTTCTGACGTCCTCTGTCAAGCAAGCTGCATCTTCTGATCTTCAAGCAAGCAAGCTGCATCAAGAGCTGCATCTTCTTCTGCTTTCCCTCGTCAAGTGGTGATCAAAACTAGCATCAGGCTGAAAATTTAAGGAAACAATGAAAAACAAACAGACATTGTATGAATCTATTACGAATAAAAACTAGACAAATTTGACTGTGACCCTTATTTCGATTCCATAATGCAATTTGATAGACTCAGTCATACATAGGCTTAACACATTTTATTCACATTTATGATTATTTTAACAGATTTCAAGCTATCACACACACGGAGGGATGGACTACTCAAAACCATAACAATTCAGGCACCACTTCTTGGCAGAGGATAATAAATGGATCTAATTCCATTTTACTTAAAGATCACTATAATTTCACAATTAAAACTCACTTATACCTATTTTTTTATTAAAGAAGCTTTGAAATTTATCACTTTTCTCTTATTCGTGACTGATCAAAAAGCAACTTCAAAATTTTAGCCTAAATATGGGGAAGACAATCTTTAAAGTTTAAGGATCGACTTTGAAGCATTCACGGGTAAAGTTCTCGTCGACATCAGGACATAACCCTGACAAAGGCAAGTGCGCAAAAATATTCACAACATCCAAAAAAAAAAAGTTAACCTGTGAAACATTGAAAAGCAAGTGATCTTAATAAAGTACATAGTCCAACAACACCAAAAAAAAAAAAAAAAAACAGAAAATTTCCCTTGACCTCTAATTTCTTTTCTAATACAAAAACAGATCATAGAAAGTAGAAAATGCAAAATCAATTAAACTCGTTAAAATCAATTTCATTTTCAGAATACCAAAGTACTGTGAGTTCTAATTGCCTGTCCAAAATGACTCATAAAGGCTTGTTCAGATATGATGAGTCAAACTCCGGCAACATTTTAGTGCACAAATCAATGCGATATGAGATGGTAAAAAACAAACAAATAAACAGATCAAAATGCAACAAAACAAAACACTGAGGCAAGAGGAATATATTTTGCCACACAGTGGCAAGAAGTTATGGTGCAATCAAGCTCATAAGTAAGTGAAGATACAATGTCATGAGTTTATCTTTATCTTATTTTTTTTTTTTAGTCATGTGCATTCATTAACATAATGAAAGTGGCGTGGTTCGGCACACCATATCTGAACACTAAAAATGTCAGGGGGTTTGTGGCATCATATTTGAACAAACCTTATAGTCATGTAGACTTACCTTTTGAAATCGGATAAGGTAGTCTATAGCCAAAGCCATGTGCAGCAATCTTGCACAATCCTTGCGCCCTGGTTCACAGGTGGAAGCAGAAAGAGTACAAGAAGGATTTGCAGGTTACTTACATTCTATGCTGTGTTGTAAGAAATGCATGTTATATACAATATATTCTACGACTCATTAACAAAGTATCCAGGTATCAACAGAAATTATCAGTGAATTGCACTGCACAATCAGGGAGCATTAAGTAAAACATATGATCCTTCATGTAGGATGAACCCATGGGTTGTTGTGTGACTTCTTAAAAAAAAAAACAAGAAACAAAAACTCTTCTTTATTTCATCAGCATCTCCAAAATAACAAAATTACATTACATATTGATTTGTGACTGTGAACTTTTATATTACAATTGAGTTTGGTGAAATCCATTCATCTGCCTTCGAAAAATCAAAGTCACAAGATATTTCCTGCATTTTTTTTTCATAATGAAGGGCTCCTGACCCTTGATTATTGACCTCATGACCCTCATCGACTCCAGGGAAACGTTTGATAAAATGTATTGTCAGATGCAAAGATTTCAGCTACTTATAACAGTTGTCACCAATGACAAGTTTTGTGGAACGCCCCCTGGATTTACATAGCCTTACCAAGTTTCATTCACAGATGATTGTTTTCAACTTGCGGCATGATACACAAGAAACGATATTGGATGGATAGACATCTAGAACATAATAAAGGGGCTTTCAAAACCTATAGTATTGTGCATACCCTGACTGCTACCAGGTCTGGTGGTACACTATTTGATGATTGCTCCAAGTCTCATGAATCCACATCAGTTTTCCGCATGTGTTCTCCCAGCAAACTCAACAGCTTGACTGTGGTTTCTGAAGGCTTTCCTCTTGCTAGCTTGACAAGACCTTCCACCAAAAACTGGCTACTGCTCAAAAAAGCTTGGCATCGTTGCCTGGGAGAAGGAGTGAGAAGTACTGTTCAACCTGCAAGTGTAAGGACCATGAACATACATAATTATCAAGTGGCTACAAGTCCTCAAACTGTCAAACTGGTGCACAAGGTGTGATGCACTGGCTTAGGATTCAAAGTACTGAACATCCACATAACTGCACTAGTGTATTTACTGTATACAAGTGCATAAAACAGATTTATCTTGTGTGCATGAAAGATTTGATCAGAACTGCAGAAAACAAAGGGTTTTGTTCAGGTGGCTTCAGATTAATTGAGTCGGTGATTCTATTATACCTAATTGAGATATGCTCATAATTTCAAGTTCGTTTTAATTAGCCATGGGGGGGCAATAATATCCTGCTTCCAGGTATTCATCATCTTTAGGCAGTGTACATTTATGCAAATATTATTTGAGAAATGGAAAAATCAAATGCCATTTTGCAATTGATCTACTCTCATTTTCAAGGTTTTTTAGATAGATAATAAAAGGTCTTTTTGCAATTCTGTCATTTTCAAGATTCTCAAGTGCACTAATGCCAATATCATTAAGTGTGGCAATAACATAAGTATGGGGAAGAGGCATATTATTCCAGAAGGGATTTTTTTTTTCCAAGAGATTATTTCAACAAATACTACCATCAAAGTAGACGTACATTCCCTCACCTGAATCATGAAAAAAGCGATGATACATGTATTCCATTTTGACTCATTTGTGAAATTTAGGATCAGTTCTCAGACAGAGAACTGCCAGTTATTAATATGGGCTGTGATTCTGTTTCTCGCTACCCTTGAACTCGCACCTTACAATTAGATCTAGAGTCTAGAGTCTTAACATGCATGGACTCGGTGGAAATACCGGTTTTACATGCATGTGACGTCATCAACTTTATAAGAGCATATTCTTATATAATGTAAATTTGTAAGCGGTTAGCAAACTCATAAATAGTAGTACTCATATTAGAAACTAGTTAGTAGATTCTAACGTAAGATCCACGCGCAAACACTAGCGTCCTATATAGGCCCCTACGTTCCTACGTGTAGTTACTGAAAACATCACATAACCTGTTGTGATAAACAAAAATCGGGTCGGGAGAACCCCCCACCCAGCCCCTTTAATCGGGTATTTACGCTCTTTTTAGAGCGATATTTGCTACTAGTACCTA
The DNA here is from genome assembly GCF_040938485.1 of Diadema antillarum. Lineage (NCBI taxonomy): Eukaryota > Metazoa > Echinodermata > Echinoidea > Diadematoida > Diadematidae > Diadema > Diadema antillarum. The sequence goes on along the minus strand of NW_027272109.1, from coordinate 382,478 downwards.
GTACTAATTTAAACCTAACAGTTTGGACCTAGAACAGTTACAGTAGGCCCTACAAAAAATATAGTAGGCCTAGGGGCCTACCAGTATACCTACGAACATGTACAAACCTACGAACATGTACACACAAACATTGTTCGAACTTCGTCTTCGTGCACGTCAGTAGCGGGTAATGATTTGCGCGCTAACAAAGATCCGCATCAGAGCCTCAGAGGTAAGAAAACTACATCAATAACAATACAAAATGCCACGGAACCTTTTATATTTAAAATTTGATGATATTTTCAAAATGCAATTATTGGACAAAGGAACCCTCAGCGAAATTCGGACTCAATGCCCCGCTGCAGCGCGTTGGTGTTATGGCCTATTATGTATGGCAAACACTATAGGCTACATGTACAACTGTACTTAGCATGCTGCGCTACAGCTGTACATAGTATACTATAGTATTATGTGCGTGCAAAGACAAAGTTGCCTATATGCGATGAAATCCGTGAAAATCATGCACATCGTTTATGATAGAAAATAACTGGTACAGGAAATAATTACCTTAAAAGATACTTATCCCCGCTGACAGACTTAGCAAAGTCACCATCATAGATTCAATGTCATTTTTAGCCCCAGACGACATCGAAAACCTGACTATCGCGATGACAGACGTTGACGACTCCGCGCCACAGCAACAAATTTCAGGCATTGGCATGTGTAACCAATAAGATCATCGGACTGCGAACACGTGACTTTCTCTGGTGGACAACTAACACCGATACGGTGTTATTAGTGAAAACCCCCTTTTCATGACAAAACTATAACACCACTTGGGTGTCATTTTAACACCGAGAATCTAACACCCAATGAATGAGAGAATGTTGGTGTTAAATTAACACCGAAGGGTGTCAAATTGTGTCAATTTAACACCAAATTTAACACCCACAGTTTGACACCCGGTTGGTGTTACACTTTTAACACCGCATTTTTTGCAGTGCAGACACACACATACACACACATTTATATACGCACGCATACACACACAAATACACACACACATACACACACACATACACACATACACACACAATATCATGATATTTTGTTTCGACAAACGAGGTGGTAACGCGTGTCGCGATGACGTTTTGAACTCATCAATTTCAATATTCATACTGAGTCTAACTAACTGTTGAAGATCTACGTTGTGAAAATTAGGACAACTTCAGAACTATTTCCTTTCCGTAATTTTATTCCAATTTTGATGAAATATTCACTCTTGTGCTTCTCTTTAGACTAACTTTTCATTGGTCTGGATTTCTCCCTCTAACATTTTACTATCCGTTTTGACAACTGAAATTGAGATTTTTTTTTTGTATATCTCAAGACATTTCATTTTGTTGACTGTTTGGTTGTTTGTCTTTTTCTGTACTTAAAGACCGACACCACTCGCGTTTTATTTAGTTAGGCATGCCTATTTCAATGATCAAAGTAGGTTTTGCTCCATGGTACCTCAAAATCTATAGGCAGTTGCTCAAAAAACACACATCACTGTAAAGTGTTATGTATTATGTACGAGGGCTGTATGCTAATCAAGCAATTCTTACGCTGTAGCCCTTCTGCGTTATTCATTGCATCACTGATTATGTTCTGTTGTACATTGTAAAGAAAATGAAGAAACTGTATTGCTGTATATTCTAAAGGTAATGAAGAAACTTACTTTGTTAGCAATTATTAATGTTTATGTATATCCACTTCTATGCATGGCACCATCAATGTGTATGATATATGTGTATGTATCTGCATGAGCAATGATATAATGCAGAACCAATCAAATCAAATCAAATAAAAACTGGTAAAACAGCATTCTCCCTCGCGTCTTATGGGGTACAACGACGACTCACCACCAGGGCATAGCAGCATTCGCCATACAATTTTCTCGTTAAAAAAACTTTACGCAAGACAATTCATTTTCTTCTCACCCTCAGTATTGTCGCCTTCCCCGGTTTCACCGTCTGATTCTTGAGGTGTTTGCTCTAGTGATGTAGGGAAAATGCATAGAAATACAATTTTAGACGAGTTAAATTGTACTGATTTACACAGGTTTACAAAGGCCATGAAGACTCATTATCAATCAAGCCATTTTGACTAACTTTTTTTTTTCAAGAAAACGCTATCTACAGAGATTTGGGTTTTTTGTTTAATAATTTTATGCTATTATTCCTCTGTGAATGGAATTTTATGCACGATCTTTTCAAGAATTTCTTCACATCTTCACATCTCGATCACTTTCACTCAGCCATAGCCAGGTCAAATCAGTAACACTATAGTTGAACAAAATACTCATTATGCAGTCTTTTATTCACTCAATTTGGTCTTGTCCCGACTGCAAAGTTTCCTTCATTCTTGTAACTCGCTTTACCATCGCTTTCTGGAGGAGGCATAATATATATGCATTATGCATCGGATAAAGCGAGAATAAAAGAAAAGCGATGAGCTTTGATATTTCTCAATGTATTTAAGGACTGCATTTGTGAACTTTAAGGCCGACACCAATTCGTGTTCGGATAATAGGTCCAAACATGTTATGCTGCATGCTATAGCATACTCTTATCTTTATAGGCAGTTGATCAAAAAACTCACCATCCGGGCAGATATAGCAGCATTCTCCCTCGGGTTTTATGGCGTTCTTGCAGAAGGCAGGCTGACAAGACTCTATGACGCAAGTTGCTGTGGCATTGTCGCAGTTACATGTTGTACATTCGTCTACCTTCCAGCTCTCACCATGTAGGTAGGGAATTCCCCGATAGACGCACGGGAGTAGCAGGACATTGCTACTAAGACTGAGTGAGAAGAAATCTGTCCTCCAAGAAGGATGATAGAAAATGTTAATATATTCAGTTTAAAAGGTAGGAAGAAAATATTATTATCTATGCCAATGATAACAACAAGATACCCCTTCTTCAGATTAAAAGACTTTTCTGTATCACGGTGAGGAATGATGACACTGGCAATCTGAGAAGCGGGTAATTTCAAAGTCCACAGATGTTTTCTTATTTTATAAAGACAAAGTACAAATAAACACCTTTTCCTTTGTTTTTCATTCGCAAGTTTGAAAAGTTACAATTTCTCATGTGCACAGCTTTGTATTAACCCTAAAAGGGCTGGGGTGGGGCGGAATCCGCCCCCCCCCCCCTGAACGTTTCACGCTATAAATCTGTAGCGCGAGAAGGCCTCGTCGCGAGGCTTCTTGACTTTCTTCATTCAAGTCTCGCGCAACTTTTGAGTCCAAATTTGCAACGTCCGCGCATACTTTTACGAAGCCACGCCCATTTTTGTAACAGAATGTCGCCCCAAAACGGGCACAATTTTGTGATTTTGTGTACATTTCCTATGGAAAACAGTGTTCTCTCATGAAAGTCATAAAAACCTGATAATTTTTACAATTAATCACTTTCATTAATTAATTTTGTGCTTATTATGGTAGAAAAGTGGTCAGTGACAATTTCCAATGAAAACACAAAGAAAAAACACAACAGTTGAAAAACAAAGAAATACATAAGAAATTCTGAAAACAATGAAATACATAAGAATTGAAATGAGTTTTGGAAGTTTTTGTGATGTACAATTGTTGAATATGCTAAAACAGATTTACAGATCAAAAATTAGAATCTCAATGCTTTTAATTAAGCTAGAATATCATCTTGAGCTTAATTTGCATAATTAATTAATGAAAATTAGAAATTGATTGTTTCAAAAAATCTTATGACACAATCTTGTAGATTATGACGTGGGTCTCACTCATGCAAAATTTCATCGCGATCGCACCACCGATGGCCGAGAACTGGGGGGGGGGGGGAAGAATCCATCCCCCCCCCCTCCGGTCTGAGCATAGTAAAAAAAGCCCGGCCCCTTTAGGGTTAATACATGTTCAATACAAGAATATTATACGGCGTCAATTTTTCACTCGCTCTTTCTCTGTCTCTATTGTATGAATGTGTTTATAAGTATACCGGTGCCATATTGAGAAGCAATCTCACCCAAATTGCTTTATTATAGGCAGATAGTACTTTGAATTAACTCACTTACTTGACACAATTTTCTCCTTAAAAAAAGGCTTATATACGCAAGACATTTCATTTTCTTCTCACCCTCAGTATTGTCGCCTTTCCCGGTTTCACCGTCTGATTCTGGAGGTGTTTGCTCTAGTGATGTAGAGAAAATGCATAAAAATAACATTTTAGACCAGTTAAATAGCATTGACTGCACAGGTTGGCAAAGGTCATAGTGAATCACAATCGATCAAGCCACTTTGCCAAACCTTATTCCTCAAGTAAAAACTTTTTTGGATGATTTTGCAGAGATTTTTTTTTTCAATTTCGTACTACTATTATCTGTGAATGAAATGATATGTTCGATCTTTCAAAGCACTTCTTCATACATGTATCTTCATATCTCGATCACTTTCACTCAGCCATAGCCAGGTCAAATCAGTAACACTATAGTTGAACAAATACTCATTATGCAATCTTTTATTCACTCAATTTGGTCTTGTCCCGACTGCAAAGTTTCCTTCATTCTTGTAACTCGCTTTACCATCGCTTTCTGGAGGAGACATATGCATTATGCAACGGATAAAGCGAGAATAAAAGAAAAGCGAGGAGCTTTGAAATTTCTCAATGTATCTAAGGACTGCATTTGTGAACTTTAAGGCCGACACCAATTCGTGTTCCGATAATAGGTCCAAACATGTTATGCTGCATGCTATAGCATACTCGTATCTTTATAGGCAGTTGATCAAAAAACTCACCATCCGGGCAGATATAGCAGCATTCTCCCTCGGGTTTTATGGGGTTCTTGCAGAAGGCAGGCTGACAAGACTCTATGACGCAAGTTGCTGTGGCATTGTCGCAGTTACATGTTGTACATTCGTCTACCTTCCAGCTCTCACCATGTAGGTAGGGACTTCCCCGATAGACGCACGGGAGAAGTGGGACATTGCCACTAAGACTGAGTGAGAAGGAATCTGTCCTCCAAGAAGGATGATAGAAAATGTTAATATATTCAGTTTAAAAGGTAGGAAGAAAATATTATTATCCATGCCAATGATAATAACAAGATACCCCTTCTTCAGTTTAAAAGACTTTTCTGTATCACGGTGAGGAATGATGACACTGGCAATCTGAGAAGCGGGTAATTTCAAAGTCCACATAATGTTTTCTTATTTTATAAAGACAAAGGACAAATAAACACCTTTTCCTTTGTTTTTCATTCGCAAGTTTGAAAAGTTACAATTTCTCATGTGCACAGCTTTGTATTAACCCTAAAAGGGCCGGGGGGGGGGGGGGCGGAATCCGCCCTCCCCCACCCCCCACGTTTCGCGCTATAAATCTGTAACGCGAGGAGGCCTCGTCGCGAGGCTTCTTGACTTTCTTCGTTCAAGTCTCGCGCAACTTTTGAGTCCAAATTTGCAACGTCCGCGCATACTTTTACGAAGCCACGCCCATTTTTGTAACGGAATGTCGCCCCAAAACGGGCACAATTTTGTGATTTTGTGTACACTCCTATGGAAAACAGTGTTCTCTCATGAAGGTCATAAAAACCTGATAATTTTTACAATTAATCACTTTCATTGATTAATTTTGTGCTTATTATGGTAGAAAAGTAGTCAGTGACAATTTCCAATGAAAAAACCAAAGAAAAAAAACAACAGTTGAAAAACAAAGAAATACATAAGAAATTCTGAAAACAATGAAATACATAAGAATTGAAATGAGTTTTGGAAGTTTTTGTGATGTACAATTGTTGAATATGCTAAAACAGATTTACAGATCAAAAATTAAAATCTCAATGCTTTTAATTAAGCTAGAATATCATCTTGAGCTTAATTTCCATAATTAATTAATGAAATTTAGAAATTGATTGTTTCAAAAAAATCTTATGACACAATCTTGTAGATTATGACGTGGGTCTCACTCATGCAAAATTTCATCGCGATCGCACCACCGATGGCCGAGAACTGGGGGGGGGGGGGGGAAGAATCCATCCCCCCCCCCCTCCGGTCTGAGCATAGTAAAAAAAGCCCGGCCCCTTTAGGGTTAATACATGTTCAATACAAGAATATTATACGGCGTCAATTTTTCACTCGCTCTTTCTCTGTCTCTATTGTATGAATGTGTTTATAAGTATACCGGTGCCATATTGAGAAGCAATCTCACCCAAATTGCTTTATTATAGGCAGATAGTACTTTGAATTAACTCACTTACTTGACACAATTTTCTCCTTAAAAAAGGCTTATATACGCAAGACATTTCATTTTCTTCTCACCCTCAGTATTGTCGCCTTTCCCGGTTTCACCGTCTGATTCTGGAGGTGTTTGCTCTAGTGATGTAGAGAAAATGCATAAAAATAACATTTTAGACCAGTTAAATAGCATTGACTGCACAGGTTGGCAAAGGTCATAGTGAATCACAATCGATCAAGCCACTTTGCCAAACCTTATTCCTCAAGTAAAAACTTTTTTGGATGATTTTGCAGAGATTTTTTTTTTTCAATTTCGTACTACTATTATCTGGTGAATGAAATGATATGTTCGATCTTTCAAAGCACTTCTTCATACATGTATCTTCATATCTCGATCACTTTCACTCAGCCATAGCCAGGGTCAAATCAGTAACACTATAGTTGAACAAATACTCATTATGCAATCTTTTATTCACTCAATTTGGTCTTGTCCCGACTGCAAAGTTTCCTTCATTCTTGTAACTCGCTTTACCATCGCTTTCTGGAGGAGACATATGCATTATGCAACGGATAAAGCGAGAATAAAAGAAAAGCGAGGAGCTTTGAAATTTCTCAATGTATCTAAGGACTGCATTTGTGAACTTTAAAGGCCGACACCAATTCGTGTTCCGATAATAGGTCCAAACATGTTATGCTGCATGCTATAGCATACTCGTATCTTTATAGGCAGTTGATCAAAAAAACTCACCATCCGGGCAGATATAGCAGCATTCTCCCTCGGGTTTTATGGGGTTCTTGCAGAAGATAGGCTGACAAGACTCTATGACGCAAGTTGTTGTGGCATTGTCGCAAGTTACATGTTGTACATTCGTCTACCTTCCAGCTCTCACCATGTAGGTAGGGACTTCCCCGATAGACGCACGGGAGAAGTGGGACATTGCCACTAAGACTGAGTGAGAAGGAATCTGTCCTCCAAGAAGGATGATAGAAAATGTTAATATATTCAGTTTAAAAGGTAGGAAGAAAATATTATTATCCATGCCAATGATAACAACAAGATACCCCTTCTTCAGTTTAAAAGACTTTTCTGTATCACGGTGAGGAATGATGACACTGGCAATCTGAGAAGCGGGTGGACAAATAAACACCTTTTCCTTTGTTTTTCATTCGCAAGTTTGAAAAGTTACAATTTCTCATGTGCACAGCTTTGTATTAACCCTAAAAGGGCCGGGGGGGGGGGGGCGGAATCCGCCCTCCCCCCCCCCACGTTTCGCGCTATAAATCTGTAACGCGAGGAGGCCTCGTCGCGAGGCTTCTTGACTTTCTTCGTTCAAGTCTCGCGCAACTTTTGAGTCCAAATTTGCAACGTCCGCGCATACTTTTACGAAGCCACGCCCATTTTTGTAACGGAATGTCGCCCCAAAACGGGCACAATTTTGTGATTTTGTGTACACTCCTATGGAAAACAGTGTTCTCTCATGAAAGTCATAAAAACCTGATAATTTTTACAATTAATCACTTTCATTGATTAATTTTGTGCTTATTATGGTAGAAAAGTGGTCAGTGACAATTTCCAATGAAAAAACCAAAGAAAAAAACAACAGTTGAAAAACAAAGAAATACATAAGAAATTCTGAAAACAATGAAATACATAAGAATTGAAATGAGTTTTGGAAGTTTTTGTGATGTACAATTGTTGAATATGCTAAAACAGATTTACAGATCAAAAATTAAAATCTCAATGCTTTTAATTAAGCTAGAATATCATCTTGAGCTTAATTTCCATAATTAATTAATGAAATTTAGAAATTGATTGTTTCAAAAAAATCTTATGACACAATCTTGTAGATTATGACGTGGGTCTCACGCATGCAAAATTTCATCGCGATCGCACCACCGATGGCCGAGATCTGGGGGGGGGGGGGGGGCGGCGGCCCCTTTAGGGTTAATACATGTTCAATACAAGAATATTATACGGCGTCAATTTTTCATTCGCTCTTTCTCTGTCTCTATTGTATGAATGTGCTTATAAGTATACCGGTGCCATATTGAGAAGCAATCTCACCCAAATTGCTTTATTATAGGCAGATAGTACTTTGAATTAACTCACTTACTTGACACAATTTTCTCCTTAAAAAAAGGCTTATATACGCAAGACATTTCATTTTCTTCTCACCCTCAGTATTGTCGCCTTTCCCGGTTTCACCGTCTGATTCTGGAGGTGTTTGCTCTAGTGATGTAGAGAAAATGCATAAAAATAACATTTTAGACCAGTTAAATAGCATTGACTGCACAGGTTGGCAAAGGTCATAGTGAATCATAATCGATCAAGCCACTTTGCCAAACCTTATTCTTCAAGTAAAAACTTTTTTGGATGATTTTGCAGAGATTTTTTTTTTTTCAATTTCGTACTACTATTATCTGTGAATGAAATGATATGCTCGATCTTTTAAAGCACTTCTTCATACATGTATCTTCATATCTCGATCACTTTCACTCAGCCATAGCCAGGTCAAATCAGTAACACTATAGTTGAACAAATACTCATTATGCAGTCTTTTATTCACTCAATTTGGTCTTGTCCCGACTGCAAAGTTTCCTTCATTCTTGTAACTCGCTTTACCATCGCTTTCTGGAGGAGACATATGCATTATGCAACGGATAAAGCGAGAATAAAAGAAAAGCGAGGAGCTTTGAAATTTCTCAATGTATCTAAGGACTGCATTTGTGAACTTTAAGGCCGACACCAATTCGTGTTCCGATAATAGGTCCAAACATGTTATGCTGCATGCTATAGCATACTCGTATCTTTATAGGCAGTTGATCAAAAAACTCACCATCCGGGCAGATATAGCAGCATTCTCCCTCGGGTTTTATGGGGTTCTTGCAGAAGGCAGGCTGACAAGACTCTATGACGCAAGTTGCTGTGGCATTGTCGCAGTTACATGTTGTACATTCGTCTACCTTCCAGCTCTCACCATGTAGGTAGGGACTTCCCCGATAGACGCACGGGAGAAGTGGGACATTGCCACTAAGACTGAGTGAGAAGGAATCTGTCCTCCAAGAAGGATGATAGAAAATGTTAATATATTCAGTTTAAAAGGTAGGAAGAAAATATTATTATCCATGCCAATGATAACAACAAGATACCCCTTCTTCAGTTTAAAAGACTTTTCTGTATCACGGTGAGGAATGATGACACTGGCAATCTGAGAAGCGGGTAATTTCAAAGTCCACATAATGTTTTCTTATTTTATAAAGACAAAGGACAAATAAACACCTTTTCCTTTGTTTTTCATTCGCAAGTTTGAAAAGTTACAATTTCTCATGTGCACAGCTTTGTATTAACCCTAAAAGGGCCGGGGGGGGGGGGGGGGCGGAATCCGCCCTCCCCCCCCCCCCCCGACGTTTCGCGCTATAAATCTGTAACGCGAGGAGGCCTCGTCGCGAGGCTTCTTGACTTTCTTCGTTCAAGTCTCGCGCAACTTTTGAGTCCAAATTTGCAACGTCCGCGCATACTTTTACGAAGCCACGCCCATTTTTGTAACGGAATGTCGCCCCAAAACGGGCACAATTTTGTGATTTTGTGTACACTCCTATGGAAAACAGTGTTCTCTCATGAAAGTCATAAAAACCTGATAATTTTTACAATTAATCACTTTCATTGATTAATTTTGTGCTTATTATGGTAGAAAAGTAGTCAGTGACAATTTCCAATGAAAAAACCAAAGAAAAAAAACAACAGTTGAAAAACAAAGAAATACATAAGAAATTCTGAAAACAATGAAATACATAAGAATTGAAATGAGTTTTGGAAGTTTTTGTGATGTACAATTGTTGAATATGCTAAAACAGATTTACAGATCAAAAATTAAAATCTCAATGCTTTTAATTAAGCTAGAATATCATCTTGAGCTTAATTTCCATAATTAATTAATGAAATTTAGAAATTGATTGTTTCAAAAAAATCTTATGACACAATCTTGTAGATTATGACGTGGGTCTCACTCATGCAAAATTTCATCGCGATCGCACCACCGATGGCCGAGAACTGGGGGGGGGGGGGGGAAGAATCCATCCCCCCCCCCCCTCCGGTCTGAGCATAGTAAAAAAAGCCCGGCCCCTTTAGGGTTAATACATGTTCAATACAAGAATATTATACGGCGTCAATTTTTCACTCGCTCTTTCTCTGTCTCTATTGTATGAATGTGTTTATAAGTATACCGGTGCCATATTGAGAAGCAATCTCACCCAAATTGCTTTATTATAGGCAGATAGTACTTTGAATTAACTCACTTACTTGACACAATTTTCTCCTTAAAAAAAGGCTTATATACGCAAGACATTTCATTTTCTTCTCACCCTCAGTATTGTCGCCTTTCCCGGTTTCACCGTCTGATTCTGGAGGTGTTTGCTCTAGTGATGTAGAGAAAATGCATAAAAATAACATTTTAGACCAGTTAAATAGCATTGACTGCACAGGTTGGCAAAGGTCATAGTGAATCACAATCGATCAAGCCACTTTGCCAAACCTTATTCCTCAAGTAAAAACTTTTTTGGATGATTTTGCAGAGATTTTTTTTTTTCAATTTCGTACTACTATTATCTGTGAATGAAATGATATGTTCGATCTTTCAAAGCACTTCTTCATACATGTATCTTCATATCTCGATCACTTTCACTCAGCCATAGCCAGGTCAAATCAGTAACACTATAGTTGAACAAATACTCATTATGCAATCTTTTATTCACTCAATTTGGTCTTGTCCCGACTGCAAAGTTTCCTTCATTCTTGTAACTCGCTTTACCATCGCTTTCTGGAGGAGACATATGCATTATGCAACGGATAAAGCGAGAATAAAAGAAAAGCGAGGAGCTTTGAAATTTCTCAATGTATCTAAGGACTGCATTTGTGAACTTTAAGGCCGACACCAATTCGTGTTCCGATAATAGGTCCAAACATGTTATGCTGCATGCTATAGCATACTCGTATCTTTATAGGCAGTTGATCAAAAAACTCACCATCCGGGCAGATATAGCAGCATTCTCCCTCGGGTTTTATGGGGTTCTTGCAGAAGATAGGCTGACAAGACTCTATGACGCAAGTTGTTGTGGCATTGTCGCAGTTACATGTTGTACATTCGTCTACCTTCCAGCTCTCACCATGTAGGTAGGGACTTCCCCGATAGACGCACGGGAGAAGTGGGACATTGCCACTAAGACTGAGTGAGAAGGAATCTGTCCTCCAAGAAGGATGATAGAAAATGTTAATATATTCAGTTTAAAAGGTAGGAAGAAAATATTATTATCCATGCCAATGATAACAACAAGATACCCCTTCTTCAGTTTAAAAGACTTTTCTGTATCACGGTGAGGAATGATGACACTGGCAATCTGAGAAGCGGGTAATTTCAAAGTCCACATAATGTTTTCTTATTTTATAAAGACAAAGGACAAATAAACACCTTTTCCTTTGTTTTTCATTCGCAAGTTTGAAAAGTTACAATTTCTCATGTGCACAGCTTTGTATTAACCCTAAAAGGGCCGGGGGGGGGGGGGGGGCGGAATCCGCCCTCCCCCCCCCCCCCACGTTTCGCGCTATAAATCTGTAACGCGAGGAGGCCTCGTCGCGAGGCTTCTTGACTTTCTTCGTTCAAGTCTCGCGCAACTTTTGAGTCCAAATTTGCAACGTCCGCGCATACTTTTACGAAGCCACGCCCATTTTTGTAACGGAATGTCGCCCCAAAACGGGCACAATTTTGTGATTTTGTGTACACTCCTATGGAAAACAGTGTTCTCTCATGAAAGTCATAAAAACCTGATAATTTTTACAATTAATCACTTTCATTGATTAATTTTGTGCTTATTATGGTAGAAAAGTGGTCAGTGACAATTTCCAATGAAAAAACCAAAGAAAAAAACAACAGTTGAAAAACAAAGAAATACATAAGAAATTCTGAAAACAATGAAATACATAAGAATTGAAATGAGTTTTGGAAGTTTTTGTGATGTACAATTGTTGAATATGCTAAAACAGATTTACAGATCAAAAATTAAAATCTCAATGCTTTTAATTAAGCTAGAATATCATCTTGAGCTTAATTTCCATAATTAATTAATGAAATTTAGAAATTGATTGTTTCAAAAAAATCTTATGACACAATCTTGTAGATTATGACGTGGGTCTCACGCATGCAAAATTTCATCGCGATCGCACCACCGATGGCCGAGATCTGGGGGGGGGGGGGGGAATCCATCCCCCCCCCCCCCCCCGGTCTGAGCATAGCCAAAAAGGCCCGGCCCCTTTAGGGTTAATACATGTTCAATACAAGAATATTATACGGCGTCAATTTTTCATTCGCTCTTTCTCTGTCTCTATTGTATGAATGTGCTTATAAGTATACCGGTGCCATATTGAGAAGCAATCTCACCCAAATTGCTTTATTATAGGCAGATAGTACTTTGAATTAACTCACTTACTTGACACAATTTTCTCCTTAAAAAAAGGCTTATATACGCAAGACATTTCATTTTCTTCTCACCCTCAGTATTGTCGCCTTTCCCGGTTTCACCGTCTGATTCTGGAGGTGTTTGCTCTAGTGATGTAGAGAAAATGCATAAAAATAACATTTTAGACCAGTTAAATAGCATTGACTGCACAGGTTGGCAAAGGTCATAGTGAATCATAATCGATCAAGCCACTTTGCCAAACCTTATTCTTCAAGTAAAAACTTTTTTGGATGATTTTGCAGAGATTTTTTTTTTTTCAATTTCGTACTACTATTATCTGTGAATGAAATGATATGCTCGATCTTTTAAAGCACTTCTTCATACATGTATCTTCATATCTCGATCACTTTCACTCAGCCATAGCCAGGTCAAATCAGTAACACTATAGTTGAACAAATACTCATTATGCAGTCTTTTATTCACTCAATTTGGTCTTGTCCCGACTGCAAAGTTTCCTTCATTCTTGTAACTCGCTTTACCATCGCTTTCTGGAGGAGACATATGCATTATGCAACGGATAAAGCGAGAATAAAAGAAAAGCGAGGAGCTTTGAAATTTCTCAATGTATCTAAGGACTGCATTTGTGAACTTTAAGGCCGACACCAATTCGTGTTCCGATAATAGGTCCAAACATGTTATGCTGCATGCTATAGCATACTCGTATCTTTATAGGCAGTTGATCAAAAAACTCACCATCCGGGCAGATATAGCAGCATTCTCCCTCGGGTTTTATGGGGTTCTTGCAGAAGATAGGCTGACAAGACTCTATGACGCAAGTTGTTGTGGCATTGTCGCAGTTACATGTTGTACATTCGTCTACCTTCCAGCTCTCACCATGTAGGTAGGGACTTCCCCGATAGACGCACGGGAGAAGTGGGACATTGCCACTAAGACTGAGTGAGAAGGAATCTGTCCTCCAAGAAGGATGATAGAAAATGTTAATATATTCAGTTTAAAAGGTAGGAAGAAAATATTATTATCCATGCCAATGATAACAACAAGATACCCCTTCTTCAGTTTAAAAGACTTTTCTGTATCACGGTGAGGAATGATGACACTGGCAATCTGAGAAGCGGGTAATTTCAAAGTCCACATAATGTTTTCTTATTTTATAAAGACAAAGGACAAATAAACACCTTTTCCTTTGTTTTTCATTCGCAAGTTTGAAAAGTTACAATTTCTCATGTGCACAGCTTTGTTTTAACCGTAAAAGGGCCGGGGGGGGGGGGGCGGAATCCGCCCTCCCCCCCCCCCCCCGACGTTTCGCGCTATAAATCTGTAACGCGAGGAGGCCTCGTCGCGAGGCTTCTTGACTTTCTTCGTTCAAGTCTCGCGCAACTTTTGAGTCCAAATTTGCAACGTCCGCGCATACTTTTACGAAGCCACGCCCATTTTTGTAACGGAATGTCGCCCCAAAACGGGCACAATTTTGTGATTTTGTGTACACTCCTATGGAAAACAGTGTTCTCTCATGAAAGTCATAAAAACCTGATAATTTTTACAATTAATCACTTTCATTGATTAATTTTGTGCTTATTATGGTAGAAAAGTGGTCAGTGACAATTTCCAATGAAAAAACCAAAGAAAAAAAAACAACAGTTGAAAAACAAAGAAATACATAAGAAATTCTGAAAACAATGAAATACATAAGAATTGAAATGAGTTTTGGAAGTTTTTGTGATGTACAATTGTTGAATATGCTAAAACAGATTTACAGATCAAAAATTAAAATCTCAATGCTTTTAATTAAGCTAGAATATCATCTTGAGCTTAATTTCCATAATTAATTAATGAAATTTAGAAATTGATTGTTTCAAAAAAATCTTATGACACAATCTTGTAGATTATGACGTGGGTCTCACGCATGCAAAATTTCATCGCGATCGCACCACCGATGGCCGAGATCTGGGGGGGGGGGGAAGAATCCATCCCCCCCCCCCCCCCGGTCTGAGCATAGCCAAAAAGGCCCGGCCCCTTTAGGGTTAATACATGTTCAATACAAGAATATTATACGGCGTCAATTTTTCACTCGCTCTTTCTCTGTCTCTATTGTATGAATGTGTTTATAAGTATACCGGTGCCATATTGAGAAGCAATCTCACCCAAATTGCGTTATTATAGGCAGATAGTACTTTGAATTAACTCACTTACTTGACACAATTTTCTCCTTAAAAAAAGGCTTATATACGCAAGACATTTCATTTTCTTCTCACCCTCAGTATTGTCGCCTTTCCCGGTTTCACCGTCTGATTCTGGAGGTGTTTGCTCTAGTAATGTAGAGAAAATGCATAAAAATAACATTTTAGACCAGTTAAATAGCATTGACTGCACAGGTTGGCAAAGGTCATAGTGAATCATAATCGATCAAGCCACTTTGCCAAACCTTATTTATCAAGTAAAAACTTTTTTGGATGATTTTGCAGAGATTTTTTTTTTTCAATTTCGTACTACTATTATCTGTGAATGAAATGATATGCTCGATCTTTTAAAGCACTTCTTCATACATGTATCTTCATATCTCGATCACTTTCACTCAGCCATAGCCAGGTCAAATCAGTAACACTATAGTTGAACAAATACTCATTATGCAGTCTTTTATTCACTCAATTTGGTCTTGTCCCGACTGCAAAGTTTCCTTCATTCTTGTAACTCGCTTTACCATCGCTTTCTGGAGGAGGCATATGCATTATGCAACGGATAAAGCGAGAATAAAAGAAAAGCGAGGAGCTTTGAAATTTCTCAATGTATTTAAGGACTGCATTTGTGAACTTTAAGGCCGACACCAATTCGTGTTCCGATAATAGGTCCAAACATGTTATGCTGCATGCTATAGCATACTCGTATCTTTATAGGCAGTTGATCAAAAAACTCACCATCCGGGCAGATATAGCAGCATTCTCCCTCGGGTTTTATGGGGTTCTTGCAGAAGATAGGCTGACAAGACTCTATGACGCAAGTTGTTGTGGCATTGTCGCAGTTACATGTTGTACATTCGTCTACCTTCCAGCTCTCACCATGTAGGTAGGGAATTCCCCGATACACGCACGGGAGAAGTGGGACATTGCCACTAAGACTGAGTGAGAAGGAATCTGTCCTCCAAGAAGGATGATAGAAAATGTTAATATATTCAGTTTAAAAGGTAGGAAGAAAATATTATTATCCATGCCAATGATAACAACAAGATACCCTTTCTTCAGTTTAAAAGACTTTTCTGTATCACGGTGAGGAATGATGACACTGGCAATCTGAGAAGCGGGTAATTTCAAAGTCCACAGATGTTTTCTTATTTTATAAAGACAAAGTACAAATAAACACCTTTTCCTTTGTTTTTCATTCGCAAGTTTGAAAAGTTACAATTTCTCATGTGCACAGCTTTGTATTAACCGTAAAAGGGCCGGGGGGGGGGGGGGGGGCGGAATCCGCCCTCTCCCCCCCCCCCCCCCGACGTTTCGCGCTATAAATCTGTAACGCGAGGAGGCCTCGTCGCGAGGCGTCTTGACTTTCTTCGTTCAAGTCTCGCGCAACTTTTGAGTCCAAATTTGCAACGTCCGCGCATACTTTTGCGAAGCCACGCCCATTTTTGTAACGGAATGTCGCCCCAAAACGGGCACAATTTTGTGATTTTGTGTACATTTCCTATGGAAAACAGTGTTCTCTCATGAAAGTCATAAAAACCTGATTATTTTTACAATTAATCACTTTTATTGATTAATTTGGTGCTAATTATGGTAGAAAAGTGGTCAGTGACAATTTCCAATGAAAAAAACAAAGAAAAAACAAAAGTTGAAAAACAAAGAAATACATAAAAAATTCTGAAAACAATAAAATACATAATAATTGAAATGAGTTTTGGAAGTTTTTGTGATGTACAATTGTTGAATATGCTAAAACAGATTTACAGATCAAAAATTAGAATCTCAATGCTTTTAATTAAGCTAGAATATCATCTTGAGCTTAATTTGCATAATCAATTAATGAAAATTAGAAATTGATTGTTTCAAAAAAATCTTATGAAACAATCTTGTAGATTATGACGTGGGTCTCACGCATGCAAAATATCATCGCGATCGCACCACCGATGGCCGAGAACTGGGGGGGGGGGGAAGAATCCATCCCCCCCCCCCCCTCCGGTCTGAGCATAGCCAAAAAAGTCCGACCCCTTTAGGGTTAATACATGTTCAATACAAGAATATTATACGGCGTCAATTTGTCATTCGCTCTTTCTCTGTCTCTATTGTATAAATGTGCTTATAAGTATACCGGTGCCATATTGATAAGCAATTTCACCCAAATTGCTTTATTATAGGCAGATAAAAAGGCTTATATACGCAAGACATTTAATTTTCTTCTCACCCTCAGTATTGTCGCCTTTCCCGGTTTCACCGTCTGATTCTGGAGGTGTTTGCTCTAGTGATGTAGAGAAAATGCATAAAAATAACATTTTAGACCAGTTAAATAGCATTGACTGCACAGGTTGGCAAAGGTCATAGTGAATCATAATCGATCAAGCCACTTTGCCAAACCTTATTCTTCAAGTAAAAACTTTTTTGGATGATTTTGCGGAGATTTTTTTTTTTTTCAATTTCGTACTATCATTATCTGTGAATGAAATGACATGCTCGGTCTTTCAAAGCACTTCTTCATACATGTATCTTCATATCTCGATCACTTTCACTCAGCCATAGCCAGGTCAAATCAGTAACACTATAGTTGAACAAATACTCATTATGCAGTCTTTTATTCACTCAATTTGGTCTTGTCCCGACTGCAAAGTTTCCTTCATTCTTGTAACTCGCTTTACCATCGCTTTCTGGAGGAGACACATGCATTATGCAACGGATAAAGCGAGAATAAAAGAAAAGCGAGGAGCTTTGAAATTTCTCTATGGATCTAAGGACTGCATTTGTGAACTTTAAGGCCGACACCAATTCGTGTTCCGATAATAGGTCCAAACATGTTATGCTGCATGCTATAGCATACTCTTATCTTTATAGGCAGTTGATCAAAAAACTCACCATCCGGGCAGATATAGCAGCATTCTCCCTCGGGTTTTATGGGGTTCTTGCAGAAGGCAGGCTGACAAGACTCTATGACGCAAGTTGTTGTGGCATTGTCGCAGTTACATGTTGTACATTCGTCCACCTTCCAGCTCTCACCATGTAGGTAGGGAATTCCCCGATACACGCACGGGAGTAGCAGGACATTGCTACTGAGACTGAGTGAGAAGAAATCTGTCCTCCAAGAAGGATGATAGAAAATGTTAATATATTCAGTTATTTAAGGACTGCATTTGTGAACTTTAAGGCCGACACCAATTCGTGTTCCGATAATAGGTGGTTATGTTGTGCTGCATGCCATAGCATAATCTTATATTTACAGGCAGTTGATCAAAAACCTCACTATCCGGGCAGATATAGCAGCATGCTGTTGTGGCATTGTCGCAGTTACATGTTGTACATTCGTCTATCTTCCAGCTGTCCCCATGCAGGTAGGGAATTCCGTGATAGACGCACGGGAGAAGCGGGTCACCGCTACTACTAAGACTGAGTGAGAAGGAGTCTGTTCCCAAATGATTATAGAATTGGATTATAGAAAGAAATAGCATTTTATTTCTATTCAAGTCGCAAGAAGAAAATATAATCGTCTATAAGATTGTGTGCTTGTATGTACCTAGAAGATCATCGGTTGAGTCCTTTGCCGCATTTTACATTTAGACTGGCCAGAGCAAGGGGAACGGGGTTAATCCAAACTTACTACATGACTGAAGTTTAATCCCTTTGAGAGACACGGGGTTGTGGACCATTCCTGTCTTGAAAGAATGCAGATTTGGGTATACTATAGTATGTATTCACGTTCGTTAGGATTTACGAACGTCAATTTCACATTTACTCTTTCAATGTATGTATGTATTTCAATGTATGATCGCCCCGTAAAGTCTGTTCTAAGCAGACTGCGGCCAATCTTGTGAAAGTAAAATCGTGTAGATCGTTAAGATCTGCACAATAAACAGAGTAAATGTCTGCTTGTGGAGATAAAAGGTTTCCTTTAAAATAAAAAAACAAAACAGGATGGTTTCTTACCCTGCGCTTGGCAGACTGCTGCTAGAGTTGTCAAGGTGACGATGGTTGACAGCAAAGTCTGCCTCTCCTGACGAAACCTGACCACCCTCCCAAGCATGGCGCTGTCTCCTATTTGTTGACCGACCTTGTTGAGAAAACTATACTGAACTGCAGGTCTTACTCCTGCTAGAGACTGTAGAGTAGTTCGAGCTCAATCTCTTTGTCGTAACGAAGATACTGAAATAAATTGGAGAGAATCTTAAAGTACCATTACATCACAGCTGTTATTGTGTGTTTTTTTCCAAATATTTGCCATTTTGAAGCTGCATGCTCTTTTTTGTTAATTCAGTTGGACTACATATTCCACGTTATTTGATTGATCATGTGACCACGAAATCAATTAGGCCTACAACTGACATCATTTGACCACATATCTTTGACCAACAGTGCAATTTTATGTAGCATTGAATCACTGAGATTTACCTTGAACATCATAAACTATTTTGTACATTCCGTAGAGTTTATTATAATCTCGACATACCGATTTTCGCTCGTGTTTCGTCATCTTTCGTAATTAGCATGTAGTACTAAACGCTTATATTATTTCTTTGGAACCTACATCCTACAAGCATTGCTTTTTAGTAGGTTCTTCATATTTACACATAATTTTATTAGTGTCCTTATACATTTGTGAAATTATGTCTAAAATTGAGTGTTGTGTTATACATATTTTACTCCGAAATCAAATGGAATATGAAACCAGAATATGGAATGTGGAATATGGAACTTGAATAAAAAAAAAAAAAAACTTCCCCAAATCAGTCATGAATTATTTAAGTTCTTATTATAAAGACTCGAATTTTAAGTTAATTAGTCTCATCATTAAACGGAGATTAATCGAAAGTTAAATTGGTCGTACGTGGGTCGCTCAGAGATATTGATTTCGGGGTCAATTCTGACTTCAAACAGGATCCTCTGAGAGCGAAAGAAATGACAGGACTCACTTACTCGTGAACAGTCTGACGGATTTCTTTAAATATCCGCTTAACAGGAATCTTTTTTTACACATTCTCCTTTCCACGGTTTCTACTTATACATGCAGCCATTTCCCCTCTTTCTTTATAATTTACGTAATCTGGTGGTTCGGTTCAAGGTCCGCCGCAACATAAGCAATAATTAATACATATGCACAGTAGACAAGAAAGTGAAGAATTTCAACGTAAGTTACCGATAAAATGGGAGGTATACCATGTTTTAGAAGGAACATACAAAAAAACAAACATTGTAGTGACAGATTAATCACAGGATGGAGATCGGTGACCCACTGAAAAGCGAAGCTTGTAGATTGTGCCCCCCCCCCCGCCCCTCGTTGCAAAATACGATACATACGGGAAAAAAAATATTCGTGCGTGGTCACCAAACCCGTTTGAATTTTTTCCAATTTTTGTATTGATCAAATTAAACCTAAAAATATACACACATTTGTATTTATTCAGAGGGCTGATACACTAAATGAAACGCAAATGTCGATCCAGCAGAGACGGCTGGAGACTAACATCACAAACAAACAAGATACTTGTAGGACAAGTATCATATCGGGCCTATAGTCCTACGTACATGAACTAAGACACACCAAACCACGAAAAAAGAACACTACAAATTCAACAATACAACGAAAATCGGGACAGGTGTTGAGAAAGGGGAAAAGAAAGGGGGAAAAAGGCAAATGGTGGTTATCTCCATGCAGGGATATTTGGTAATTTTTTCATATGAATATCAGGTTTGATGAGGACTAGAAACTAACAAATAATGATTTCTCCTTTTTGCCTGACAAGCCCTTTGACCCTTGTTTGTGATGGAAAAAAAATATTTGAAGTGTTTCTTTTTCTTTTTTGGTTGTTTCTATCCCTAACTCACATTTTAGAACTATTTTGAAGTACTAATGCTAGGTTTTTGTTTCATCTGCAAATGTTAAATTTTGCCTATAATTTAGATGGAAATAGGACTCAAAGGGAGATTCGAGTTACTTTAAAGTGTCTGATTTGCCATCGAGTATGCATCGAGTAATCTAGACTCACCTAAACTAGACCTATCTAGCACGTTCAAAAGTTCTGTATCAATTAATGATGATAGATGCTGGTAAAAAAAAAATAAGGAAAGAAAACCCTGAAGTTCAGAAAGTTTGGAAAAAGAAGTTTGAAAAAAAGTTATGATTATGACATAATTGTCATTTTCCCCAATAAATTAGATAGGCCTAGTTTAGGTGAGTCTATATAGGCCTAGTATACTTAAGTAGATAAGTGACTTGATGCATACCGAAACTGTTGGCAAATCGATCAAACACTTTAAAGTAACTTGAATCGCTCGAACCCCCTTTGGCAATATTCGAGTCCTAGCTATTTCCATTCTAGATTAAAGGCAAAATTTATCATTTGCAGATGAAACAAAACCCCAGCATTAGTGCTCCAAAATAGTTCTAAAATGTGAGTTAGGGATTGAAAAAACCAATGTAAAATTTTGAACCAGTATAATCGATGTTAACTAGTTTAACTAACAAAACGTGAACTATAGTTATAATAAAAATGTTTCAGACTATACCGTCTACAATTATATTTTAATATGAAAAAGAAATTGTGATATCTTCTTATACTTCAGGCCTTATTGCAAAAAACAAAACAAAACAAAAGGTAGGATGCTTTGTGATACAACTGACCATACACATATGCATTCAAAGTAATATCTTGAAAATTTTATTTATCACTTCTTCCAAATAAGGTAAACAGGACCTTTAAGGTAGTGGCTGTACTCACAGTTAACGTCGGAAGCTGTGTCAGTGGAGAATTTCAATAGCAGCAGTAGCTCCGAGCAGCAGAGTCCTGCATATAGTAATGGAATGTTCAGATATACAATCATGCATGGATTCTCCTGTTTCTGATCGAGCCCAGGTTCTGTACGATGTCCGCTATAAAACACTTCAAGACTACAAATCATGACCTAACAGTCGCAGATATTTCATACCACTTTACAGGTTCCCTCTCTCCGAGTGACTTTCGCGGATGAGATACACCCTTTAGGAAAGAACATTTTATATACCAAAATCTTCCTTCGTCGAAAAACAGTGTATGCTGTCGACTTATCGTGTTTTGTCCAATCAGATCCTTTATTTCATTTTCTCTGATCGTTTATTTCATGTTCCGAGATAAGTTTCTTGGAAGGATTACGTAAGCAATATCGATTCTATTCAAAACAACCGTGTTGCTCTGTCTACTAGAGCCAGACTTGAAAGCGCTCGGTGACTCCTCAATACAATACAACATTTATGACGTCAGCGCTCCAGGGAAAAGAATAAAAGGTTAAGATGCGAACAGCCGAACATCAGTAAATCAGAGTCCTCTGGTCTGTCACCCTTCAACCTTTACTTTCCAGGGAAGGCTTTATGCAAGAGGTCATTTTCTCTAACCGCTGGGATTGGTGACGATGTAGTTGTTTCTTGGACATTCATTCCTTAGCTGATTTTGATTTGTATTCAGTTACATCAACACTGAGCAAATTCTGAGGCTTAAACGGATTAATATTGTTTTGGTTGACACCTAATTTCAGCTTTCTAACATTATTTGGTGAGATAATGACATACCTCTGATGAAATATGAATGATCATCCAATTCCATGAGGAATTCAACATTTGTTTGATGAAAATTGGTTTTGAAATGGCTGAGATATCCAAAACAGAGCGATTCTAATAAAGTGTGGGACCCACACGTGTGTAATTTATTACGATCGCTTTGTTTTACTTTGTTTGGGATGTTTCAGTCATTCCAAACCCGATTTTCATCAAATAAAGTTTGAATTCCTCTTAAAATGGTATGTTCTGTGCTATTTCATAAGTGTTTTCTTGGTATTTCGCAAAAAGTTAAAAGCCGAATTCTCATCTCCACCAACACTGTACCATTCCTTTAAGTTTGGCGATGTTGCTTAAGTAGTAGCCAAGACAGATGTTGATATATTCGTGAATTTCCGGGGCCTACCTTATAAAATTGCTTGATCTATTTTTGTATTGTTATTTCCAAACGGGTAGATGTGAGAGCTTAATTAGTTTACGGTTTTTTGTTTTTTGTTTTTGTTTTTGGTTGATTATGATACCCAGAAATTAATTACAACGCTCCCACAGCAATCATCAAGTCCGCATTTTTAAAAGTCTAAACATCGAATCGCTTTATACAACGTAGACTTCACAGTTAATTAAAAGTTGGATTTTGACAGGTCAGGTTAATTTGCGATTGATTTCAGGGTCACTTTTTACTTTCCCTTGATTTACGAAAAGAGAGCCGAAGTGACGTGCATGTATTAAATATCCGATGAACTGGAATCTTTATTGCTACACATTCTCCTTTCCACAGTTTCAACCGTGCAGTCATTTCTTCCTTCTTTAGCTACATCATCCTCTTCGTTTTTTAAGTTTTTCTTGCTAAAGGATATTTATAATTGTGCCTTCTCACCAATCCAAACAATTATAATCATACATTGGCTTTTACCATAGACCAAGTTGAAAAGATTAACTCAATACCCCTTACAGCACGGATCGCTGTATAATAAACAGATTGAATCCTATAGATACAACACTAAGATATGTAAAAAACGTGAATTATAGGAACACACTTTATAGAAAATCTTAAATTCTTACTTAGAAAGGCTTTTGCTGACCAGCTTAAAA
Source organism: Diadema antillarum (assembly GCF_040938485.1). Taxonomy (NCBI): domain Eukaryota; kingdom Metazoa; phylum Echinodermata; class Echinoidea; order Diadematoida; family Diadematidae; genus Diadema; species Diadema antillarum. Next base: position 358,972 of record NW_027272109.1, on the reverse strand, counting down.
ATAGGAAAGAGTAAAATTGCAACCATGATTTTTTTCTTCAAAAGTTTGACGAAAAATAATTAATGAATTAAATCTCGAAAATCTAAACAATTTTCACAAAGTGTTTGTTGAAAAGTCAACTGCGTGAATGCGCAATGAATGCATTCATGACCTCATCGCTTCAAAACCACGACAACTGTCGTAGTTTGCACTCAAAATCTTGACGTATTTGTGTTTTTATTCTGCAGAAACGCAGAATATGCCCAACTCTTAAATCCTGATAACTGACTGATCGTTTTTTCAAATATTCATCAGCCAAGAATACAATTTTTGCTACATGTTATTCTATAAAACTGAACTTTTGTCGTTTTTTGCGTGTTTACGACTTTAAAAGAAAAAAAAAAGAAGCGTTTCGGTCACGGCATCATCAGCTCATTTAATTGAGCGTTTTGTCATCTTTTTGAAAACATTATTTCGTACAGATTAACGCACGTCAATTTTATATACATCTTCCCTACATTTTATCAGAGTTTCATCAAACTTGCATCATAGATTGCAACATTTCTGTTCATAGGATTTTATTTTGTCTTTAGACTAATTTTTAACTGATTTGTAATCTCCCTTCAAAGGAGACCGGATGATTTTCAGACTTGTACATAGTTATAAACAACTATGAATTGGTAAATCAAAAGATATAAGAAAAATATACCAAAACTTTCCGTCGTCGTAAAACTGTGTATCACCGTCAACTGATGGTGTTTTGTCCAATCAGATCTTTTATTTCCTTTTCCCCCTACATAGGTCGTTCGAGAATCTGAGAAAGGACAGGTCTCTTGGAAAGAGTACGTTGCAAAATCAACAAGTCGTCAGGTCACTTCCTGGTCATAACATCCGCTACGTCAGAGCTCCAGAAAATGAAAGATCCAGGTGCAAGCAATCGGAGAGAGATAGAAAAAGAAATAGAGAGAAACAGGCAGAAAAAACAACATATGCAAATAGTATTAGGAATCTTGTGGGATGCCGGGCCTCCAGTTTCATTTTCGAAGGAATTTTTGTGCATTAGGTCCTTCTCCAGTAATCTGAGGAATCGGTGATTATTTCATTGTCACTTGGATGTCATCGTATTCCTCATTATCTGTTGCTTTGATTTCGTTGACAATTTAAAGGCCATACCAATCTATTAATGACTCTTATTATACCGGGTAATAATTCAGTATTGCTTTGGACCTGGAAATGAAATGTAATAAAATGAAATGAAAATGAAGATAATGTGTGATATGAAAACCGACGTTTGGCACAAACAAAGGTTTGTGATATCATCATTAGCTTTAAAGCTTTCTCCTTGCCATGTGCAAAAATAACGTAAAATATATCTACAGGGGTTTTCATTTCATTTCATTTCGTTTCATTTCATTTCATTTCATTTCATGTCTTTTTATTTCATTTTATATGTTACTTAACTTTAAATCAGAAAAGATCTATGCAAACAAAATCAGTAAAATATTTTAACAAAAGGAAAATACTGTTTGCTGTGTGTGTGTGTATTCAAGTGTGTGTGTGTGCGCGCGCGCGCGTGTGTGTGTGTGTGTGTGTGTGAGTGTGTGTGTGTGTGTGTTCATGTGTGTATGTGCGGGGGTGGAGGTGGGGGTCAAGGCTCCATGGCAACAACAACGCAGCTATTTGGCCTATTCAACTGTGTCTTGATTGTGTATTCCAAAATAATCTATCCTGCTGTATTAGGAAGATGAACGCATACTCCGCTGATGACAATGGTGATCCAGTTCGAATTGAATGACTGAAACTGCACCGATCTTTACACTCGAGACACAGTGAACAGTTCCAGCACTTTTCCTTTCATATTTCACTTCATCACACATCTGTATACTTACTAAGCAAAAGAAAAATAGATAAATGAAAAAAACACACAAACAAGCAGGATAGAAAATATGATATAAAGTTGGTCAGTTGATGACGAGAAATTGTGTAATCATGCAAGGTAATTTTCTATAACATGTGAAATATAAAGGAACTGCAAAAGCAAAGCTTGTGACCGCCCTTTCAATGCAGATTCGTTTTGTAGTGGAGATAGGACACAAAATACTAATAACGAAACTATACAAAAGCGAAAATATAGCAAGCTACAAAGGGGCAGAAGAAGTAAAAGAAAAAAGAAAGAAAATGGAAAAAAGAGAAATGAAAGAGAATAATGTATTGATGGAGAAAATAGCACAAAAATAAACTACAAGCATGAATACGATCAACTTCAGAACGAGTTCAACAGTATGAATACTAGTATAGTGATTATATGGGAGCATAGACACGATTAACGCTGAAACCAGAGGTAAAGCAAACGTACACTTCATGATTGATCCGTCATGTATTGAAAGAGGTTAATGTAAAATATCAAACGGTCATCAGCGGAATATGCGTTCATCTTCCTAAAACTGCAGTTAAAATTATTTTGTAAATGGGATCACCATGCGAAGATACAGTTGAATAGGCTGAATAGCTGTGTTTTTGTTTTGAGCCTTGATCCCCACCTCCACCCGACCCTTCCACACACACAAACACATTATAAGCGTTCCGTCGCATCTATCTACCGTATGGCATGTTGAAGGTAACGTGAAGTCAGGAGTTTGAATCAATATCCATAGTATTGACTTCATGCACCTACAGCCTATTAACTCTTAAAGGGTATAAAATTTCCCAAACATGCCGCCTAATCCTTGCTGCATCACAGTGAATTGATATTTTCTTATCGAGTAAATCGTTGATAAGAATAGCGAAAGACTCGACAATACATCTCCCATCATTAGAAAAAAAAAATGGCCGTTGTATTGTAGCAAATCCTGCTTCAGCTCAATGCAGAGTAATGACTGAGGAGCACTGATTTTTTCGGTTTCTCATCCACCAAAAGCTGCCTCGTGTTCGTATGTATGTGTGTGTGTGCGTGCGTGTGTGTATGTGTGTACATTTTTCCTTTTTCTTTCCTTTTTTGAAAAAAAAATGCCTTAGTTTTATTATTTCAGTAATTAGCTATTGTTCACGGGAAGACTGAAAATAAAGTACAATCTTTCCTTTTTCTGAAGTCCCCTCCATCTTACACAATTTTTTAATCTTAATTCGGAGTTATCAGGAAGGCCACAGTATTAAATTAAAAAACAGTATTTTTTTTATCGGTTTTCATATCACACATTATTTTCATTTTCATTTCATTTGATATTACAGGTCCAAAACAATACAGGATTTGTATTACCAAGTAACAGTAATGAATAGATCGCGATCAGAAGGCATTGGCGAATCGTTATGATTTTTACATTGCCACCGAAATCAAAGCAAAGATAGTAATAAGGAATGAAAATCAAAGCAAAGATAGTAATAAGGAATGAAAATCAAATCACCACCGTTCCGTCGGTTACTGGAAAATGACCTCATGTATAAAGCTTCCTTCCAAAGTTCAACCTGGAAGCCCGACATCCTGCAAGATCCTTACTTTCTAACATAATATCATTTCCATATGTTTTTCTGCCAGTTTCTCTCTTTATTTCTTTCTCTATCTCTCTCCGATTGTTCGCACCCGGATTTTTCACTCTTTTCCTGGAGCTTTGACGTAGCGGTTGACCAGGAAGGTGACCTCCCTGTTATGACTGCAGACAGACGACCTGTCCTTTCTCAGAACGAGCCGAGGAAATGTAGAAACGAAAGATCTGATTGGACAAAATTCGATCAGCTGACAGTGATAAAATGTTTTACGACGAGGGAAGGTTTTGTATATTTTTTCTTTTATGTCCTTACGCATGGTACGATGTAGTAGGTCTTCTCACCCAGCAGTGACTGCACAGAAACTTAAAAAAAAAAACAATACAACTTATGAACGTTTGTCCGATTTTCTTCAAACTTTCACTATTAAACCACACACAATGTATGTCCTGTTGATATTGTTGCGTGTACTCAAGCCATATTGTGTGAGTTAAGTTGAATGTGACGAACGCTCATGACCATAAAAGGGCGGTACCATTGGTCACTCAGCGATGTTGCATTAAAAAGAAAGAAAAAAATAGTGTTTCGGTCACGACATCATCAGCTCACTTTATATTTGAGTATACTAGACACAGCCCAGTCGCTGTACGTACGTAACGCGACAGGCTGTATTCGCACAGCGCATTAACAGCGTCTGGTCGGGCTATTGTTTGAGTTGATGATATCGTGACCAAAACACTTTTTTCCATATCAAGTCGGGAACACACATAAAACAAACGACAGAAGTTCAATTTTATAGAATAACATATAACATAATATTATTCTTGGCTGAAGAACATTTGATAGTCAGATATTAGGATTTAAGACTTGGGCATATCTGCGTTTCTCCAAAATCAAAATATCAATATGTCAAGATTTTGTGTATGAACTACAACAGTTGTCGAGGTTTTGAAGTGATGAGATCATTAATGCATTCACTGCTTATTCATGTAAGGCCTAGGTAGTTGACTTTTCAATTAGCACTTTGTTTGTTTGTTTGTTTGTTTGTTTGTTTGTTTGTTTTGAGCAAAGAGTTTGCTACTACGTGTAAGATAAAATCAACCTCTTTATCTTGTGGGGTATGCATGAACTGCATAGTTTTTGTTTTGTTTTGTTTTTTGCTGAAGCATATGCGTAAATATGTCAGGCAAGGCGTTGGCTGATAACTGATACATTAATGTGCCTAGGTTGTATAAAAACAAATCAGCAAGCTAAAGGAGTCTGTTTTCAAAAACTTCGCGTGAGAGTATTCCCAAAACCTGGTAGGTTGACTGAAAGAATAGCCATGATAACTCCACAAATCTGTACATAGGGATGTTCATTCATGTACTACAGGATGTGAACTTTGTGAAAATTGCTTGGAATACCCCTTTAATGCGACATTGCTGAGTGACCAGTGGTAACGATTCATCTTTACTCAAAATTATGGCTTGAGTACATGCAGCAATATCCATAGTTACATTGATGTTTGAAGTTTGAAGAAAATCGGTCAATCATCAAAAAGTTGTGATTTTTTTTTTAAGTTTCTGTGCAGTCACTGTTGATGGCCGAGAGGACACTACATCGTAGTATGCGTAGAAAGATAAAAGAAGAATGTACAATTACAAAACCTTCCCTCGTTGTAAAACTGTGTATCAATGTCAACAGGTCGTGTTCTGTCAACTCAGATCGCTTATTTTCCCCCTACATAGCTCTTTATGAGAAAGGACAAGTCTCCTGGAAAGAAAGATTTTACGTTGCAATATCATCAAATCGTCTGTCTACCGTCATAACAGGGAGGTCACCTTCCTGGTCATAACAGGGAGGTGACCTCCCTGGCCATAAAAACCGCTGCGTCAAAGCTCCCGGAAGAGAGTGAATAAACTCCATGGGCGAACAATCCGAGAGAGATAGAAATACATGGAAACACGCAGAAAAAACAACATATGGAAATGATAACATTATGTAACAGTCAGGTTCTTGTGGATTGTCGGGTTTCCGGGTTCACTTTGAAAGGAAGAGCTCTTTATGCATGAGGTCATTCTTCAGTAACCGATGGGAACCGAATCGTTGATGATTTTATTGTCACTTGGATGTCATCGTATTCCTTATTATCTGTGGCTTTGATTTCGTTGACAATATAAAGACCATGCCAATCCCGATTCTGTTGATCGCGATCTATTGATTGCTGTTAGGGCCTACTTGGTAGCGATTCTGTATTACTTTGGACCTTGAAAATGAAATGAAATAAAATATGAAAATAAAGATGTATGATAACCGACGTAAAGCAAAACAAAAGGGTTTGTGAAATCATCATAACCCACTTTATAGCTTTTTCCTTGCCATGTACATGCAAAAACAATGTAAATAAATCTGTGTAGGGTTTTCATGTCATTTCCTTTTATTTCATTTCATATGTTACTTACCTTCCAAAAACACAAAAGATCTATATGCAAACAAAATCAGTACAATATAATAGCAAAAGGAAAAAATGTATATTATACTTTTGCCTTCCTGATTACCCCGAATTGAAATGAAAATGTGTGTATAAGATTGAGGAAACTGCAGAAAAAGCAGAGATTGTAATCTGCAGTCTCCCCTAAACAATAGCTAATTACTGAACTAATCAAACTAAGGTAAAGTTTAATAAAAAGAAAGCAAAATGACAAATGTAGAAAGACACACACACACACACACACACACACACACACATACGAACACGAGGCAACTCGTGGTGAATGAGTAACTGAAGAGTCAGTGTTCCTCATTCATTAGTCTGCATTGTATTGTTCTGCGCGTATTAATGATTATAATAAAACGGCCGTTTTTAATGCAAATGGGAGATTGTATTTTCGAGACTTTCACTATTCTAACCGACTTTTATTAGAAAATACTAATTCACTGTGTTGCAGCAGGCAATTGGGCTACTCGTATGGGAAATGTTATGCTCTTTTCTGTGAATAGGCTGTACGTTCATGAAGTCAATATTGTGAATTTATTATTAACTTCACTTTACCTTTAACATGCAGAATGGTATAGCTGCGGTGGAACGCTTGTAAGGTGCTTGTGTGTGTGTGGGGGGGGGGGGTGCGGTTTGGGTCAAGGCTCAATGGTACAAATGTAATTACCATACGGCTATTCAGGTATTCATTATCATGGCGATCGTATGTTCCAACAGAGTTTATACTGTAATTTTAGGACGATGAATTTATTCTCTGCTGATGACTGCAATACCGTAGTTCACACACAAAGAATTGACAAATTGGTGTTTTTCATTCTGCAGAAACCCAGATACGCCCAAGTCTTCAATCCTAATATCTGACTGATCATGACTTCAAATGTTTTTCAGCCAAGAATAACATATATGCTTTATAAGCAGTGATTGATGAAAGTAGCATAAAAATACACAGGTATAAGAGCACATGTAAATGATCAAGTTCATAACGAGTTCAAAGTATGGGTATACTAGTGTAATGATTACATTATGAGAGCATAAACACGATAAACGCTGAAACCAGCTAGAGGTAAAACAAACGAACACTTCAAATCGAACCGCCATGAATTTAAAGAGGATATTTAAAAATGGCAGGTTTACATGATTCTCATCAACTTGATCCTGAACTTAATCAGGCAAGTTATACTCATTAAGTAGCATCATTTTAGGTTTTTGTTTGAAATTAAACAGAAGGCCGGAACATTTGACTATTAAGTCTGCGGAAAGATCATTCCAGAATTTCCGTCCGGTGAAAACACTTGTTCTTTGAGCAAAGAGTGTGCGGGTACGTGCATGTGAAATTAATCTCTTTGTGACGTAGGGTATGCATGAACCACATAGGCTTTTTTTTCTTCTCTGAAACATACACGTGAATATGTCAGGCAAGTTGTTGCCTGATAACTGATAGGCCTGCATAAATGTGCCAAGGTTGTATAAAAAAAAATAAGTAAACTTTAGGGAGTCCTGTTTTCAAGGAAGAATAATTCGTGTGAGAATAAAACCCAGCTGGGTTAACTGAACGATTAGCCCGTATTTGTATTTTGAAAATAGATGTATTCTCAAATTTGCACAATTCCCACAGGTAAGGGTAGGGTGAAATATGCGTTGAATATTTTTTTTTCAAAATATACTCATGAAAAAAAACAAACGTTTGAGCTTTATTCGAACATTTCCTGTATATAAGTGACAGAATTACTAAATAACATATAATTGGTTTTGTTTATATTAAGAGAAAACTTGTTTGCTTGATATCACATTGAGTACTGACTTTAACTATCTGTTCACTACATTTAAAGGGTTGCTGGGTTTCGATTAAAACAAAAACCAACAACAACAACATAAAACATGTTGGCCGGAATCCTCGGCCAGAAAAGGAAGAACAAAACAGATGAATTTTTGAAATCATTTCTGTAAAGGATTAACAAAAGTGGACCCAAGAGAGATCCTTAAGGGATCTCGCATGACAGTGTTTTCAAACTAGAACTCAAGCCGTTAATACTAGCAAACTGTTTCCTGTTTTTTTAGATGGCTCCTGAACCAGTCCAGCGTATTTCCACGTACCCAATAGCAGGGGCGGATCCAGGAATTCTGTAAAGGGGAGGGGGGGGGGGTCACTAATATTTCTGGTGCCAGTTCCTGGTTTCATTTCATTTTTTTCTCTTTATTTCTGTTGTTTTTAACGAAAAATAAAGGGGGCGTGCGCCGGTTGCGCCCCCCCCCCCCCCCCCTGTGGATCCGCCACTGCAATAGTGCAAGAGTTTATGTAGTAAACAAAATATCTTGTTCGGTAGTGTCAGAGCCTTGTGCAGGTCCGGGAATATACTGACTGTATGTGATGAGTTATCAATAGATCTAGATATAGATGATATAGATATTGATAGAAGCAAGCAGAGAGTGATTAGTATAGTAGGTTGTTTTTTTTTTATTTTATCAAAATTGAGAGTCGCAAAAACATATTGTATTCATTCACAAACTTAATTTCATGAGAATATGTCAATGTTTGAGTATCTTGGAAATTGTGGTGAGAAGAGAAACTTACATCTTCTTTATTACCCTTCTAATAAACTTGGAACCACTTCAGCAATTTTCATTTGACAAGGCATATTGTACCAGTAACAAGGGGAAATACAATAATTATGTAGTACTGTGTTAGAGAAAAAAAAAACAGTTCAGTAGGAAATGTGTGATGCCATCGTGTCCAGCACTCCTTGTTGCTTTTAATCTGTGAACTACGTCCTTCACCTCGTATTCTTGGATGGGAGTAAAAAACACAGATTGAGGATTTGGATTAGTTAAGAAATAATGCAGCTCTTTATCTATTGCTGGGCTATTACTAGCACAACCGGGGCCTAGATCAACAAAGAATCATGAAACGCATTAGCTAACATATACGATTTTGGATCAAGATATTATGTTGAAATATTTGCTTGATTTGTTCCAATCTGTAACACAATGAACTTCATGAACTACCTTACACGTACTCTTGGTATCATTTTTTTTTTGGTAAATATCAAATAGCCACGTGAAATGCTTTGAAAGTCCTAAGAATAAGAATATTAAGAGTAAGAATATTGGCAAAAGAACATATTCACTTTTCGTATTTTTATTCGGATTCCTCATGTATTTACAAAATGAATTATTCCTATGATTGATAGACTAAAAGAGAGATTTGGTGAGAAAAGGCATTCTTTGTGATCCCTTACAGTTGCAAGGATCACGTTATCAAAGAGTTTTAATCAATTTATTGCAATGTTAATTTTATTTGGATAATATCAAATAAAGAAAAAAGAAAATGAGATAATGGAGGGTAATGGTGTCCTGCTGAAAGTAATCCAAAGGAACTCTCTTCGAAGACATGTTACTAATGATGAAAAGGTACTTTCCATGCAAATTTCTAGTTTTCCCTCTGATCTTGTGAAGAAGTCTCAGGTACCCGCGGTATATAGAGTTAATGAAATACTAGTACAGTCTTATTTCCACCTCGAAAAGGAAAATAGCCAGAACCATCGACTCGTAAGTACTCGGAATTCAGAAAAAAAAGAAAAAATATCAGAATGGGAACATTTTAAAGTTATCAAAAACTTTCCAGCAGAAAATCTGTCAACGATGAGTTACGTTTACCAAAGGGCTAAACATGCAGTTCATGTTACGCGACTCTATGAGAAAGGGAAATGAACCCGGAAGAAAGAAAGGGAGATAGAGAGAGAGAGAGGAGAGAATCATCCTTTTAATTGTCCAACACTGACAGAATTAAGGACATGATTGATTCCAATTGTTTCTCTCATCTTCTGAGAGAATGTCGATCTACATAACATTGAATAAATCTTTTTCATCTTACATATGACTATCAGGTGCCTACAGATGAATTGAAATAAATAGATGTTGTCTCACCTCAATCAATAGGGCCAGTAGAAGCACACACACACACACACACACACACACACACACATTTGTGTACGTGTGTGTGTGTGTGTGTGTGTGTGTGTGTGTGTATTTTTACATACCTTTATACGTCAAGTGATATAAACACATACAGAGAGAAAGAGGAAGAGAGAGAGAGAGAGAGCTAGTGCTACTGAAACTTGAATCCCAACATTTACACTCAGCAAAAAAAAAAAGAGAGTAAGCACTTTTTCAAGTTTATATTTCTTATAAATCACTTGGCTAAAAGTCGACATGTTATATATCATATTCAAGATAATTCTATTCGCTATCAACCTGATGGAATGATAAAAGGTGAAACTTTACGCATGAGTAAACATCCTGGTTTATCTCTTCCAAAGCAGAAAAGTAAAAATTGCGAAAATGAACAAGTTGTCATTCGTGCGTAAGTGCGCTTCAAAACCATAAGAACATGACAAATTTAACCCTATAAGAAACATTAATTAAAGGGATAGTACAGTTTTGGTGGAGATGAGAATTTGGTTTTTAACTTTTTGCGAGATAACAAGAAAACACTTATAATATAGTACAGAACATACCATTTTAAGAGGAATTCAAAGTTTATTTGATGAAGATCGGGTTTGGAATGACTGAAACATCAAAAAACAAAGTAAAACAAAGCGATCGTAATAAAGTGTGGGTCCCACACTTTATTAGAATAGCTCTTTTTTGATATCTCAGCCATTTCAAAACCAATTTTCATCAAATAAACGTTGAATTGCTCATAGAATTACATGCTCTTTCACATTTTATAAGAGGTTTCTCATTATCTCACCAAAAAATGTTAGAAACCTGAAATTAGGTCTCAACCATAACTGTACAATCCCTTTAAGTTGCAAAATTAAATCTATGAACCCTGTAACATCTTTGAAACCAACAAGTTCAAAAGAGGCTAAAAATAATGGTGGAAAATGAAGAATTGCATGTAAAATGTAAAGTGTTTACTTTGGACAAACACTTAACTCTTAAACACCATATCACAAACATCTGCAAGTCTGCATCTTGGGGTAATTTTCAAAATAGGGAAGATTAGGCGTCTGCTTGATCAATCATCAGCTGAGCGGCTCGTCCATGCCTTCGTCGTTCATGACTACTGCAACTACCTCCTTGCTGGCCTCCCTCTTTCCAGGGAGGTGAGACACATTTCCCTGCTCTTTCTCACATATCCCCTCTCCAACGTATCCCAAATTCAGCCGCTAGATTTATAGTCTCCCTTGATAGGATACATGACCATATATCTCCTGTTCTCCGCTCACTCCATTGGCTACCGGTCCATTCCCGTATTACTTTCAAGATCCTACTTTTGACGTACAAAATCACACGCAATCTTGCACCCACATATCTTTAAAGGGAAGATAAACCCCAAGAGCAATGTGGATTGAGTGAAAGCAGTAACATTAGTAGAACACATCAGTGAAAGTTTGAAGAAAATCGGACAATCGATGCAAAAGTTATGAATTTTTAAAGTTTTGGTGTTGGAACCGCTGGACGAGGAGTCTACTAGAGGTTATGACGTATGAGTGGACAACAATACCAAGAAAATATAAAGAAAATTCTACAAAAATCCATTTTTCATGAAAATTACAAATTCCATCAACTTGATATTGACATATGTTAAGGGTAGCAATTATTCCCCCTGCTTTCTGAAAGAGGTTGGTCCATTGCTCTTTCATTATTCTAGAAAAGTGAATTTTTGTTGAATTTCCTTTATATTTTCTTTGTATTGTTGTCCACTCATACGTCATATCCTCTAGTAGTCTCCTCATCCAGCGGTTCCAACACCAAAACTTTAAAAATTCATAACTTTTGCATCGATTGTCCGATTTTCCTCAAACTTTCACTGATGTGTTCTACTAATGTTGCTGCTTTCACTCAATCCACATTGCTTTTTGGGTTTACCTTCCCTTTAAAACCTGGTCTCCCTTCGCTCCTCTCTTTGCTTCTGCCAGACCCCTCCGTTCATCTTCCTCACTCCAATTACTTCATGGCCCACGTACAAAAACCCGTTATGGTGACCGAGCATTCTCTTCCATTGCCCCTACTCTTTGGAATAAACTACTCCCTCTTTATAATTCAGAATGCCCCACCTGTTGAATCATTTATAATTCTTCTCAAAACTCACCTGTTTAATCAGTTATAATATATTTTTCCTGGAGGCGCACACAGTCAGTTATTGATTATTGTATCATTGTATCATATGTATTTTTTCTCTTTCTTTGTCTTTTTCCTTTTGTTACTGTTAATATGCTGGTTTTGTTAATGTTATTGTGTGTTCTAGTTTTCTAGTCTTCTAGTCTTTTTGTGTGAATAGCACAAGTGCGCTTAGAAACGCCAGTATGAAGCGCAATATAAATGCAATTATTATTATTATTATTAAGTCCAAATTCAAATGAAAAGAGAGACGTAGCAACATCAACAAATTAGGAATATTTTGAATGATATTTAGTCCTTGAGTTAAGTTGTCTCATGAATTATCAAGTTACTAAATTACAAGAGTGAAATTAAGAAATTCTGTTGCGTCGATCGCCTTTTGCGCCTTTAATCCCTATGACATTTTGTACTTTGAGCTGACAGAAAATTCTTTTATTCTCCCCCTTTTGTTTTCGATTTTGCTTTTTTCTAGGTTCTAAAGAGATAAAGAGAAGGAGAACTTATTTTTGCTATTTCATTCAAGTCTCTCATTGTGTTTAGCTGGTATTTTGTTACTGTTGTTTTCGTAGTATCGTCATTGTCTTCTTCAAGAACATTTGCATATGGAAGGCAACATGTGCCAATTTTTGCTAATCTTACCTTTGTGCCTAGGGGGACAAAAACAAATGCGTTCACTCATGTTAAAGTTTTCTCTTGTATTGACCTATTAGCTTGAGAGACAAGCGAATTACCTTTAATATGGTATACGGTACATCGATTTTCACCAAAATCTGCTATGAAAAATATAACCTCAAAATGGTGTAGTGTGTAATGCTTAGTGTTTCTTTCTTCTTCTTTTTTTTTTTTTGCTTAGTGCATGTATTGTGACTATTTTGTTTTCATTATTTTTTTTCAAAATGAATTTTTACTTCTTCTTATAATAGTCTGTTACTCAATATTTTGTTTAAGTGGATTTTGATCGTCTCGCAGAAAAAAAAATAGAAATTAAAATCTGAAAAACTACGGCGTTGCATTATTGTATATGAAAACACAAATTTTGGGGGTTCTTTTATCTTTTTTTTTCCTCAGGGTTGGTAACGCAATGATTATAACACTATAAGCTCCGTGATATCCAATGTTGAGTAGGCACTTTTCATTTTTGTATTAACGATCTATGAGCGACCATGCATTACAAAACCAACAACTAATCGCACCCCTTGATTTAACGTGATGACTCACAGGTGAAACGGTAAACCAAGTCAATTTTTAGTTTTCCATTTGTTCAGAAAGAGCCTCTCTTTTTTTTTACATTATTCTTTAGTTTGGAATGTTAAAATGAACGGTAAAAAGTTTTTTTTCAGCAGTTTTTTGTACAACCCTTTTAGTTAGGTATAGTGTAGTGTGATCAGGTATGTCTTAGAGGCCTCGATCTTTTTTATTTCTTGAAAATTCTTTGCACACTTTTCACTCTCAAGTCTAACAACTTTTGAAAGGAAAATGCTACTGCTTTGAAAGTTTACATTAATCATGGACAGAATGTATTAATAGAACATGCGTAATGTAAGCTTAATCGATAATCCATTTATTGTTGTTGCTACGGTGGTATACATCCTGTTTGTTTTTCCAATTCATTGCACAGGTAGCATGGTTTAATTGGTAAAGATTAAGCCCTTGAATAGACTTTGTGCTTCAGATCCTCTTTTTTTCAGATCACACTTTTCCATAGTGCGTGCTTTCTTTCCAATATTAGATAGGTAAGAACAATCCCTTTCAGTCGAGTTATGTATCATTATAAAGTTTAGAGTTTTCTCTTTCAGAATCTTCCCAACTAAAAAAAAAAACATGTCGTGCGACTTTTTGTTGATTTTTGTGGTGCAGGGTCACATAATATCATGATAATTGTAGATAATTTTTATCTAGACCTATCCTAGACCTTGTCCAAATTTTCAATATGCTTTACATACTATTACAATCCCTGTCACTGGCTACATTATTTCCAATCGGCACTGACGGTGTTCACTCTCCACTACCTCATGTCATTTTCGGTTAAACAAACCTTATCTGAGTTTCACTTTATATTTTTCGTTTTCATCTTCTCCATTACAGCGCCCATTCATTTTTTTTTTGATAATACATTTCGCAGGGAACCTTTTTTTTTATTTCGAATTTATGCCTAAGAGGAGGACTTTGTTATCTGAACTTTATGAAGGATTCGAATTGTACGAGATGTTTTGTTATTTTGTAGGCTCTTTTCATATTTACCACAATTTGGTGCTTCTTCAACTGGCACCGATTCAATACATATCCAAATATTGATACGTATATATATATATATACACACACACATATATATATACAAATATGTATATATATAAATATATATATATATATATATACGGTACATGTATATACATATATATATATATATGATATATACAAATATATATACATATATATGTATATGATATATATAAATATATATATATATGTATATATATGTATATATATATACATATATTTCCTTCATTGTAAATTGTGTTTACTTCACTCTATTATCTACACCTTTTCAATTCAATTTCATTTCCAATGAAACACATATTTGACATCGATACAGATTCGAAAAAAAAAGTAGAATGTATTCCAACAAAAAAGAAAATTAAGCATAGTATGGAACTATTCTTTCAAAATAACTGCGTTAATGGAAAAGAGGGACCCTCGTAGACGGCAAGCTTGTAGGAATGTGGGCCACTCAGTACATAGCCTATTAAACACTTGCCCAAGTAATTATTGTAGGTTTGAGACAATTGAAGGGGTCGGTGCAATATAGTGCTAACCCACACAATAGTTATATTGAGATAATCGCTGTTAAATCTTTGGAAAGTCCATACATTGTACATTAATAAAACATGAATGCATGCATTTTTTTACCATCTTATTGGTTGAATTCAAATACGATATTTTCACGGAGGTTAGAGTGAAGGATAAGGATTATGAAAATGCATGTAACTCAATTTTGACAAAAGTGTGGGTAAGCACTATATTCCACCGACCCCTTCAATTGTAACTTTGCAAGAATTACAATAATTTCAATTAGCTACTGTAACTTTACAATAATTTCATATTGTTGGGGTGTGGCATATAAAGAGCATTTGTAGGGATATTTATTCAATTTGATTACTTTATAACGCCGCGAAGCATTCATCTCCTGCGATAATAATGTTCCAATGAAATATCCGCACAGTAATCAAAGCATAAATTCTACCCACAAACCTAACCCTCAATCCTAATCCTCACAAGAAACTATTAAACCTCAAGTTCTATCGCAGCCCTAACCCTTACTCCGAGGTATTGAAGAAATTAAACTGAAGCAATTGCCACAGGAGCAAGTGTGTCACCCTTTGAGACGCTATCTTCACATTATATAGCAATTAATGTTCCTATTAAAAAAAATAATAATGAGCTCAACATTCATGCACACTGTTTATGAAACATCTCCCAACTAACAGGTTTTAGGAATACATTCTTGATTCATATGTAGTATCTTCACTTCATAATATTTTGAATCTAAAACCACTCATACCATTCTATCATTATTTGTCCATGTTTTCTCATCTACACATACAGACATGAGTGCACACACACACACATACACACACACGCACGTGCGAGCACACGCCCCAAAGCACACACAATGTAGAATTCAATACATAAATTGAACTGAGATGTTAGGAAAAGGAACCACATTGGAAATATATACCCTGTTGAGTTTTATTCTTTCAACTTTTTCTTTCACAACATGTTTTGAGGAAATATAAACTTCAACTTTCTTTTTTCATTTCCATTAAATAAACAGGGAAAATTATATACAATGCATTAACAGAACATATTTGTAACAATTTCAAAAAACATACAAACGTAACTGTGATCACGAGTAACAACATAAATTCATGTTCTAAGGTATACATATGCATAATACGAGGATTGGAATGGAAATGGAAGGTCCCATAAAAAGCAAAGCCTGTAGGGTATGGGACCTTCAGAAAATACACAAGAGAATAAATAATGACTTAAATGAAACTATAAACATTTATGAAATCAAAATCAATCAATATATCCTATCAGGAGCAAGAACAAACACTAGAATAAAGATATGGCATCACAATTGGAGAAGACAGTATGCCAAAAATAGATTGGCTATCTTCACAAGTACAAAATCAATAAAACTTCACTTTATATCATGTATGTATGTTATTATGCAGTTATGTACTTGTGAAAAGAGCAGCAGGAACAGAATGCAAAAGAAACAAGAAATTAAATCATTTACGAGAATGTCAAAGATTTTCTCATGGGCAAGTACTATAATAAATCAATATTTCCTACGGAATGCACAGCATGCAGTTTATCATGTGATTCTGGTTATAGACGATGGTTGCACTGGATGTTACTTTAGAACCACCTGATTTTGATGCATGTTTGGGTTTTTCTTTTCTATTTTAAGTCACAAAAGAGGAAACATTATGCAATCTAAGAAAGCGTAATACTGCTTCTTTCTTTGTTTCTTATGCTCACACGAAGTGGGGTCATATCTACAAACCATGTCATCAAAATACATTTGGCAATTAGTTTCTGGCATACACGAAGTAGTAAGTTCCATTCCAGGTGTACACGTTCCGTTGGCGTTTCCCCTGAGAAAGGCGTACCAGTCTTGCAGATGGTGCCCAGGGCAAGAAATGAACAGATTGGAAGAACATCGGCTCAGAACTGCTGTAATCTGGGGGCGTCCCACCGTACCCGCATTTGCTTGAAAGTTTCCCTTCACCCTGCTGACTCCTGCCTGGTATACACTGGATGGCATCGACTGCATACAAACACAATGTAAACGGAAGCACATTGAAAACAATAGATTTATCCTTCGGAAGAACCACAAAGTCAAAAGAGAGGATGAAAACCTGTAAAGGTTCTCTTGAAGTATTTTTTAATGCAAATATTTTATTCAACTATGAGAGCGCAGCTTCATTGTGACGCCTTTAGGGCCATAGATAGCATAGGCACACATTACAATACTGACAGAAAATGAATTTACCACATGTTCAGTTGCACTGATTGGGTGCCGGTCATTAGTTATCACAGACAAACGAATATATAAAATTTCTAATTATCTGTTCTGTACATTCGTACGTACAAATTCCCCAATACACTTTTTTCCTAAGTCTTTCCGCGTCCTCTCTTCCTTTTATAATATTTAGAATTCCATGATGAAACGCTTCCATGGTTACGAGTTTTCAGTCTGTCCAACACATCTAAATGGTTGTAATCTGACGCTTCTTTTTATAATCTGTACATCATATATGCATGCGCCCCCCCCCCCAAAAAAAAAAAATGATTGATTTGATAAAGCTAGTGTTATACAATGTCAACAAGCGTGTAATAGTTGAACACAATAGAGTTCTGTAATGTCCAACAGTACGTGGACGGATTTCACTAATTCTGTACTACAGTCTCGGTATTGCATCTGAGAATTAGCAATCATTAAGAGTCTTACTCACCGCTTTGCTTGTAGAACTTGATCTTGATGCGATCTTCAGCAAAACCGTCAATGTAGACCGTCTTCTGCGTCAACTCTGGAATAGTTCGCATCGTCAGACGAGATGGATTCACACTGTCGTAGGCTCTCAACTTGAAGTCAACATCTGTCTCGACGTGGAAGTTGGTGAAGTTTAGTTTTATCATCTGCTCGATGCTGGACAAAGAGATGATCTCAAGCTTGGCCTCGGTCTCCTTCTCCTCTACAAACTTCCAGACGTCTCCCATATTAGACATGCCGTAACGGACCCAGGCTTTTCCCAGAAGGTCCATTTCACAATAGACCTATTGCACGAAAAGAAGGTTACAGCCGATCGTAATATACCTCAATAAGCCTGACGCTGTATGTCAATTAAGGATTCAAATCACACTTACGGTAAAGACATCATCCTCCTTTTGCTGATTTTCATCGATTGGTATGATAAATATCACAATTCTGATTAACCTTATGAAATGACCTCTGAAACATTCAAGTAATGGTTGAAAAAAAGAGTAATACACTACATGTATTTGAATTTAATTGAGCGTGAAGCCACATGCAGGAACAGTATTGCGGTGATCTACTTAATGTTGTCATTTCTTATCTCTATGATACACTGAATTGGTAATTGGTGATACTTTTAGGAAGAAAAAATGTTGACTTAAAAGACCCAGTTATTTAATTTTCCAAGATCTCTGATCGCCTACCTCAAGAGAGAAAACTTTGTTTCCGATTACGTAACGACCGCTGGGTTTGTCGCATTCTTCTCTCAATTGCTGACAAGAAGAAGCTGGGTTAACACCGGTACCAAGAGAAAGGGGGCATGGATCTAGAAAGAATATAGTTAAACATGTTACATCTCATTAATACAATTTATCAATGGTTACACCTTTCTCGAGACAACCAATACGCCAGCTCTGTATACATGATATATTCGGATTTTATGCATGCATTGTACACCAAATAGTTGCGTCTTGACAAACACAAAGCTTTGAAGGCTTGCGATGAATATCAATTATTTGAATATCGATGAATCTCATATTTTGTTTGTACAAACTACACGGTAAGTGATGAGGCAATGACGTCACCAACTCCCCGGTATAAATTTCCATCCTGACTGCTCAAGAACTGCATTGATGAAATTATCAAAACTTCACATCTTCATCAATTCCGTCATTGTGATCCAACTTCGATGAAATTTGTTCTACCTCCGGATGATTATTAGACTTTTACATTGAACAGCTATAAATTGTGACCCTGCACCTCAAAACAAACAAAAAGTCGCCAGACATGAATTTTTAGTTAAGACCATATTCTAAAAAGCAGACTTTAAGCTTTAAAATGATGTATAACTCAAATCAAATGGACTCTCCTAACCTATCTAAATATTGGAAAGAATGCACAAACTCAGGAAAAGTGTGAACTGAGAAAAGAGGCTCTGAAGTACAGTGTCTATTCAAGCGCTTAATCTTTACCAAACCGTGCTGGCTGTGCGATGAATGGGACAAAAAAACAGGAAGTAAACCACCAGAGTAACAACAATGAAGGGATTATCAGATTATACTGAAATTAAGCATGCCTCATTAACACATTCAGTCCATAAAAAATGCTAACTTTCAAAGCAGTAGCACTATCCTTTCAAAAGTTATTGGAGTTGAAAGTGAAGAGTGTGGACAAGGTTTTTCAGAAATGAAAGAGGGATTCTAAAGATACACCTAATCACACTATTCTACCAAAAATGTTCGAGATAAACTGCTAAAAAAACACACTTTCCTGCCCGTTTTATGATACCAAATTTTAACATAATGTAAAAGAAGACCCGCTCTTTCAGAAAACATGAAAAAGTCAAGATCGGCTGGGTTGACCCATTTCACTTATTTTCAGCCATCACACAAAATGAGTGTGTGCGACTTTATGTTCGTTTTGAGGTGCACGGTCACAATTAGTTGTACTGAGTACAGAGTCTTTTAATTTATAGTATATAATTGGAGTGAAAATAAGAATGTTTTCAAAATTTACAATGAGCAAGGATGATCACATGGTAGCCTCACCATAAGACTGCATGAGTTGGGACTCAACGAAGCGGGAAAAAAAAATAGATTTCACACAAGTGGACTTGTTAAGGAGACGGTATAATAACGGAATTACAGTGCTACATTTCTGAAATATGTGAAGCTCCCATGTCATCAACACTAGTCAGTGTAATTTGTTTCTGAGTTTTCAGACTATCAATTTCTCTGCTCAAGAACCACAATAAATTCCATAAATCTATAGGAGTTGCCGATATGTACTATATATTGTGTGACATGATGAAAATCGTCTGGAATGCCCCTTTAACAGGTTTGACTCTATCTCTTCGAACTAACTTTGTTTTGGTTTGGAAATCACCTTTAAAAAGTCAATCATCTTTTAAAAGATATTGCTTTTGACATGCATATCTTTTTATTTTCTCGGAATATTTCTTAACTGTTTGTTGTGTGTTTTTTCTGCATTTAAAGACCAACATCGATTCACGTATTATTTGGTTTGATAACTCCCTCGGCCTTAACCTACTAACTAGACATATTTTTACTTAATTGTATATATCCGAGACATTATATTTTCTTCTTACCCTCGCCATTGTTGCCTTCCCTGGATCCAACTTCCGATTCTTGAGGTGTTGGCGTTTCTTCCGTATGCACTTGAAATGTATAGAGAATGCATGAAATTAGAAAGCCGAAACAGTACTGACTGATTCACATATTCAGATTGACAAAGTAATATATATTTATTACACAAACATTATCAATCCAGACATTTTTTTTTTCAACAGTGCATTATTTACAGATATTTTTCTGGGGTTTATTTTTGTTTGTTTGTTTTTTTCTTTTGCTTTTCCACAGTGGAGGTTTGGTTGTTGACAGCAGGAAGGTGTCATCTCCCTGATGACAGTAATACGCAGGACATATCATTTTCTTCTTACCCTCAGTATTGCTGCCTTCTTGAGTGCCGACATCTGATTCTTGAGATATGGGTGTCTCTTCCGTATGCTCTAGTGATGTAGAGAGAATGTATGGAATTAGAAATTACTAAACAGTATTGCATGATTTGAACAGGTTCATATACAATCACAACCAATCAAGCAATTTTGTAGAACATAATGTTATTCACGGATGAATACAAACTCCAAGAAACAGAGAAAAGATCAGTCGCACTGTGGGGCATTGTGATATAGGGACTCGTTGATTGCGTGGACGTGTATGGATACAAGAGCAGTTTCCAATTGCTGTACGTAGTTCACATGTTTCGTTAAAAGGGGCATTTCAGACGACATTTCCTAATTCCACACTGCGATGTAGTACAAATATCAACAGCTCAATGTGTAGATTTGCAGAATTTATTGTGGTCGTTGTGCAGAGAAACCAATAGTCTGAAAAAACAAATTACACTGAACACTGTTGATGACAATAGCCTCACCATAAGAATGCATGGGTAGGAGGCTCACATAGTAATTTCAGAGGTCTCCTTAAATATTATTCATTTCAAATTTCAGTGCACGCCGTTCACAACGTACTGACAGAGCTACCAAGTCTCACGCATTCTGCGTGAGACTAAAGCTTTCCACCGGCCTGTCTCACGATCTCACGCATGGCACCCATTTTTCTCACGCATCGGGTGAAGTCTGCAATTCGGGCCAAAAATAAGGAGCATAGCTCAAAGGATTAAAGTGATAGTTGCAATTGAAGGTATATTTCCCTTTTGTCTTTCAAAATTAGTGAGAAATAGTCACTTAAGTATGCACCAGATCGCATCATTAAGAGCTAATGATTTGAAAAAGCTTCGTACCATGGGAGGGGTGTCACCCTCCTCGTTCGCGCGCGCATGCGCGCGAGCGCCGAAACGCCGAGTCATGAAAATCTCACTCATAAAAGTTTTTTGAACTTGGCATCTCTGTACTGATATGACGTCATGGCCCTCCATCTCCTCCAGCAGGAAGTGAAATCGAGACGTCCCTAATTGCGTTTGAATATGGACACACACAAACACACACACACACACACGCTCACACTATAGCAAGAAATGTTTATGTTTCCTTTTGTACAAACTGTAACATTCTACTAGGTCCTCTAATATATTGCGAAGATGAAGACGTCATCCATTTCAATACATGTATTAATTCTGACTTTTCAAGCACTGCGTTGTGAAAATTCGCAAAACTTGAAAGCTTCATCATTCCCGTATTTATTACCAATAATTAGAAAAAAAAATCACTCTTGTGCTTGTAGGATTTGACACTGGATCGCGTTCCGTCAGTAGGTAATCGAAACAAGTGATGGTGCATATTATGCAGCATGAGTACGCAGTTGATCTAAAACTTACCTTTCGGGCAGATAAAACAGCATTCTCCCTCGGGTCTTATGGGGTTCTTGCAGAAGGCAGGCTGACAAGACTTTATTACGCACGTTGTTGTGCCATCGTCGCAGTGACATGTTGTACATCTGTCGAACTTCCAGATTTCATCATGCAGATAGCGGCCAATTCCCAGAAAGATGCACGGCTGTGGCTGGTCACTACTAAGACTGAGTAAGAAGGAGTCTGTCATGAAAAAGGGATTATAAAGCAGAAAAAAAAATGTATTTGATTGTGTCAAAAAAGAGGATATAATTGTGCACATGCTTACGGAATAGATGCACGGTATAGCCATATTTTTAGTTTGCTTATCAGTTTAGCCCATTGCCGCGTTTACAATCAGACTGGCCAGAGCAAATTGTGAGCTGGGTTCTTCTAAACTAATTATCATTCTAGTTTGATCAATTTCAGAGACACGGCTTTACCAACCTTTTAAATACTTCCTTCTCAAGGCAGAAGAAAATGCAGAATTGGGTGCACTTTTTCACTGCCACGGTCAATAGGACTCACTCTTTGGTTGTTTAAACTATATTTATAGCACCCTCAACTTACTTAGTTCCCATTTGTATATATATATATATATATATATATATATATATATATATATAAACAAAAAAGATATATGTAATACATGTATACAGATATATATATATATATATATATATATATATATATATATATATATATACATCAAACTTCTGATCACCAACTTCTCATTCTTGAGGTTGTGGCGTTTCATCCGCATTGTAACATAGAGAAAATGCATGAAATTAGAAATCCGAGTCAAGCTTTACATGATTTCTTTACTCGGGTGGGCTTAGTATACAAACAGAATCGTATACAATCAAACCATCTGGACTTAACTGTATTTTTTTTTCCAACAATGCATTATTTACAAGGATTTTACTCTTATTTGCTTATTTATATATTTTGTACTGTTATTTTCCGTGAGTGACATTTAATGCCCGATTTGTATCATCACGAACATCACAGGAAGAGAATGAACTAGCCTGGGATTTGATTTGATTTTTATTTTATTGGGCAGCGGTACTTTCACTTCCCCTAGCCATCTCACCGCAATGATACGATGTTTGAACGAATGCCCCATTGGGACCTACCTACTTGTCTTTTATTCGCAACATTTATTTATTCATTTATTTATTTATTAACTTATTTGTGGTTTGAAAAACAACTACCATGGCAGCCTAACAAGGCCGAATTGAGGTAGTTTAAACAGTAATACAACATACAAATTGCTTATGAAAAAAAACCCTACATTACAGAACAGATATAATTATACGATGACATTGTAGCATTGCTTATTCATTTTAAAACTCAATTTCCAAAACACAGATATAACATTGAAAACCGTCAGACATTAAAACATTCAGGGTATTGTGATACAAATAAAAATGGATACAATTACACTCTTGAACACACTGGACATTTTTACCCCTCACATACAGCGTACTCTCTAAAAAAAAATCGAGTGAAAATATTCACTCTTAAAGGAGTGAAGACAAAAAAGAGTGAATTTAGAGTAAAATTGGAGTGAATTTTGAGTGAAAATGCTCATTTTCACTCGTTTTAGAGTGACCTCAGGGATCACTCCAAAATCTTCGAGTGATCCTTGAGGCCACTCCAAAATGAGTGAAAATGACCATTTTCACTCAAAATTCACTCCAATTTCACTCTAAATTCACTCTTTTTTGAATTCACTCCTTTAAGAGTGAATATTTTCACTCTATTTTTTTTTTAGAGAGAGTACACCTCCCTTTTGCAAAAACTTTGGCACATGCATCACATATTTTCATACACCCACACAAGCATACACATTTATATACTCCGCATTGCACATCGTAACCCAAATATTTTGGGAAAGGGTATTATGTAATCGATACGTAAAGGAATACCGGCGTTGTGGACACACTTGCATCTACACCAAAGCTGACAATGCATGTGTACAACTTCCCTTTTTTTTTCGCTCTTTTAGAGTACATACTCACATGATGTGGACTAGTGCACATGAACACATACCAAGGAGGTTCTACAGAATGGAGTCACAACCGTCTTATTTCCTTTGCTATAGATGTTCGAAGCCGCCGCTCAAAAATATTTTAAGCATGTGCCAAACAGGATCTGCCGCGCAGATGCGAAGACAATTGACTCGTGTCTCATTGCATAATCACCAGCCACTTTCTAAGGAAGATATGTCTTTGTGATGGTAATTACTTTTCGCTATCCCTTCTTGTAAAAGGTAGGTAGCACAGACACGAGGATGCGCGAACAGAAATTGAGCAAAAAATGCTGAAATAAAGATGAAAATTACTCGACTGGGCATACTCGGGCACTAATCTGATATATCTATCAATGAATTATACTTGAAGATTATTCCATATTAGTTTCATTTGTGGAAATTAAGCGGAAAAGTGATAAAACCAGCTTTTCAGGATGGTGCAGTTTTAAACATTTCAATGATACAGCTCTGATTTATGCTTTTGCTCAAATTTCTGGGCCGAGTTGACTTTTGTTTTACGTGCTTCATCATTAAGTGAAATTTCATTTCATTTAATGAATAAATAAGCAAAATATGGCCAACATTATGATAACGTTCAAAATGAATCTTCAGATTGCTCAGCAAGACGGCGGCGTCGAATATCAATCATCAAAGGCACAAGTATACCTGTGATATTCTTTAGTACATCAGTAGAAATCTGACAACTGTTTGAATAATTACAGCCAGTTGGAACTCCATGTATAAAATCTCCTTGCACATGCTTAGGGACTTGACACACGCTCGTACTCATGCGCAAAAGCATACGCTAGCGTTCACACACATCATATTGGTCCTTGTCATACTTTAAAGTTCTCCAAGTACATATCGATTTTTCTGTCTGTGTTGTTCGGCTGGTCACTGCTGTTAAAGGCCAACATTGCTTTGAGTTCAGTCTGGTTGGATAATACCCTCGACCAATAATAACTTATCGTAAATTTGTTTGTTTTGCATCTAATTTTATACATAACAAACGTAAACAATATAAAACTGACCAGAAATAAATATAATTTATTAGTGGCAAATTGAGCAAAGAAAAGAAAGAACAAACCTAAGCAGAAGAAAACTGACCAGAAATGAATATAATTTATCAGTGGAAAGCTGAGCAACGAAGCTGCATCACTTCGGTAATCCCTCGCATTTATCCCCAAGATGAGTTATCCTTCGGGTTTATGACAGGTTCAAGAGTGTGCATTTGTGCACACACAAACACACTGCTATAGATTTTGACCAATCCAGCACTGAGAATTAGGGGTTCCTTGGACGAACACTGAACTACAAGGCTTTCTGTATCCCAGTCTTTAGAGCACCGGAGGTCTCGGGTTCGAAACCCGATGGAACCCCATTTTCTTTGCTCAATTTTCCACTAGTGTTTTATAATGAATTATGTGACAAATTTTATCTCCCTCTCACCCTCAGTAATGTCGCCTTCCCTGGATCCAACTTCTGATTCTTGAGGTGTTGGCGTTTCTTCCGTATGCTCTTGAAATGTACAGACGGATGGACAACGCATGAAATTAGATATGCGAAAAAAAAATACTGATTTACACACACGTTGACTAAGTCATATATTACACAGACATTATCAATCATGCCATATCTACTTCACGGTTGTTGTTGTTTTTTTTTAACAGTTAATTGCTAACAGATATTTGTGTGTGTGTGTTTGGTTTTTTTTCTTTTCTATAGTGGAGCTTTGGTACATGATGTGAGTTTACCAGTTCATCTGGATATGCACTGAACAATGTAAGTAGAACACACGCAATTGTGAAGTCTTGGCTTGTTTCCATTGACAGTGTACACAAAAGTGACGAAAAACCAGTTCTTCTGGAAAAAAAGTGAAGAACAAAACCGCATATTGTTATTCTTGGCTGAACATAACTTCAAAAATCAGTCACAGAATGGGGTAAAATGCGTTTGAATATTCATACTGTATATACACATGCAGATACACCCACACACACACATAAACGCACACACACAACCCCGGAACTTCATGATATTTGTTCGTACAAAGTTATAGCAATAAGTTGTGAGGCCAATACTCATCAATATAAATATTCATACTAATTGTTCAAGAACTACATCTTGAAAGTTAACAAAATATCCAAACTTCGTTTCCGTAGTTCTGATTCAATTTTTATGATTTTTTTTTCATTGTGTATGTAAAATTCCACTCCACAAGTCTATTCACACTTACTTGTCATCGGTCGTCTGGATTTCCAATTTTCCCACTGAGATTTTTTTGTCCATTTTTGACATTCATATTTTTGATAGCTCTCCAGATATCTGTTGAGTGCATGGTCTGTATGCGTGTTTTTGCACTTTAATATACGATGCCGAGGCTGATTCCGTTGTTCTGTATAGTTAGAAAGTCGGGAAAAAGTTACGCTGATCAAAAAAAAAAAACAACAACAACAACAACAACTCACCAACTGGGCAGACAGAACAGCATTCTCCCTCAGGTTTTATGGGGTATTCGCAGAAGGCAGGCTGACAAGACTCTATGACGCACGTTAATGTGGCATTGTCGCAGTTACATGTTGTACATTCGTCTATCTTCCAGCTGTCCCCATGCAGGTAGGGAATTCCGTGATAGAGGCACGGGAGAAGCGGGTCACCGCTACTAACACTGAGTGAGAAGAGATCTGTCCTCGAAGAAAGATTACAGAAAATAATGTGTTTACAAGGACCGAAGATGATTAATCATAATCGTCTATACCTATAACACCAACGAGATAACCATATTAGCGTATACCTAATATAGCAAGAAAATATTTAGCCTTCCGGGTTTTTTTTTTTTATATAATCGAAGTTTCTGTGTCAACATCCGTTCAACCTTTCACCGCGATGTAAAATCACGTTTGCTGGAGAAAAATTCGGAACCAGGTGATTTCCAAATCCATTAGGTTTTGTCTTAAAAGGTACAAAGTGTCGATAAACATGTCCTCTGTTTTTCCTTCTCAAGTTTGAAAAGTTACACTTATTTCTCATGTACACAGTTTTGTGTAGCCATGTTCAGTACAATGTTCTTCTTACATAATTTCATGCGTCTTTTTGTAAGTGTACGAGTGCCATTGAGAAGCAATCTAACCAATTGTAGGCAGACATTACTCTGAACCTACTAGGTGTTTCAAAAAACATTTCCCACTTTTGATGATTAATAGTTCTAAAACTGTTCATCCGATAAAATTGTCATTGATATGAGTAATAGCTGAATAGTGTACAATTTTGTTGAAGGTAATTAGAATGTGAAAGCATAAATCAGTTTCATTAAATCTAAGATTGATTTTGAAGTAAGGTTTCAGATTTTGGTCAAATTTTAACCCTCTGTACAAAAATGAACTTTACACAGAAACCAATGATGTGTATGTGAGTGTGTGCTGACAATGGCCCTGAACAATAGACATGCCTGAACCACCTGTTGACTAGGCGTCAGTCTGGCGCTCCCTGGCACATGAATGCTTAATCAATAATTCATGTGGATTGCCCTGGGCACTGCTAGTCTGAATTCAGGCACGGTAAAGGGTAAAATGCATGCACATGGAAAAAGTAAGCACATGTTTCCATGTGCTTGCAAACACCACATTTCATTCCAGCTGGCAATCATTTTCAAATTTTGCTTCACATATCACTAAATTTGGGATATAATTAAGCATAAATGATCTAAAGTTCCTCATTTTTATACAACTGTCTACTAATTAAATAGTCTGACAAATTTTCGCTTTTTCGATAAAAAGAGATCATTTTTGGTAAAGAGTTCAGCAGCATTTATCATTGGACTGATTTGTTTCACAGTAGATTTGTTTAAGGCTCCATATACACAAGTGTATACTCTAATTGATTTTCTTTGCTTCCTGTCACCATGTTTACGATAGAACAGAAGGTATTCATTATAATTTCGTTTTTCAGAAGTAGGGAGAGCACTGTCGCGACTCAAAGACAGCATCAGCAGGTGTTTGACTTTACACAGATACTGCCAGAGGCTGACTAAAGACTAGCTGTGATAGTGGAATTTCTCATGAATGAATAATGAAGCATTCAAACCCTGGCCATTGTTCAGGACCATTGTCAGGGTGTTAACCACACACTCCCATACACACCCATTGACCCCTGTGCAAAGTGAAATTTTGTACAGAGGGTTGAAAATAGAGCAAAATCTGGAACCTAATTGTGAAATAAATTACGGATTTCATGAAATTGATTCATGCTTTCATATTTAAACCACCTTCAATCAAATTGTACAGTATTCAGCTATCACTCATGTCAATGACAGTGTTATCTAATATATAGTTTATGAATTATTAAGAATCAAAAGTGGGAAATGTTTTTTGAAACACCTAGTACTTGCATCGCATGATTTTCTCTATCTACTATGCAGGACATCACATTTGCTTCTCACCCTCAGTATCATCGCCCTCCCCTGATCCAGCTTTTGATTCTTGAGGAGTTGGTGTTTCTTCCGTATGTTCTAGTCATGTGGGAGGGAGAATGCATTGAATTAGACTTTTAAAGAAATGCCAAATGTTATTTGATTGATTTACACAGGTTGGATAATACATAATAAGCCATTTTCAGGGGCGGATCCAGGAATTTCGTAAAGAGGGGGCGCGTTTACAAAATTAAAGAGGGGGGGGGGCACGCACTCCTCCCCCATTTTTTCTTTTTTTTTTCTTTTGTTTCAACAAAAAATAAGGGGGGGGGGGGCGTGCGCCGGTTGCGGTCCTCCCTGGATCCGCCACTGATTTAGACTTCATGATTCTTTCCCTAGATCCAACTTCTGATTCATGAGGTATTTGCGTTTCTTCCGTATGCACTTGAATTGTACGTAGACAGAGAGAGGATGCATAAAATTAGAAATGCGAAAAAAGTACTAACTGATTTACACAGCTTGAATAAACCATATATTACATAGACATTATTTATTATATCATTTTTACTTCACGATTTTTTTTCAACAGTGAATTATTAAGAGTTTGTTTCTATTTGTTTGTGTGTTTTGCTTTTCCATACTTGAGCTTTGGTACATGATGTCAGTGTACCAGTTCATCTGGATATGCACTGAACAATGTAAATAGAAGACACGCAATTGTGAAGTCTTTGCTAGTTTACATTGGCAGCATACAAAAACTGACGTAAATCCAGTTCTTCTCCATATAAGTGAAGTATATAACTACATATTGTTATTCTTGGCTGAATATAACTTCAAAAATCAGTCACAGGACGTGGGTAGAATGCATTTAAATACCTACACACAGAAACATAGGCATGCACATCACGGACATTTTATGATATTTGTTTTTACAAACCTAAAGCAATAAGTTGTGAAGCCAATAACTCATCAATATAAATATTCATACTTATTGTTCAAAAACTATATTGTGAAAGTTAACAAAATGTCCACACTTCGTTTGCGTAGTTCTGGTCTAATTTTTATGATTTTCTTTTTCCGTTGCGTTTGTAAACTTTGACTCTATGTATACAGGTCTATTCACACTTACT
This sequence comes from Diadema antillarum, assembly GCF_040938485.1. Classification (NCBI taxonomy): domain Eukaryota; kingdom Metazoa; phylum Echinodermata; class Echinoidea; order Diadematoida; family Diadematidae; genus Diadema; species Diadema antillarum. Next base: position 329,422 of record NW_027272109.1, on the reverse strand, counting down.
TGTCATATGTCGTCTGGATTTGCAATTTTCCCACTAAAATTTCTCTGACCATTTTGACATTCATAAATTTGATACCTCTCCAGATAAATATTGAGTGCATGGCCTGTATGCCTGTTTTTGCACTTATTCGATGCCGAGACTAATGCTGCATATTGTAGCATTATCTTTATAATTGCAGTTGATTGAAACTTACCATCTGGGCAGATAAAGCAGCATTCTCCCTCAGGTTTTGTTGGGTACAGGCAGAAGGCAGGCTGACAAGACTCTATGACGCACGTTGTTGTGGCATTGTCGCAGTTACATGTTGTACATTCGTCTACCTTCCAGCTCTCACCATGCAGGTAGGGACTTCCCCGATAGACGCACGGGAGAAACGGGACACCGCTACTAAGACTGAGTGAGAACAGATCTGTGTTCGAAGAAGGATTACAGAAAATAACAATATTTTCAGTTTAAAAGGTAGGAAGAACATATTCTTATCTATGCCAATGATAGTAACAAGATACTCTTTCCTCAGTTTAAAAGACTTTTCTGTATCACGGTGAGGGTTGATGACACTGGCAACCTCAGAAGCATGCATGTAATTTCAAAGTCCAGTAGGTTTTCTCCTTTTATAGAGACGTTTAGTATTAATAACTTTTTCCTCTGTGATTCCTTCGCAAGTTTGATAAGTTACAATGTCTCATGTACACAACTTAATTTCAATAATCATGTTCATTACAAGATTATTATACGGTTGTCAATTTTTCAGTCGTTTTTTTTTTCTGTCTCTAATGTATGAATGTGCTTGTTAGTATACCGGTGCCATATTACATTAAGAAGCAAGCTCACCCAGCTTGCCCAATTTGCGTCTATAGGCAGACGGTGCTTTGAATTTACTTACTTAGCACATTTATCTCCTAAGAAAAGGTCATGTACACAAGACATTTCATTTTCTTCTCACCCTCAGTATTGTCGCCTTCCCCGGATTCACCGTCTGATTCTTGAGGTGTTTGCTCTAGTGATGTAGAGAAAATGTATAGAAATAACATTTTGGACGAGTTAAATTGTACTGATTTACACAGGTTGACAAAGGCAAGAGAGAATCATAATCAGTCAAGCCATCAGGCCATAAGGTGTTGGTGCTCCTGTTTTTGCACTTATTCGATGCCGAGACTAATGCTGCATATTGTAGCCTTATCTATACAAATTGTATAATGGCAGTTGATTAAAACTCACCATCCGGGCAGATAAAGCAGCATCCCCCCTCGGGTTTTATGGGGTTCTTGCAGAAGGCAGGCTGACAAGACGCTATGACGCACGTTGTTGTGGCATTGTCGCAACTACATGTTGTACATTCGTCTACCTTCCAGCTCTCACCATGCAGGTAGGGAATTCCCCGATAGACGCACGGTAGAAGCGGGCAACCACTATCAACACTGAGTGAGAAGGAGGGATCTGTCATCGAAGAAAGATTACAGAAAAGAATGTGTTCACAAGGAGAGAAGATAATTAATCATAATCGTCTATACCTATAACAGCAACAAAATAATCATATTAGCGTATACCTAATATAGCAAGAAAATATTTAGCCTTCCGGTTTTTTTTTTTTTTAATATATACGAACTTTCTGTGTCAACATCCGTTGAACATTTCACTGTGATGTAAAATCACGTTTGGTGGAGGAAAATAATTGGGAGCCTGGTGATTTCCAAATCCATTAGGTTTTGTCTTTAAAGGTAGAAAGCGTTGATAACATGTCCTTTGTTTTTCCTTCGCAAGTTTGAAAAATTACACTTATTTCTCAGGTACACAGTTTTGCATAGCCATGTTCAGGACAATATACTTCTTATATAATTTTATGCGTATTTTGTAAGTGTATGAGTGCCATCAAGGGGCAGTCTAACCAATTGTAGGCAGACATTGCTCTGAACGTACTTGCATCGCATGATTTTCTCTATCTACTATGCAGGACATCACATTTGCTTCTCACCCTCAGTATCATCGCCTTCCCCTGATCCAGGTTTTGATTCTTGAGGAGTTGGTGTTTCTTCCGTATGTTCTAGTCATGTGGGAGGGAGAATGCATTGAATTAGAATTTTAAAGAAATGCGAAATATTATTTGATTGATTTACACAGGTTGGATAATACATAATAAGCCATTTTGACTTCATGATTATTTCCCTAGATCCAACTTCTGATTCTTGAGGTATTTGCGTTTCTTCCGTATGCACTTGAATTGTACGTAGACAGAGAGAGGATGCATAAAATTAGAAATGCGAAAAAGTACTAACTGATTTACACACCTTGAGTAAACCATATATTATATAGATCTTATTGATTATGTCACTTTTACTTCACGTTTTTTTTTTCAACAGTGAATTATTAAGAGTTCGTTTTTATTTGTTTGTGTGTTTTGCTTTTCCATACTTGAGCTTTGGTACATGATGTCAGTTTACCAATTCATCTGGATATGCACTAAACATGTAAATAGAAGACACGCAATTGTGAAGTCTTTGGTAGTTTTCATTGGCAGTATACAAAAATTGACGAAAATCCAGTTCTTCTGCATATAAGTGAAGAATATAACTGTATATTGTTATTCTTGGCTGAATAAAACTTCAAAAATCAGTCACAGGATGTGGGTAAAATGTTTTTATAAACTTAAAGCAATAAGTTGTGAGGCCAATAACTCATCAATATAAATATTCATACTTATTGTTCAAAAATTACATTTTAAAAGTTAACAAAATGTCCAAACTTCGTTTTCGTAGTTCTGATCCAATTTTTATGATTTTTTTCCCGTTGTGTTTGTAAAATTTAACTCTACAAGTCTATTCACACTTCCTTGTCATCGGTCGTCTGGATTTCCTATTTTCCCACTAAAATTTTTCTGTCCATTTTGACATTCATAAATTTGATACCTCTCCAGATGAATATTGAGTGCATGGCCTGTATGCCTGTTTTTGCACTTATTCGATGCCGAGACTAATGCGGCATACTGTAGCCTTATCTATATAATGGCTGTTGATCAAAACTCACCGTTCGGGCAGATAAAGCAGCATTCTCCCTCAGGTTTTGTTGGGTACAGGCAGACGGCAGGCTGACAAGTCTCTATGACGCACGTTGATGTGGCATTGTCGCAGTTACATGTTGTACATTCGTCTACCTTCCAGCTCTCCCCATGCAGGTGAATTCCCCGATAGACGCACGGTAGAAGCGGGTCACCGCTACTAAGACTGAGTGAGAAGGAGGAGTCTGTCATCGAAGAAAGATTACAGAAAAGAATGTGTTCACAAGGAGAGAAGATAATTAATCATAATCGTCTATACCTATAACAGCAACAAGATAATCATATTAGCCTATACCTAATATAGCAAGAAAATATTTAGCCTTCCGGTTTTTTTTTAAATATATACGAACTTTCTGTGTCAACATCCGTTGAACCTTTCACTGCGATGTAAAATCACGTTTGCTGGAGGAAAATAATTGTGAGCAAGGTGATTTCCAAATCTATTAGGTTTTGTCTTTAAAGGTACAAAGTGTTGATAACATGTCCTCTGTTTTTCCTTCGCAAGTTTGAAAAGTTACACTTATTTCTCATGTACACAGTTTTGAATAGCCATGTTCAGTACAATATACTTCTTATATAATTTTATGCGTATTTTGTAAGTGTATGAGTGCCATCAAGGGGCAGTCTAACCAATTGTAGGCATACATTGCTCTGACGCTACTTGCATCGCATGATTTTCTCTATTTACTATGCAAGACATCACATTTTCTTCTCACCCTCAGTATCATCGCCTTCCCCTGATTCAGCTTTTTATTCTTCAGGAGTTGGTGTTTCTTCCGTATGTTCTAGTTATGTGGGAGGGAGAATGCATTGAATTAGAATTTTTAAGAAATGCGAAATATTATTTGATTGATTTACACAGGTTGGATAATACATAATAAGCCATTTTGACTTCATAATTCTTTCCCTAGATCCAACTTCTGATTCTTGAGGTATTTGCGTTTCTTCCGTATGCACTTGAATTGTACGTAGACAGAGAGAGGATGCAAAAAAACTTCAAAAAACTTTTGTACCACCTACAGGTTCATTCTCTCCGGCTGACTGTCGCTGATGATCAGGAAAGAACCCTTTATATTTCAAAACCTTCACTCGTCTTAAAGCAGTGCATCACCTATCAACTGATCATATTTTGTCCAATGAGATCTTTTATTTCAATTTTTTTTCTATCTCTTTCTGAGAAGGACAGATCTCTCGGAAAGATCAAGTTTCAATATGCCAACAACTCCGCCGACTACATTGCAACAACAGCCATTGTTTCAGCGCTCCCGGAAAACAGTGAAAGATCCCGTGGCGAACAATCGGAATGACATATGGAAATAATATTATTATCGTTTAAATAAGGATCTTGTGGTATGTTAGGTTTTATATGTTTACGTTAGAAGGAACAGCTCTATGTATGAGGTGAATATTCACTAACCGCTGGGATCGGCGATGTTGATACTCGGGCGCCATCGTATTCTTTATCTGACGGTGGCTTTGATTTATCTTTGACTTCATGAAACCACACGTGTCCGCCAAAATCCGGTCTATTGATTATTGTTACTTGGGGAATAACTTTGATTATATTTCAGTGATATTGATCTGAATGTACAAATTGAAGCCCCACTGAAATAAGGTTGTATCAATAATTATGAAGCCCGATTGTAAGTCCACTTGACCAAATTAAAGCCCCATTGGAAGTCCAGTTGGACCAGTTGACCTGGTTGAAAGCCCCAACTGGATTTTAATTGGACTTAATGGTCTGAATGTACCAATTGAAGCCCCATGAAAATCCAATTGGCCCAATTGAAGACCGATTAGTGTCCGCTTGGCCCAAGTGAAGCCCCACTGGAACTCCAGTTGGATCAGTTGACATGGTTGAAAGCACCACTGAAATCCAGTTGGACCAATTGAAGCCCAACTGAAGCCCAATTGGTACCAACATTGACCCAGTAGGTATCAGTCTCAATTTTGACGAACTGAAACCTGTTTATACCCATTGAAACCAATGAGGACCAATCAAAACCAAATCAGTTGACATTTCAGTTGGGGTTCAACTGGATTTTTCGTCCTGGTTCGGATGCCATCGTACTCCTTATGTTGCTTTTATTTCGTTGAAATTATAAAGCCATACCGATCTGCCAATTTCCGTTAGATTGCTGCCTATTGATTACTAGTAGTACTTGGTGATAATCTTATATTGCTTGCAGATGAAAATTAAAACGCATAATATGATAACCGCAAAAGGTTTATGAAAAAGAGTAAATAAACACATATTCTTACTATCAGATTCAATCTCCTCCAGCTTCTCATGTTGCATTTATCATAAGATAAATAAACATCATCAACTACAATAATCATAACCTTCACTACAACCTCCAGTTCAAACTATACAGCCTATACATATTGAATTGAAGAGTGTATTAATACAATACAACGGGACTATTTAAATGCATTTAAAAGAAAACTAATTTTGGTTAATGTTTCCCTATGGGAGACGTGTCGTTGTGTCTTTCACTATTGTTACCGTAGTTTACTCGAAAAAAAAACAAACCACTAATACCCTGTCACATGCCTGTGATGCAGCTAGCTAGCAAGTTATACTTTTTTTGTGTGGGAAAAATCAAGCTTTCTTAAAGTTAATAGGCTGTAGTTTCAAGAAGACGACATTGTGAGAATATTCATACTCCTGACTTACACTTTAACTTGCAGTACGATACAGCTACCAAGGGGGGGGGGGGGTGTCAAAGGTCAATGGTTACAACCACACGGCATGCCATGCTTTAGGTTTTAGTATCAAAAGATGAACGCATTCTCAGCTGAGGACTATGGCAATCCAGTTGCAAGGATTACGTTATGAAATAGATTTCAATCAATCAATCAATTTATTGAAATATTAGTTGCTTATATGGGCTAACTTTGCATTTGTACTTGTATTTGTATTTAATTACAAATACAAATACAATTCACCCATGGATAGCATCATAACAAGGAATACCAACCTATCTTCAGTAAGATCCATGTTGCCTGGCAAAAACATAGAGGGCTCTAGCTATCATGCATATTATCTTTATATCCACGGGCTAAACACTAACTGATGCTTGTAAAACCTGCTGATTTGTACAATGAAGTACACAATGTGTGTATCTAAGAATAAACATGTAAGGTTGTGATTATGTCAATGTGAAAATATATACATATATGTATGTATATTAATGTAAAATATGCAATTTATATGCATACACATACACATATATATTCTATTATAAACCTTTGGAGGGTTTTGCCTTGTCGTCTGTTGTAGTCACAGCCCTTACATGGTAACATGTTCTACTTTATTAATAATGGTTTTGAGGAGAGTGCATGTTACAAACTCTGCTCTTAGTTTGTCCTCCTTTTACAACATTTGAAACATTATGCAGTTAATAGCATGTATCAATTTTCTTCTAAAATTATTGTGTCTATAGCTTTTCGATGTATGTAAACTATGTGTACTGCTTTTCTTTCTTCATGCCACTGGCACTCTTTGTTGTAAGTGAAAATATAAATACAATTAATATTGATATCAATAAAATGCATTGAAGTACATTCTTATATAAGTTATTTCATTGTTATATTACATATATTACACACACACACATATATACATATATATACATATATATGTATATATATATGTGTGTGTGTGTGTGTGTGTGTACGTATGTATATAGTATGTATACATACATGCGTACATATGCATGATGTATACATGCAAACATGCTTTTTTTTATTCTTAATTGCTTGAAAGCCTCAACACTCCCATACTGACTGTCAAATACAAAGTAAATTTGTAACTAACGAATTACTGTATATTGTAAAACCTTTTCTCATCTCATACTGTCAGTCAGTTGTCAGTGAAATTCGTTTAGTGACCTTCAGTATTTTGAACCAACACGCATAAATAGATTACAACAGGAAAAAATCAAAAATTTAGCCCATGCGACCCACATGCGGCATGATTTGTAATTTACAGTTTTCATACAAACATATGACAACACAGAGCTAGTTTTTTGGTAATTATGTTTAATATTTTACCCCCTTTATCAGAAAATGTCTTTTTTAAAATCCACGCTGTTAAAACATAATGAAACACATGAAACAACCACCTGCTCCAAACTGTAAACTGACAAAGGAGGCCAGTAGTTGACACAAAAGTTAGGTATAGTGTTCATTACATCATGTTTTATTGAATGTTTACATTCTCCATATACTTTATGAAAGACGAGCAGAATACATATGAATATTTGCAACGAATACATGGTTGCAGTTTCAAATGTTATGTATTCATAACTTTTTTTAACTTTTGTGGGTCTTTTTTAGCTCTGTCTCTTTATTTCCTCTTTCAAACGGTGACTCTTCTTTTTTTTTCTGAATTTGTCTGTTGTAGAAAAGAATACGGTGTTATGGAGACTTCTCAAGGTATATACAGGGTGTCTCGAAAGAAACTATGCACTTTTGAAATGGCTGCCAAATAAGAAATATAAGATTCTGGGGGAAAGGTTTATATGCATGGATTGCGTATGAACTCAACTTTCATATGACTCCAAAAAGTCTAGAAATAATTCATGCTTGAATGAGTAATGCTCACTTTTGTAAAGGGTATGAAAATTAGGCTGCGCAGGAGTTATCCTTTTAGATTTGCGACATGTGAGTCAGTTGGAGCTTACAAAGCTGAAGTTGATATGATAAATTTATGATCAATTGCGATCAGATTGGGTTTGCTGAGTGAATTCTATGGTTTATTAAACCAACATTTTTTTGCATGAGTAAACCCAGTTACATTTATTTTATTGTAGCATTGCAAATTACCATGGTAGACTCAATAGTGTGTTCATATAAGTCAGGATGGGGTTCATATAAGTCAGGATCGCATTTTCAGCTACTGGCTACTTATTATTCATGTTACCCATTGACCATTTTTTTTTTCTTGACAATCCATAATTGAATATTCAATGTTACATAATCCATACCTGGGTATTAAGTAAATCAATGAGATGTTAAATGTGGGGTGAAGGTTTTTATTCAAAGTCAGTGATATTAAAAAAAAAAACTAACAGTGCGTAACAGTGTATCACTTGATCATGATACGAAGAATAAATTAAGAGGTGTAAGTTGTTACTCAGCCCTCATTCATCTTGGAGTCTTGGACTGACAATCAAAGATGGAGAGGGCTCAGTTCACACTGCAGCAGCGTTCTTTTATGGTAACAGAATACCACTTCGGTGTCATATGGCAGATGAAACCATATTGTAACTATCCTTACAAATTAATCTTTTCCTACGGATTGCAATTGATCATGAATTTATCATATCATGGACCTACGTAGGTCCATGATCATATCAACTTTAGTTTTGTAAGCTCCAATTCCTGCGAAGCCTAATTTTCATACCCTTTACAAAAGTGAGCAGTGCTCATCTAAGCATGAAATATTTTAACACTTTTTGGTTTTACATGAAAGTTGAGTCCATAAGCTATCCATACATATAAACCTTTCCGTCGAAATTGTATATTTTTTTATTCGGTGGGCATTTCAAAAGTGTATAGTTTGTTATTTTTTTTTGACACACGATATATATATATATATATATATATATATATATATATATATATATAATATAGATAAACCCTCCAGCTAATTGCAGACAAAAAAGAAAAAAAGAATCCGACCTCCTCCTCAAAAAGGTAACATCATAATATCACAGTAATTATTTAAAGTGTGTGTGGTTGTTTAAGAATTCCTCGACCATATTCTTGTCTTTTCCGTTGCCGTTTTCCTTTTATTAAATCAAATTTAACATTTTCAACGTGCTCACTTCAACCTCTTGTAGACTCCTGAAGCTCGTTTAAATGGATTTTCCCGAATGAAAAGTACGTGCTCCGATTCTTCCCAAGAGTGTTTTGTATTTTCTCACGCAATGACAATCTAATAGCTTTACATCTGTGTATGATTATGATAGTACGAATGCTGCCCTAGACCATGCAATTATATTCACTTGTAAGCCTATTCAAACTCTTCTCATATCTGAATACTACATTGTTGTTTGGAAAGTTGATTGTGATGATAATTATGGTCTTCTGTTAGGCTCTTCTTTCTACATATATTTGTCTTTCGTGTACCTTATTGGTCGAATATACATAAGAGCTACGTCAAGAAATTGCACGTGACCACAAAGAAAAGCGAATAAGTCTCCAAACAGCTACGAATTTGTTAGATTACCTGAAAGCTTTGCTATTTCTGAACAACGATGACAGATGTATTCATATACTGAACGAAAGTTCAGGACCGTTATCTTATAATCCCCTTTGTGAGCGATTAGCCCTGCGCATAGAGGCGAGGCATTTCAAAAGTGTGTGCTTGTTGAGTTTAGAGGCATACACAAGGAATTTTGCAGGCCGCTATTCGACAATTTCTATGACTACGTATATTATGCCTTTTAAAGTGTAGGTTGGATTTGCGGGGGGTCTAGAGGTACGTCCATACTAGAGGCGACACACTGATTAATGCCAGCAGCAGCACGACCCGGATACACGCGACAACTGGCGACAGCTCTGGCCAGGTAACTCAGTGGTCCCCCCTTTCCCCGCCAACACGACTCGCTCTTTCCACACTCTGCTGCCCACGTCTCCATTAGAGATGACAGAGGATGTGGGCCTGTTGCTTCGGCGTTACGCAACCAGGGGCAGACGGACGTTAGCTTGCCATACAGACATGACGCCATTGAGTCTTGGAAGCTCTGACACTGAGGTGATCCAAGGGCCAATCGCTTCGCGGCTTGTACTTCCGGTACTGGACCACACTGGCCATTCTGCTGGTCGAATACCTCAACACCGTTGATCAGACCTTTGCGCTTGCGTTGCCATTTCGTCATATTTGCGACCTGTTGGCAAGACCCACAGATGCGCTGTACACTAATTGCAGCTTGTTCAAGGGCCATAAGCAAGTCCGTGTAACTGGTATCTCCCAGAAGAGCGCTTAAGCGGGCCATTTTACTCTCCTCAACGTAGCCAACAACGATGTCAGAAGATGCAAGTCCACCACGTTGTTTCTTATTTAAGAGACTGCGGAGAGCGTGCTCAGAGGGGGTGTACCAAGAGAAGAGATGAACTTTTAATGGCGTTCTCTCATATCTTTGGATCATTCCCGGGACGTCTCTGAGAACTGCACCCGCAGGGTCTTGTCCGCGGCTCTCCATGGCCGAGCGGAATGCAATGTTGACTGGTTTTCGCCTTGTCGTTCTACCATTACTAGGAACATTGCAAGGGTTTAGTGCCTGCCTCTTGCCTGCGAAGTCGAACGCCAGAACAGCAAGATCTTTTAGCCCGTTGATGCCATTTGCGCCGAGAAATCCACCACACAGATGTTGGTCGAGGTATTCCCTGTCGACAGCTGTGGTGTCCGGCTCAGCAGCTGTCGATTCATTTCCTCCTTGACCCAGAGGAGCTGGTGCATAGTCGATAGTATGTTCTCCTTGTGGACCATTATTTGTATTGTCGTAACTGCCGAAACTTGGGCCAAAGCCATTAAATCCTGATGATTCGCTTCCTTGAGATATACCGGTTCCAACCTGAGAGCCATTAGTTTGTGCTTGCTCTCCCCCTCCCACACTTTGCGAACCACCTGCCGCTCCTTGCGAACCTACCGTCGCACCCTGCGAGCCACCTGACGCTCCTTGCGAACCTACTGTCGCACCCTGCGAACCACCTGACGCTCCTTGCGAACCTACTGTCGCACCCTGCGAACCACCTGACGCTCCTTGCGAACCTACTGTAGCACCCTGCGAACCACCTGTCGCGCCCAGCGAACCACCTGCAGACCCTTGCGAACCTACCGTCGCATTCTGAGAGCCTCCAGTTGGTCGTTGAATCCCTCCATAATTCGAGCCACCAGCACCAGCAGAGACAGCCGAACCACCTGACGGTACTTCAGAGTTAAAACTATCAGCGGACCCAGCAGAAGATCCCATACCAAGAGATCCACCAATTGAACTAAGACTTGGCCCGACAAATGAGGAGCCTGAAAAAGCTCCAAATCCTCCCGTATTTCCTGCTCCCCCTGCATTTGCGTCACCATACCCACCGATTCCTCCAGCGCCGCCAGCCCCTTCTCCGGCTTCCGCCCCTTCATTTCCTTCTGCTTCCTCGCCTGCTTCGGCAGCTTCTGCTCCTTCTCCTTCGGAAGATTCCCATTCCTCCCCTTCGCTCTCTGATCCTTCTGACTCACTCTCGGGCGCTTCCGATTCGCTCTCCTCGCCTGCTTGTTGTCCAGCCGGTTCTCCCTCACCTTCCCCGCCTTCCGAAGATTCGAACTCGCTTTCGGAAGCTTCCGACTCTGACCCCTCCGACTCGGCTTCTTCTTGCTCTGCACGCATGTTTTGCATGTAATACGGGCGACGCATTTGCTGAGCATACTTTCGTTGTTGCTTAGTGAGTGCCTGTGCTACTTCCTGGACGTCTTCCTCTTCTTCTGATTCCATTTGCTGAACCTGTTTAGCTGGTCTTTGCCCATTCTGTCGGCGTTGTTGAACCCTCTGGTTCCTCCATTGTCTCTGACACAAGGCCGGTGAGATGACCGCCAAGAAGACGAGCAAAAGCAACACAGTAACCCTCATCTCGACTCCGTCTCTTTACCTGAAACGAAAGAAAAATATTTCATCAGATTTAGCGCAACGGTCGGTTATGAGTCGGTTGAGCAGTCTAAAAAAAGACGGAAGAAGATATAATGTACCCCAAAGTAGACTCCTATAAAGTTCTTTGAATAATTATGTGTGTGGGGTGTGTGTGTGGGGGGGGGGGGGGGAGGTGGAAGCTGGAGACAATCAGAACACTTTGCAATCACGACAGTATCACAGCAAGAAATATATAAATATACGCCTATATATGCATATATGTATGTATATATATATATATATATATATATACGTGTATGTATATATTAACATTTCATATGTATACTGTCTACGTGTATATCAATCGCACTCTGAACTTCTTTACTTTTCCTTGCATCATTTTTCTTTCATTTTACCATGCACGTTGATAACGACATTAAGAATTAAATGATTTTATCAATCTTAATTTGTATCCACATGCTGAGATGCTGAGATGCTTTAAATGCAGTTTATAATTTATTCTTGTATTGTACATGAGGATTATTATGATGCAAAATAATTACCACAAAACTGAGCATTTACAACAGTTACGAGAAACATTAGAGATAAATTCAGCCAGGAGGGCAGATTGAGTTCTGTTGACTCATCATGTTTTCATGAATGAATGAATTAGTTTGATAATCAATGGATGACGCAAGTAAATCTTTCGATTCATTCGTGGATAAATTAGTCACAGCGTACAACAAACACTTGTCTAGGGGTATTTTATATAACCGCAAACTATTGATTGATTGATGCCTGACATGCTAAACCGTACATGTTTACAATTATAATTATGAAAAAAGATTATTTCAGCACTCGGAATAAATAATGATATAAAGACATGATAACGTTGCTGATACGTTTCTGCTGTATACATTGTGTAAAGGCAATGAAGAAAAAATATTTTGTTAACAAATGATGTTCATGTATATGTATGGCTCCAACAATGTATGTATATATACATGTACATGTATATTCGTGTACAATGATAATACAGGAATCAATAAATCAAATCAAATCAAATCAATAACAAACAAATCTAACTCTCTTGACAAAGATAAAAAGTTAAGCAAAAAATTACATTCACAATAATGCCTTTTGGTCAGATAAAAAACATTATGTTGCTCACATGTGCCAAATCTCAAGTCTAATGCTCGAGCACCTCGGGAATCAGCCACTATAAAATAGTAGAAAGATCTTAGTAGATCATACAATCACCTTAAGGTGTATACCAAGGCAAAATGATACCAGAAGAAAAATAGACCAGACATGTCTAGTAGATTGAAGTACTTTTTTGTACTGCTAAAATATAAATGAGAGTTTTGAGTTAATAGAAATGAGTTGATATTACCATAATATTCATTCTCATTGATTATCAAATTATTAATTCTATATAGGAAGAATTATATAAGAACCGCATAATCAAAGTTGTATTTAAATCGAAATGGCAAGGCGAGTTTACAGTTTATATTGTGCGAAGCAAAATGAAAACATTACTTATGAATGATATCCACTGTTACCAGCTGACGGTGGTAATCTGATTCTGTTTTTCCTCTCTATTATTGACTTGCTTAACAAAGTAAAGGTGGCTCAAGTTATTATTGCCTGACTTTGGGAGTTCTTATTTATCTAAATCTACTCACATGTTATTATGACCTATCACGCAACTGCGTACGTGATGGTTTAACTTATCAATTGCCTGAATATGGGACTTCTTATTTTCCGCAAGATACTCACATTATCATAACCTGTTAAAGGAAACATCCAGATGATTTTAGACTTTATTAACATTTGAACAACTATAAATTAATCATACTGAATACAGAGTTTCCAGATTTAAAGTATAAAATTGGGTGAGGGATAAGAATGTTTTACAAAATTTATATCAAATTGCAATGAGCAAGACTGATAACATTTCAGCCTCGCCATAAGAATGCATAGTTGAGGCTTAAGGAAGCAGAGCAAAAAAAGATGGCATGCATAGATTTCACACATGTGAACTTGTTAAGCAAACAATATATTCATGGAATTACATCTCTACATTTCTGAAATATTATGTCAGCTCCTATGTCATCAACACTGTCCAGTGTAATTTGTTTGAGATCTTGGTTTCTCTGCTCAAGAACCACGGTAAATTTCACAAATCGTTATAACGTGGACCTGTCGATTTATGTACTATATAGATATTGAATTATGAAAATTGTCTGGAATATGCCCCTTTAAGCATCATGAAGTATGTCATGAAGTTGGGTGTTCTTACTATACCACATGCTGTTCACATGTAACCTATTACGCAACCGCTTTCGTGATGGTTCAACTTATTAACTGCATAATTAGTGATTTCTTATTGACCCCAAACTTCTCAAATCATGTAACCTATTATGCACCCACGTACGTGATGGCTCAACTCATCAATTGCACGAAGGGGAGAGTTCGTGTTGACCGCATGCTACTCACATAAAACCTTTCATATAACCACGTAAGTGAGTCATATCACAATGTTGTCGATGAATAATGAACACCGAGACCATATATTGATGATGCTAACTGAGCTTGTTAATTGCTGTAACTTCTTATTTTCATTTCATAGATTTTTTGAGACAGACATTGCACGTCACTATTTCCGTATGCAGCGAGGGAGGGTTAGTCGTTTCAACCTAATATTTTTTTCTTCAAAACTCCCTTTTATTTCATAAGAACTGGCTTGTGCCGAAAGGGTGGGTTGGGTGGTGGCGCGTCGCGTTAATGGGAACACCACCCTTCGTCCAAAGCCCCCCTATCGTCCGGATCGGTTTACACTCTATTACCATTTGGTCTACAGCCAGTTGGTCTGGCACCATGGGGAGGGGCGAGGGACCCTAAACTTTACCCTAATCTTATTTCATGTGTATGAACATCTGTTTTCCTCCCTCAATGCAGGGTCAGAGGGTAGTGCGTAGTCGTAGAAAAAGGCCCCCCCCCCAAAAAAAAAAAAAAATAGCCCAGTTGGTCATATAGACGAAACGATGATTGGACCAAATGGTACCTGATTAGACCAGGAGGCTGGCTATTAGACCAAATGACAATAAGATCAATGGTTATTAGACTAAATGGGTGTAGACTAAATGATGATAGACAGAGGCTAGACCAACTGGGCAATAGACCAAAATGAATGATGTGTACACCAAATTTATATTGGACAAATTTGGTTTTATTTTAGACCATTTGATGATTAGACGAAATGGAATTAGACCAACTCATAATAGACCAAATCGGTATTTGATGATATAAATTGGTGTTAGACCAAAAATAGACCAAATGGCTATTATCAGACGAATTGACTGTAGACCAAATAGTAATTAAACCAAATAACAATTAGACCAAACAGTACTTGGACAAAATGATGACTAGACCAACTGGTTATTAGACCAACTGATATTAAACAGTCTATTAGACCAACTGGCTGTAGACCAAGTGGTAATAGAGTGTAAACCGATCCGGACGATAGCCTCTTTGAAATCGTTGTTTGAAGGTTAAATATAAATTCAAAACTCGTCTTTTAATATTACAAGAGAAAAAGTACCAACGCACCCTTTCGGCAAAACCGGGGGGGGGGGGGGGAGGTGGTGGGGCTTTGGACGAAGGGTGGGGTTCCAGTCAACGCGACGCGACCCAACGCTCCCAACGCACCCTTTCGGCAAAACCGGGGGGGGGGGGGGGGCTTAGGACGAAGGGTGGTGTTCCCATTAATGCGACGCGCCACCACCCAACCCACCCTTTCGGCACAAGCCATAAGAACTAGAATGTTTAATTTTCAAATAATTTCATCTATAAATGAGAATGTCTGAAGCTATTAAAGAATGGATTTATTAATCCATTTATCTTTTATTGATTATTATCGTTTTTATTTTTGCTTCTTGTGTTCACTCGTTCCATGTCTTTTTATACTAGTGTAGGGATACACGTGACATTATCGTGATATCTGTATTAAACTCCTCGATACACTGCCAATTTATTTTACCTATGAGCGTTGTCCATATCAAAAGACTTAGTACACAATGAACGCACACAGACGGAAACAAAAGTGACACATACAACCATGAAACGATTCGCATTTTTCCTGAAGGTAAATTGCTATACTTTTTTTTTTTGCCTGAAAATTTTCACCCATGTTCCACACAAGGTGTGCGCAAGATCGTTAAACTTCAGTTCTAATTAATGTGAAAACTCCCCTACGGGTGAGAGGGTAAAACTTTCTACATTATCAAACATGTATTTATGTGTGCATCTCGCTCCGGTGACAAGACCTTGTATATCAAATTTTGGTGAATATATATTGATAAATGATCAGACACCCTAAAAATGAGGCAACAGCATGCCAAAAGAAAGGCTATCCCACTTGATATAGTGCTTTGGCTGCTATATATTTTTTGCTCTCCTGAACATTAGACATTATGTAGATACGAGGTCTTGTCGCCCCGGCGACGACATCATACGTCATTTAAGCAAGTTTGGGAAGTGTTGATTGATCAATGCGTGTTGACGTGAAATCAGCATTCCAAAATATACATGAGCGCACATTGGAAAAAAAACGCAAAAAAAAAGTAACAACATGACAACACAAAACAAAACAAGATTACAAATAGTTTTACCTGATTCTTCAAATTCATAAAATGTTGCACTTTATAAGCAGTAAATACCATTAAAGCAAGTATTAAAGAAAATTAAAAACATCTTACCCTTGTGAGAAGACCGTGTGTATGCCGACCCAGTGATTAGCAACCTGTTGTTCGCTCTGCAGGTGGCGAGTCAAAGCATGAAAATCTCTTAGTCCCAACTATTTATATCGGTTGCAGTGAATCGCATCTCAGCAAATGACCCCAGCCCCGTTATCAAGTCCATCCCAGAAGGAGTTGATCGATCTTTACAGAACTTCGCGGTTGACTGAAGGAGTTGATTGAGATCGTGCGTGCGTCAGAAGGGCCTGGGATGTCGGAATTACGTTCCACAGATCGAGGTGACTCCTGCCCACGATGATGAAAACTTAGGCCGCATCTTTCAGCTCCACAGATGAAACTCTTGATTAGCGAGGAAATGCCGACAGATGACACGCCAGGAAGCATGTCTGTTATGATGGAGACTCGGAGAATGAGGATCTGGACTGAGGGCAGAAATGACTGTTTGCTTGTTTGTCATCCTGTATATGTTGTTTCTCTGCAAGAAAACCTATGCATGCCTACTCTGCTTTGCCATGACAAAAGGAAGCAATTCTTTCGAATGAGTTTGTTCAATGGAGAAAAAATGTCACTGTTTTATAAGGAATCTGTAGAGTTGCATCCTTGTAATATATGTCTATATTTCGGAAATTAGGAGTCATGTGACTTCAATGTCTTCTTCATCATGTAGAGCATACAAAAATACCTCAAATGCAGAGTTGCCTTACTTGCTTTTGTCATGGCAAAGCAATACTTAGTATAATATTAACAATTTATTATTCACTGAACTTGTACAAAAAAAAATATGAAGAACGTGAAAGTTATTCCTATAAGAAAGGAGAGGAGAATGATTTCAGTTATAGACCCATATCTTTATCAATTTAGATTTCTATTTTTTTTGACAAAATACATATATATCTGAACCGTGAAATGTTTTGATATGAGTAACGTATTTACAAATTTTCAATTTGGATTCGGAGAAAATCTCAATACCACACATGCGTTACCTTCACGAGTTATCTCTAGAACAGATTTCAAAATGTACATGCTAACGGTTTTGATTCCTCAATGGAAAAAAAATGAATCTGGCGTTCCACAAGGAGGTTGGTTAAGCCCACTATTATTCATAGTTCACATAAATTATTGTGTTTGTTGTTTTTTTTTTTTGGTCTTCAAATAAGCTCTCTTTTATACTACTTGTGGATGACTCCAATCTTTTGTATTCTCACCCCGACACTAATATTTTGAGTAGTTCAATGAATTATGAATGAAAGAATGTCGTACAGTGGATTTATGCTGATAATTTTTCACTGAATACTGAAAAGACAAATTGAAATTATGTTCTTCTTTAATTCTTTAAATAGACTTCCAGGTAATCGTGTATTTGATACTACTATCCTAGAAGAAGTCTCGTCTATTAAATTTGCAGGTGTTTGTGTTGAAAACAATCTTTCATGGAAATGTCATATTGATATTACACGTTGTCTAGATATATTGAATAGGTTGGAATATTATCTCCCTTCATCTGCTATGATGACGATTTACTCGAGTTTTGCACTACCGCATAGAAATTCTTGCTTGGGGAAATACATATTTGACGTTGTTAGACAAACCTTTTCTTTTGCAAAAGATGGCACTCAGAATTGTTAAATAACCTTCATATCCGAGCACGTATATACTGATAATTTGTTCTTTTTCAATTCAATTCAATCAATTCAATCATAGTTTATTTCCAATCATCGAAAATCAAAAAACATAGTACAAAGTATACATGTGATGAAATATTGTTCAAACGTTTGCATAAGATTCATGTAATATATATACGAGACATATTATAGAACAACATATAACATGTACAATATTTAGGAAAACACTGTATAAATACTTCGTGGGCGAGCGGAAAATAAATTCGATTATGGAAAATAGTGATCCACTAAAAAGCTTTGAACGTATAATCCTGGAAATTAAAGATTTATATTTATTTCAAGTTGGTCAATTAATGTAAAATTAAACCTGCAACCAACAACCCCAAATAATTCCCTCTTCATTTTATCATCATAGCCATATACATAACTATCCCAAAAGACAATGCAGTGAATTCCATCTTCCGTTAATTAGAACTTTACATACTCAGAAAATGTTGATTATGCTGGACTCAGATTGTGGAATAGCTTAGATAATAATTTCTAAAAAATCGGTTACGTTGATTTCATTCAAATAATTTTATAAACTGATTTTTTTCCCATATATAATTAATTAATTATGCTGTTTGTGAAAAAAAATCCACCATATTGTTACCTGTCCTTGAGAATGTGTAATGTATCCACAGACCTCTTCCAGTCCTTTTCTTATTTCTGTTATTTCTGTATTTTTTTTATTTCTGTATTTTTGTTGTTGTTGTTGTTCTTGTTCTTGTTTTGCGTGACCGCGTGTATATCTTCTCTTTTGGTAACATTTTCCAGGTATACATGGCCATACAGTGTTTGTGCTATGCTATGATATTCTATTTGCATCCAAACATTATTGCAAGTATTTTTTATAGTAAATTTGAATTATCAGCATCATATAACAATGTTCAAATGCACAATGGTATATAGATGAATTTAATATAGATAGTTCTTATTGGGATACTGGTGTTACTGTTGTTTTCATTCCAGTGTTCCGCGTCCTACAAGCTTGGTTTTTGGTATATAATGGATCACTCTTTTCCGTCGTAATCATTACTTCTTCTTTTTTACCACGACAAAGTGTGCATGGTTTCTTCTTTTTTTATGATATCATTCGAGCAAATTATTTTACCTTGTGTTCACTGAACTATCCTTATCAGTTGAATGAAAGTCAAATTGACACATGTACAGCTTTGAATCATCTTTTCGATGGAAATCAATAAACCAATGAGTTGAATTAAAAAAAGACTCATAACACAAACATATAAACAAGATTTTAAGAAGTTAAAAAGGTCACGACTTTCCATCTTAGAAAGTCAAGCGACGTACATTTCATCTTTTATAGTGACAGAGTTTTTGATTTTATTGGCTGTTTTATCTCTGATGCATCTTTAATGTATAGGCTACATAAACAATTCATGATTTAACTTTTTGAAATTTGTTGTCCATGACTGTGGTAAAAGTTTACTTATTATAGTATATGATATATAATATAAAATATATGATATAAAAATTATATACATATATTCATATTTTATTCACAAACGTTACAAGCCATCATTACCTGTAAGTGTGAAACTATAAAGAAGCAAAATATTTTGTCATAGGGTTAATGTTATAGATTATTCATGTTTTACATATACATATTGTAGCGAAACGGGGCCTTGGCACTTATGCCGACCGAGCCAACCGTCCGTTTGGTCGAAATATACGACCACTCTTTGAAGAGGATAGAAACTTTAGTCTTCCACCACTCTTCGTACGTCACCAGTTTACACCTTGAACTTCACATCATCTGACTCAAAGACACACTCTCACTCTCCTATCTATCTCATCCAACACATGACAATTTAATTCTCACTATCACTCCCGATGTCATTCCTAGAGTGCGTCGTTCTTTATATAGAATCATTCAGAAAGTATGTCGTTTCCCGGCGTCCGCCCTTGTACTTCGTCGTTCTGCACCTTATTTAATTAACAAATACAAATTTGTACGTTGTCCTCTCACGTTCGCCCTGGAAGTACGTCGTTCGTACTTCCAGGGCGAAGGTCCCGTACTTCGTTCTTCGACGTCTGTTCTGGAAGTACGACGGACGTACTTGTCATTTCCAAAGTACTGTACTTCGTTCTCCGACGTCCGTTCTGGAGGTACGTCGGACGTCCGTCCAGAGGATCAGTTGTCATCCTAGTTTCATCCGCATGCAACACTCATTCCAACCAACACTCACGCATCACAACTTAAGACGCGATGTACCGGAACACAAACTTGTTTACTTACCGGCATAGTGAGTACATTCTGACTCACATTCGGAACGTCGTGCCTAGCACAAAACAGAAACGACGCTATCTCTAAGATCAGAAGCAATTCCCAAGCTCATAGCACAGAGAGTTAGTTTGGCAGAGTAAGGTACTTGAATCACATCAGAAATCTTAAAATATAGTACTGTCGTTCTATGTGATTGTTTACGATTTTGAATCAGGTCTTTTTTTTTATAGAATCTAAACTGAATATTGAATTTCAAGTAGCTACTGATACCGGTGTAGAATTCTAATAGACGTGGTTATCAAATTCCCCTAAATTTCCTCTACTCTATTTATTTTTACACAGAATTACGCTATCCCTTTAAACTCTTCAGAGTTTGATTAAAATCATTTAAATCATACACCGACGCTATTTTCAGCCCCAGAAATGATTACGTTAAATAATTAATCCAAGAAAAAAATGTGTCATATGGCCCATCTGTATACATACGTATACACATACAATGCTAAATGACAGTGTCAAACCTTTGTAACACAACTTTTAACTAACTCTATAAAATTATCTCTACACTTATTAGATATTTTTTATCACTATCTGATTCTTCACAAAAGCCGATGATTGACAAATAATCATCAATACAAAAGAATGTCTTAAAGGACCAGTTGAACTACTCTTTTTTTAATGCATAGCTTGTTACATGTATAAATCAGCATAAAGTAACCATGACCACATCGTGTTACTGAATTACTATGTGCAAATTTCGCATCACATTTCTGGGCAAATTAGATGTAACATGTTCTATACTTTTACTCAAAATAAATATTAATTCCTTTCAATTTATACATACATGATAATTACTAGTTGTATACAAGTTGTTGAGAAATAGTTTCCACTTTTGATCCTGAATAGTTCAAAAATTAGAAATCAAACGACACTTACATTGATATGAGCAATAGTTGAATATGTACAGTTTTGATAATGAATTTGAATACAAAAGCATAAATCAGTTTCATTAGATTAAAGATTAAATTTTAGGTTAGGATTGAGACTTTGCTCTTTTTTCAATCCTCTGTACAAAACTAACTTTGAACAGGGTCAATTGATGCATATGGGAATGTGTGGCTAACACCCAGAAAATGAACAGTTTGGTTATAGTCTTATGGAGTAATACAGATAAAGCATTCTAATCCATACTGAAATTTCCCGAGAGGTAGAACCAAAACAAAAATAAGTAAATAAATACAAAATCAAACAAGCACGCAAAGCTGTAACCGCGTAGAAATGATTAAATCAAACGAAAAGTAACTTCACCCAGAGGAGTATACATGTCATTTTAAGTTTGCGAGAGGGATATGTACAAACAAAAACAATAAAAGGGAAGAAATTTGGCAAGAGGTGAAAATGAACGTGATCAAGAATCGCATGTTTAGCAGGAAGTTTACATGTTGCCATGACGACACAGGGAGAGGATTGAGTGACATGAACGGTTTGGAGGTCCAGAACACTATCTTCCTCAGACTGCCCTCGACATTTCATGGCCTGACTGTGATCAAGATGAGCATGTGAAACACTTTCATTCTATTGTTGTGACCACAAATATCATCGCGTGAGATCTTCAGACCTGGGGGTTTACAGAAAACAGTTTACAGAAAGTCACAAGCAACGTCAGCGGACACGAATTTAGCGATTTAGCAATTAGCAACCACGCACAGAAACTTAGGAAATGATGACAATTCAAGATAATCATATCGTCTCTTGCAATCACTGCAGCTAAATCTTTTAAGGACTCCTTCAAATTAGCACTGACATTGTGTACAAGCCCGTTGCTAATGGTAATTGTAGGACTCAAGGTAAAAACAACATCATGTTCAACTGAATGCCATAAGATGCGTATAGTAAAAGAAACAAAGTGGTCATTTTTCATTTAAATGGGGCAAAGATATGACGGCTGTTGTGGGATTTTTTTTTCAGATCAAAACAGTGACAAACTTTAAATGATACGTTCATTGACACTGATGCGGAAAAGCACTATCCCGTAACCTGTTTAAGTTAAGATGTAACTTATTTGTCGTTAATGAAACGTATTTCATTTGATACCCGCTGTAATTGTAATTTGATTGTTTAGCACACATACCTGTGAGGCACAGTTGATAATGTATAATAATATGATAATATATATATATATATATATATATATATATATACACTGTATGTATGTATGTATGTATATAATATATATATATATATATATATATATATATATATATATATATATATATATACAAATGTAATATGATACACACTTATCATATAGGGTCCTACATATATATGTATTATATAAATATATTCATATATATATCTTATCATGTATATACGTGGAGTTGTATTGTATTCTCTATGAACGTTTAGAGCACATCACCAAATTAGAACTGCTGTACTTGTAACGTCGGATAATACTCTTCAGTAAATAGTTATCTCGCCTGTTTTCAATACGTGACTTACAAGCTTATAAATTTTATTTTCTCCTCTGCAGCTTCATGAACGGCCAACCAATAGCGATATCTGCGTAATCAATCTTTTGCACTAATGTTTTCTACTTCCCTCTATAGTAGCACTATAGTACAATCCCTTGCTGTTTTCATATCTGTGCTGTGTGGAGTGGAGCTCACTCTAAGACTGTCACTCCCCCCCCCCCACCCCCGCCACATTTCAATCGCTGAGTGCCGACATTTTCACTTAAAGGCTGGGTATAGTATTGGTTGAGGTGAGGATTCAACATATAACTTTTTGCGAGATACAGTACTAGGAAACTTCTTCATGAAATTTTAATGAGCATTCAATGCTAAGAGGATTTCTAACTTTATTTTGTGAAAATCGGTTTTGAAATGGCTAATGAGATACCCCAAAACAAAGTAAAACCATGGAGGTACGTATAGCTCCATAGTAAAACAAAGCAATCCTAATAAAGGACCCATCATTATAGGAATCGCATTGTTTGGGATATATCTCAGACATTTCAAAGACAATTTTCTTCAAAACAAGTTTGAATTCATTTCGCAATTATATGCCCGTTCATATTTCATAACAGGTTTGTCATTGTCTTTTTTTTTTTAAATGCTTAAAACCTGAAGTCCCATCTCAACCAAATCTATACTATCCCTTTAAAAACCCATTTTCTCCTCTTCGATGGTCTGAACATGGACCCGCAGGTCCATGGTCTGAACTGCAAAATTGCTTATGCAGCATCGAATGTCATGTGAAGTTAGTCATCGTTTACTCGGAACAAGATTTTAGTCTCACTTCCCTAATCGCACCAAGGCGGAACTCTGTGTTCCTCGATTCTAGCTTTTAAAGTTCCGCCGCAAGGAAATAGGAAAAGCACTTTAATTGTTTGAAAAGAGGCATTTCTTTTCTTTTAAGAAGAGTCAAGTGCCCTCTCTACTGAGGCCTAGGAATGACGCATTTGCTTTTCTTTTCTATTTGTACGTTAGATTTTTTTGCGGCTCTAATTTCTTCCCATTTCTATCTGCTGTTGCATCAAGGAGGTACCAGGCGAGCCTACATTGTAGTACATCCTTTTTTGCACGTCGCTCCATGGTTGCACAATTAATGTAGTTCCTGGAGGGATGGTCTGTTAAAATGTCCTGAGCAACTGATATATATTACATGTATCATTTAAAAGTGATGCATCACTAAAATTCCAAATGGCTTTAATCGACAGGGTGTATAGAAAGAATCATAAGTTACATTTACAGATTGTCATGAAAAGCAAATAAATTATATACATATGTATTGGGTTTGACAAACTTATGATGTCAAAATTATTGTATTTTCATAAAACTCTGTACATACACGGAACAATGAACGCGGACGTTACTGGATGTAGACCCCCTTAGTAGATAAAAAGTATAATATTAAAGACTATTATTTTTATTTGATATGGTATGCGCATCATAGGAAGTTTAATGCAGAAACGATGTCAGCCAAGGAGCCTGACACCCATGAGTAATACGACCCACGAGCTCGACATTGAAAAAAAGAGGTCCATGAGTTGTACAGCCCATCACGTGCTCGACACCAGGAATAAGAGGCCCATGAGTGCGACACTAGCTAGAAAAGGCCCTAGAGATCGACAATCTGTACAGTTATGTACAACCTGTAATGCATGATGGACTCGTAGGTCTTGTTTGTCGAGTGTCGCACTCATTGGTTGTAGTTGTTGTTGTTGTTGTCTTCTTTTAGCTTAGTGTCAAGCTCGTGGGCTGTGTTAGTCGTGGGCTGTATGACTCGTGGGATGTATGACTCGGGGGCTGCATAACTCGTGGGCGTCGGACTCGTGGCTTGCACCCGCAGAAACCCTTATTCTTAGCTTTGATCAAGGTGTACAATGCCACTTTAACTATTACTTCCACTTCCACTTTAGCTACCACAAACCAAATAATGGATTCCCTGTAACTATCGAAGCATTCATTGCGGCATCCATCGAGGCTTTCCAGAATCCGATGCTGAATAATCACTCATCGCATATAATGTACTTCATCATTCGAAACATTTGTGTGAGAATCTGTAGGGAGGGTTGCTTTATGTCTTTGGATGTGTTCTCTGTATGGGCATGTTTGTAATTGGATCTGTTAACCGATGACGGTATGATAGTGGTTCATTTCAGCTCTAAGTGTATGTCTGCGTGGTATAGTGTGTGGTGCTTTAATGTTTATTTGCTATTTGCTATATGTTTATTTTTATATATTTGTATGTCCTAATAATGTATAGACAGAAAGAAAGAGAGAAAAGAAGAAAAAGAAGAATAGACACTGACAGAGAGGGAGAGAGAGAGAGAGAGAGAGAGAGAGGCGGGGGGGGGGGGGGGATGGGGAGGAAGATGATAAAATGTCTACTACGAATAATCACTCGACAATTATAGTTCCCGTCAAAACCAAAGAGTAGGTCAACCCGCTCTGAGTAGGCCTATAGAGACGCACGCAGCGCACTGCGTGCGCTTCATCTCTTTGGTCAAAACAGCGAAGTTGTTTTCCTACGAGGTAAACGCTTGTGACCCCCCAGGCAAGCACAATGGAGAATTCCACACGACGTGTAGGTCAGAGATCATGCACGCACTTGATATTATAATGTATGTTCCTTCAGCCAGGGAGTTTCTCCCTAAAGCCTAGCTCACACCTTTGCGTTTCGAGCTTGCGTTCAGCTGCGTATTGCCCGAACGCAGTCTAACGCAGCCCAACGCAGCACTACGCAATGAAACGAGCTAATACGAGGTTAATACGCAGACTAACGCAGAGGCTTTGCGTTCTAGCTCGCTAGTTTGAAATTTTTTCAAACATTCGCAACTGAACGCAAGATCAAAATTCATACGAGCTAAGACGAGGAACAACCAGCTAGAGCGAGCAAGGACGTGCAAGGGCGAGCGACAACGAGCTGCTTAACGCAGGCCAACGCAGCTTTACTTTGAACTGCGTTTCACTGCGTATGGTTACGATACCTGCTCGCTTCACCTCGACTTACCTCGCTTTAGTTCGCGTTACCTCGCTTTACCTCGCATACCCTCACTCTACTCCTAGTACTCTGCTCGCATTAGCAAGGACCGTTGCGGATGTAACTCGCTTCATTGCGAATCTAGCTCGTCCGTCGCTCGCTCTCTCTCGTTCATCCTCGCCTTACCTCGTTCCTCCTCGATCCTGTTCGATGCTGCTCGCTTTAGCTCGCTATGACTGCGTATACATCTGTTCATACAAAATCTAGTTAGATTTAATCAAAATTCACTTAGTTGACTTAGAAACACAATACGCTTACCAAATCATGAAGCTTTTGGAATGATTGTGTGCTTTCAGCAACATCAGATTCAAACATATCAGTTTTAAAAAACACCTCAAACTGAGTTTCCCGCTGTTATTGTAGGTTTTGTGGAAAATCTTTTTTTTTCTCAGAATTGTATTACCACACAATGTATATTGCTGAAAAGTATTTTTTTAACACAGTAATATGCTCTGTTCAGTCCTCAACAACTGCAGGTAATGAGCAAGGTTGTCATTCCTGTTATAGTGACCGTAGGCAAGCCATTTTGAAATAACCTGTAGTGAAAATAATGTCTTGACCCTATACGGAAAAGTTGGCTTCAGACCATGAAAACAACATTCAGACTCGATTTCATTCTATGACCCAGAAAACCTATAATACAGAATAAATTTTGAAAATTATTGTGAAATGTTTACCTTTTTAAACAATGGAAATGACTTTTGAATTTCAGATGGCGGCCATATTGGATTTGGCCAATATGGCCTCAGGGCGCCCTTCTTGGAGCCCATCAAAAATTGAAGTAGTATGGTTTTGGCAACACTTGTACCAAATTTAGTGCTTTTTGAAGAATTTGAACCAAAAAGTCTTTGTGCCCCCCCCCCCCCCGTAACTGTAAAATGTTAAAAAAATATATATATATATATATATATATATATACCAGTGAAGCTCCCTACGAGCTTATAACGCAGCAGGGCGAACTGATACGCAGCGGATCGAGCCGGAACGAGTAACAGTCGAGTGGATGAGCAGTGAAACGAGGAGAAGCGAGTTCATGCGAGCTGTTAGCGAGCTAGTGCGAGATGCTACGAGCTAGTGCGAGATACCAGCGAGCAACGAACGAGTGGCGAACGAGGTACATGCGCAACGGGGCGAGCAAACTTCGTACTGAATCGTACTGTTACGAGCAAAAGCGAGCTGGAGCGAGGTGAAAAGCAAACTAAGGCAACCGTAGGCAACCATTTTGTACAAAATATACGAGCTACAACGCAACAATGTGACTGCTACAAAATATTTTGCCACGGAGTGCTGCGTTGGGCTGCTTTAAGGCTACGTTCGACTGACGCAGCTATACGCAGCTAAACCGCAAAGGTGTGAGCTGGGCTTAACTAGGCGTCGTTTTCCCGCTCACGTCAGCTTCCAAATTTGGAAGAATGGACCATTGCGGTGATATCTTGGTGACATCATTTGTGGAATTGCGCATGCTCAGCCTGGAAACATTGTACTCTTCTTGATAATATGGGATTTATACCTCATTGTGCTGACAAAACCAAAACCAAAAAAGAAAAAAAAAATGAGGGGAAAAAAAGTAAAAAACTAGATCACGGTTGAACGTCACTTTTTTTACTTTTTTTTGATACTTTTTTGGAGGGTGTTCGAAAATAACAAAAGAACGAGTACATGTATTCATCATTATGGCGATGAGGAATTGCGCATGCTCAGCCCGCAAAAACTGTTCTCCTATTGAGAGTGGATTTTTTTCCTCATCATGCTAACATTGGCAAAAATAATCTAAAACATGATGCTTGATTACAGCTAAACGTCGCTTGTTTACTTGTCATTTTGTGGGTTCCTAATAAAAACAATGCAATGTAACCGAAAAAGCTGCAGAAAACTGCTTATCCAGAAGCGGCGAGCAAGTGCGGTTGAATGGACTACTCAGAAAGAGACACATTAGGCTACATTATATTAGTATTAAGACGGTAAAGAAAAAGAAGGACTAACGTACTTGTCGGCTTTATGTCAAAAGGGCCTTAAAGAACTTTCCTTGTAATGCCAAAAGGGCACTAATAGTGTACAAAGTCTAAAGCGTTAAGGGCCTTCCCTCCGGATGGCATAACAGTTGAAGTGGTTTAAGGCCCTTTTGGCATAAGACCGACGTACTCACTTGTATTTCATACTTTGATTAGTTGTTTTTGTTTTGTTAACAGCCTTCCATCATTAGCAAAAAAAAAAACCAAACAAAAACAAAAAAAGTCGTTTGCATTCATTATCAAGTCAATTTTTTATCAAATATACACGTTTATACCTTGGTAGGCTTGTGGGCAAGAAGAAAAATCAGAGTATTGACACCAATTGCGATGTTTTCCCAGGGTGAAAATAAGGAAGAATAGACTTTCAAATCTAATCAAAAATGTAATTGAATCGTTTGTCGTGGAAGTTGAATGTAAAAAATAATGATGGCAATCAAAACGTGACGTTGGTTACGGACGCTCCTTTATTAATTACACATACAGGTTGTGGTGGTCAATTGGTCGAAATGGTCAAAATGGTCTGGTCATCAAATGGATTGGCCTCGTACGTGCCACCTTCCCCCCCCCCCGAAAAAACAACAGTTATCCCTGAACTGTGTAAATATTAGACATATGCAAAGATAATGAGTATATTTGTGTCGTTGAAGAATACATCAGAATGAATATTCGACATCAGTGATCATAGTGAGCGAGAGATACACAGATATTAAACCAGTAGTTTATGTTCATGTTCGTAATCATCTACTCTTTCGAATGGTGCCTATATCGAAGTTCAGATGAGAGTGATTGTTCCGATTCGTAATTGGCACTAATTAATAAATAGTGACTGTAGTGCTAACAATTATTTCATGGTTAGCTTCTGAAGATTCACAATGTGATTGGTCATTTTGTTTCAAATGTATTAGTTCAGTTATTCTATTGCCGACATGAATTTACAGTGACTGAATATATGAATTTCGCATTAAGTTTCTACTGGAATGTGAGAGAAGAAGGTGTTGCTAAAGAATTCAATGTGAACAAACCTGCATTTATTTTTAAACAGTATAGTCCATGCGCGCGCTCCTATCGTGAGAGGTTCCTAGGTCAGAATAATGTGACAAGACTCTTCTCTCGGCTCAACGCAGGGGGATTGAATGACCTCAGGTCCAAAGTTTGCGAAGCCAAAGCTCCATGGTTAAAGTGATCTGTCCCCTCGAATATTGGCGTCACAGTGTTATCTGAATCATTCCTCAATGCTCTTGAATATTAAGCAACGTCTCGCTAACTCACTTAACGTGAGTTGTTGCACGCTAAATTAGAATAACACATCTAAAGGGGAGTAGTTATATCGTATGAGGAACAATTATGTCGCAACCCAATTCAGGAAGTAAGCTATATTCATATCTCAATTTCCTTGGTGCAACTCATTATTAACAGGCCTATTCGTTTGCTCAAGAACCAAACAGAATGCATTACATTTAAATATAAACACTCACAATTACTTTCAATGAACAAGACATGGAAAAGCAGAAAAAGAAAGGGAGGGGTGGGGTATTCTTGTGATTTGTTTCGTTGCAAATCTTGAATTTCTTATGTCTTACTTAAATACGAAGTATTAATACGCACACATTATAATTAATGATATTGATTTAGCCAAGATTAATTACGCATATGAATTATGAAGTGTCACAACGAACAATGGTTATTATATCGACAGTCTACATAAATGATATTAACAACTTTATCAATTCTGACAACGCCGGGTTAAAGAGTGATAGTTATTACTATGATTTTACACCAGTCAGGGATATCCATTTCACACATGGCGAGGGGAATTTGCTTATTAGAATTTGCGTATTCTGGTAACGGCTATTAGGTATGAGGCTAACTATAATAGTTATGGCGAATTGAATTTGAGCAGTGTACGTAATGCTGGCAAGTAATATGCGTCACCAGGGCACCTTTTCATCAAAGTTGTCAGCCTGACAAGTTGTCAGTCTCCGACAATCACCATAGTAACAGTCAGTGACCAGAGCTTCTTAGCCAATCAAAACCAAGGATTTTCCTGAAATTGTCAGAGACTGACAACTTGTCAGCGCTGACTAAATTGATGAAACACTCCCCAGGAGCTCTAAGAGTGTGGTTTGGTATTCCATCTAGTATTCTTTAAACACAGTGTTGTTTTTGGTGTATAGTTGTGCGCAATTAAGTACTCCATGAATTATTCTGTGCTCTACCTATTTCCCACAGCTTTGCACATTGTTGTCTAAGAATTTATCTTGTTAACATGGTTAAGTAGCAGTTTAGTAAAATCATATTTGTAATTCATAGCATCTTTTTATAGCTAATTTGACACGTGTGATATGAAAAATGTTCGCTCATTTAAATGCGGGGGGGGGGGGGGAGGCCGCCATTGCATCCCCTCCTTAGAAAAGAAAAGAAAAGAATGTGTGCAATTAACTCATGTTCAGTGAGTTAGAATAATAATTTAAAAAAAACTTAGTAGACCTCCCTGACAATTGACAGTACAAATTTATATTTTATTTATAATGCACACTGTTCTATTGTATTTGTTTGCTTAAATAGTGCTTATATAAATATTTGTTAGTTTGCTTTTTACCTGAAGAATGAAATGAAACGAATGGATGGATGAATGAATGAATGAATGAATGAATGAATGAATGAATGAATGAATAAATGATCTGAGTGACGCTAGCCCATCTTTCCTCAATGAATGAGAGGATGCATTGATAGTTTATAGAGGTATCTCTGGTTCATGGTAATGATTTCAAATCATTCATTCATTCAGATGAACTACACAACCGACGCTTGTTACACTTACCTGTACGTAATAAGTAATAGGCCTATGCATCAATAGAAACCAGTACCACAATTATACAAGACAATAACGGCCATGGAAGACGAAGCAGTACACATATAAACTAAATAGCAAGTACTACGATATTGATTCGTTTTCTCCTGAAATGGTCAAGCAATGAAAGAAGAAATTACACCAGCAACTGAACACAGAAGGCATGTACGGATGTGCAAAGGCTGCTATATGTAGAAGTCCAAAATTTATAGAAAAGAAAAGTTTCCGTACAAAGACACAATACACACACACTCACGCACGCACACACATTGCTTTCATGTGCATGTATACCTATCGCCTATACTTCGCGGAAAGGTTAGTGACTAGACAAAGTAAACGGGTCTTTTCTGATTAGCTCACTCGCATGTTCCCCGTTATCGAACTGCTTATTTTGGCAATCGGAAAAAGTTGGTACATGTATCACACAAAAAAGTCAAAATTTAAGTTGTATTTTTGAAGAGCTTATGCAGGTTGTAAAAAAAAAATATATATATCAACCAGGAAATCGTGTCGATGACGCTGTTGTTGTATTATAATGCCTGGGAAATGGGATATTGTGACGACGCTGGCTAGTATCTCTAGGCTACTTTTATGGCTTCTTAGTCTCTATATAAAAGTGGAGGTCTTCCCCGTCAAAGCGTAGTCACGTGGTCCGAAAAATAAACGTATCAATTTGGCGCACTGTCAAAATCTGAGACAGCATGTGTGGGCAATATTAAACATCGTACGTTATGGGATTGCGTCATGTCCAATACACTTTGTAGCCTTCATGTAAGCAGGGAGGTGAGGTTTGTCTCACCTCCCTGGTATAATACATTGTTAGGGGTAGAACACTGAAGAAGAACAAATACGCTGTCTATATAAAGAAACTGTGACGTGGATGCATGGCCTCTGATATTGAATTCGTTGGCATTACGTCACTTGTGCAACATGTCCAAATTGCCTTACGTATGTATGTAAGGTGCAAAGCTAAATGTTGAAGAAGTTGTGAATATAATATCCTATGTGTACACAAGAGTTTTCAGCATCATGCTGAAAACTACTGTATCTTTAGCTACTTCGTCTACAGAGTCTACGGAAAACACTTGACAGGGGCTTAAATTTGCATATTTCTTCATTTTGTGAGGATAGGTTTTCATTTGAGTGATATATAGGACATTTCGTAACTGCTCTTTTCATCTAATCATTTGTTTACCAGAGGGTTGAACAACATTGGGTACGATTCCTTTGTAAGATAGTCAGTAGTTCTTTTGTATTTACATTCAAACTTGAAGTCAAATCATATGCACT
Organism: Diadema antillarum; assembly: GCF_040938485.1. Lineage (NCBI taxonomy): Eukaryota > Metazoa > Echinodermata > Echinoidea > Diadematoida > Diadematidae > Diadema > Diadema antillarum. Next base: position 297,377 of record NW_027272109.1, on the reverse strand, counting down.
ACTGCTGTAATGGCTGTTCTAGCTGACGCATACAACGTATTAAAGGACAAGTTCACCTTTATAAACATAAGGATTGAGAGAATGTAGCAATATTAGTAGAACACATCATTGAAAGTTTGAGGAAAATCAGACAATCCGTTCAAAAGTTATGGATTTTTAAAATTTTTGTGCAGCAACCGCTGGATGAGAAGACTACTGCAGTGTATGAATAACTTGCGTACAACAATATAAGGAAAATATAAAGAGAATTTCACAAAATTCCATCTTTTGAAAAAAGTACACATTCCCTTGACTCGTTACCGACAAATGTTATGGGCAATATTATTCCCCCTGCCTTTAGAAAGAGGCAAGTCAAGAGCTCTTTTATTATGCGAAAAAAGTGAAAATATGTTGAATTTTCTTTTACATTTTCTTTATACTGTTGTACGCATATGACTCACAAGCTGTAGTAGTCTCCTCATCCAGCGGTTCCAACGCAAAAATTTTAAAAATTCATAACATTTGCATCGATTGTCCAATTTTCCTCAAACTTTCACTGATGTGTTCTACTAATATTGTTGCATTCTCTCAATCCTTATGTTTATGAAGGTGAACTTGTCCTTTAAGAAGTGAGGAGTTAATAGTGATTTCTATACGGAGAAAAAAAATCAGTTCTACAACAACCGACACATGTTTTCTTTCCTTCCCTCCCGAATCACCATATCCGATGTTTTATGATAATCAACATATTTGTCCTCAAATAGAAACAAATATACTTTGCCTTGAGGGTTTCTTGTTAAAACTGTGGGCAGATGACTCCAAAATCTTGCACAATGCACCGCTGCACTTTTCCCCCTCATCTTTCCCTTCCTTTCTCTTTATCGCCACTCAGTGATGGTGACTTGTTTATTCTTTCTGAGGCCATTGTCCTCATCACGCGTTTGCTTATGATGATGGTCTCCTGAATTTCTGCACATTAAGAATTGCCTCATTTGTCTTTGAACAATAGATATGCTGACTTATGTTTGCATAAATGTATGCACAAAATACTTTGTTTATTTTCATTCTACAGTGTGTCAGAAAAAATGTTAGATATTTGAATTAATCATTTATTTGTTTTAACTGTTTTCTAACTTTTCATCTAATTTTGATGCGGTTTGCTGCTAATACCAATTACCCTTAAACAGTGTGATGATGATTGATGATCCTGGCATTCATGTGTTTGATTTGACTCTGCGTTGGAGCCATCTTGAACATGAAAGTTAGAATCTGGCAGTTGGTAATGGTTCCGTCGCTGTAACGTTTTGCGACCAAGGAGGGCGCTGTTCGAATTTGTTTGTTTTGGACGGTGTAAAGGAAAGGAACAAAAAAGAGTAAAAAAAATTGCGTCAATTTGCTGATTTTATGCCTAAATCAAACGAAAAAATTTAGTCAAGATTTTCGTTACTAGCGAATTTGTGAGACCATGACATCATTTTATTGAATTATTTAAGTATGTAACACATGTATTTTCCCTTGATCTTAATAACAGAATCTATTTTAAGTCCTATATTCACAATTATTTTGGAATGGCATACATTAGTAAATCGTTCGACTGATATCAAATACCTCAATTCATAAGTTCAAAAAATGGCAAATAGAATTAGATGTTTGTTACAATAACAACCTGCAAAAGAAGAGAGGTTTTGAGTCAGGTGGGTTTTTTTTCATCACGGTTTATTGGCAGGCCTGGCGGCCGAACGTTTAAAGTGTTGGGGATGGGGGGGGGGGGGGGGGGGGGGGGGAGTGGGCCACTGCTCATGGTTGGTAGGGCCCAAACCAAGTGATAGGCTTGATTTTTTTCAAGAGCCAAAAAAGCAGGGGGAGGTAACCAGGGCCTACAGACCCTAAGGCCGCCTAGTTCCACGGTCCCTGTGGAGTCGCGCAGTATGTAGAAGTGGTGGTCAGCACAGAAGAATGACATTACCAACCACTACTCTATCTCCACTGCAATCTACAATAGGGCTCGAGTCATAATAATTCATCTGGCAGAGGGAATATTGTTGAGCAATTTTCGTCTAAGTTTTATGAAGATACCTTGAAACATTACGGAGAAATGGAGAAAATAAGTGATCAGTATTTTAGCATAAATTATTCACTTAACCTTCAACTTTCAACTTTCAACTTTATTTTCACCTCCATCAAAATGAACAAAGAAATTTATGTACATTGCATATACACGGGATATTTGTGATACAGAACAAAATTTGAAAAGGTACATAAGAAAATTATGAAAATGAAAAGTAGATGTGATTACATCTTTGTTAAATACATAAAGCGTATAATACAAGTCAACTAAGGATGAGGATGGAAGTGGAGGGTCCCACTAAGAAGCAAAGCTTGTACGATATGGGACCCTCAGAAAATACACAAAACATCAATATAAAACACAATAAACGAACAGATGTCAACTGACATCAAAATGATTGGGAAGAGGAAAAAGAGAGAAAAGGAAAGGAAAAAAAAAGAGGAAAAAGGGGAGAAAAAAGAGGGAACTACAGCATGTGCCATCGTGGACGCAAGCAATCTGGATTTCATAATGTAAAATAGGTGATAAAATACAAGCTGGATTGAATGTAATGCAAAACATTTTTTATACGTAGTTATGTTGGTAAGAATGCAGGAGAAAAAAAAAAACCACATCGTTATATTTAGAACACAGACAGGGACATACTTTAATAGGAGGACTTATGTAAAAAAGAATGATGACTTGACTGAGATGATAAAGGGAAACTAACTCTGTTGGATGTTGTAAAGTTTCAATAAAAATGATTTTAATTTATTCTTAAATGAATTTAGAGATTGAGCTGTAGTAATGTTACTGGGAAGTGAATTCCAGTACTTTGGCCCGTCGTAAATAAATGTGTTTTGAGCCAGCAAAGTTCTCAGAAATGGCAAATGGAAATCATTTGATCGCCGTGTTGGATAATGTTCGACCTTGGACCTCGTATAAGGACCCGAAATTTTCCGTAGAGAATCTTTATTTCGCAAAACATGTACATGCATATACTAAGTTTAAAGAAAATACCTTTAGGCATTAGAATAGATAATATGAGTGGAAAGAGTGAAATTTTAAGAATTTGACTTTACCCATTGACCTTGAGCATGCGCCCCAAAAGTTGGCACAATTTCGTCCACTCATACATACATATCATGCATATGGCAAACTTTATGATAGGATTCCTCAAATAGTGTGCATGTTATGCCATCCACAAAATTGATTACGGGAAGACAGACGGACGGAATGACCGTCGGAATGACGGAAGGACGAACGGGCGGACGGATAACCCGAAAACATGCCTCCGGTGACACTTCGTGGCGGAGGCATAAAAACACAATCCCCCTCCCCCTCCCCCCCCCCCCCCCCCCCCCCCAAAAAAAAAAAGAAAGAAAGAAAGAAAGAAAAAAAATCAAACATTTTTTTCGATGATATGCTATTTCTTGGACCACGGCATACATGTAATTTGCTCATATGTTATTTACATATTGATTATCATAATATGTGTATGTTTATGCACTTTAGATATGTTTATATGCATATACCAATATATATATATGTATGATTATATATATATATATATATATATATATATGATTATATATATATATATTTATATATATACCCCACATATCCACGTATAAATGTGTGTGTGTGTTAGTTTAAACTGTCATAACTTTCCAGTGTCACCTGATAAAGTGCAATTACCCCATCACCTATACACTATACATCTGGATGGTTTTCAGGAATGCCGCATTCTCCGCACACTGGCGTACCTTTCATGCTCATCTATTACACCATTATCACATGATGATACATGTACTTCAAAAAAAAATCACAAGAGATAGAGTAATATACAAAAACGTACAAAGAATGTTTAATTCTCTCAGCACAGTCTCAGTCCTGCAGTATAGGTGTACAAGATAGTAAGTGGCCAGTGAGTATAGATGAATGCTTCTGTCAAATGATATTAATGGGGGAAAATGTTCTACGCCTACCTATCATAATCTGAAGAAGCGGCACATGGTGCAAAAGAACCTATTGCTCCATCTAGCTATAAATCAATGAACAGGCCTATGATTTACAAAATACGCATTGGTCAGTGCGGGCATTTGTAAGAATTACCAGCACAGAGTACCTTTGGTTCAGTCTAACATGCCGTAGGCAACATCCAAGGGTATTTTAACTGTTTTGAAAGTACCTATATAGTGTGGGTAATGCGCTGAAATATAGTATGTATTAATGCCCTAACAAAATGATATGCATTATTTGCTCTATACAACGACAAAAAAAAAAGAAAAAAAAACACTTATTGTCTTTTCAATCACTCTCATCACAATGATATCGCACCTGGTCACATCACGACGTGAAAGTTCTATGAAATGACCACCGGTCATTATACCTTACAAACGACCAACAATAACCAAAATTATGTAATAGGCAAAATAAATACCTGGGCCCTGTTTCATAAAGCTGTTCGTAAAGTTACGAAGAACTTACGAGCGACTGGTGATCAGTTCTGATGTGCTATACTTATCAGAATTTCCATAATTCAGCACAAGAACTGATCACCAGTCGCTCGTAAGTCACTCGTAACTTTACGAGCAGCTTTATGAAACACCCCCCTGGTCACGTTTAAAGTCTCAACCAATCCTTTGATTTCGACATGCTTCATCATTTTATAACGTCCTATATGCTCCATATTTTATCTATTACGTGCAAACCATCATCCGTTGAATTCCGTGAAGGATGCATGGTTTTGGACCATATATATTATCATGCACGTTCCACTAGCCTAGACAGACTCCATTGTCTCTTAAACATCGACTGTCCATACTATATACCCTCTAGCCTGACATGGTGGAAGTTCCCTCATTTAAATACACGTGCTCCGCATTCGCGGGTGTGAAATTCAGACATTGACCCCGTTTACAGTGCGAGGCTCGGCCGCGGTTCGGCCGCGGCTCGGCCCAGCCCCGCTTCAGTGTAAACGCGCAAAAGGCCAAATGCGAGGCCAATTTTGGCCTCGCATTTGGCCTCGCTCTGGAGGTGGTCTCGGCCGCGGCCGAGCCTAGTTTGCAGGCACAAACCCTTGTTGGTCGTATAGGAGTCTGCATGCGCCAAGACTAATAGACGCACCACTACACTGCAGCCTCTCCCAACAAGGCAACACAGGGCCTATGGGACAGTGCCAAAGTGGGGCATGTAGTAGTCTTGGCGCAGACTCCTTTACGACCAACAAGGGTTTGTGCCTGCAAACTAGCCGAGCCCGGCCTTTTCTCAGTGTAAACGTAAACTGGGCCAAATGCGCGGCCAATTTTAGTCTGGCTTCCAAACCCCCTGCCTGTACTATTTCGCTGTTCAGGATATTAACCCCCTCAACGCCGAAAACTCGTATAGTTTAAGGTGGTTTTGTCCTGCAAAGGATTTTTTCCTTCGGCAAAGGCCTTTGCCCGAACGACGACTTCGTCGCCACGGAATTCATTTGGCAAAGGGTCTGAAAACCAGACAATACCAAATTGCGTTTGTTTACAAGCAGAGCGCCACTACGACAAAATATTGAAAGGTTTGCCCAGCAGTGTAAACGGACAAAATGGCGAGGCTCGGCCGGGCAATTGAGGCCGGGCTGTAAACGGGGTCTATGTTAAGTAGTCCATGAGAAAAAAAATATTGATGGAGAGTACGGACAATGCCGGAATTTCAATGCATAATATCATTTTTTCCGAGTTTGTGTCACTGCGAGTAACCAAGGCTATAGCGTACTGGTATTGTCGCTGTGCAGAAAGCAGTAGTCGATAGGTTCGAATCATACTGGTTTCGTTTTTGGAACATGGTTGTTATGATAAGCAGGTCCAGTCTTTGAAATACAAAGGTTAGTAACAAATGATAGGAATATGCTCAGAGTACTCCCTATCAATATTCTTTTTCTATTACTGTACGCGTTCAACATTTACATGCATAAGGACCCTCTGATGTGCTCAAACTTGACCAATACAACGTACACACAGCAATTAAAAAAACAACAACACAACAACAACAACAAACAACACCAAATAAACACTTTTTCAGGTTATATTTGTTCTTAGTATGGCTAAATATTGGTGTTTTATATATGTACCATGTTAAAGGTGATTTAACTGGCTATTAATCTGGTATGTCATTAAACAGGGAAGCTTTACCCATGAGTGAACACATGCGTTTTTCTCTTTCAGGGCAAAAAAAAAAAAAAACAGTATAAAATGGACAAGTTCTCAATCATGCGTATATATATATATATATATATATATATACATATATATATATATATATATATATATATATATATATATATATATGCTCTTCGATATAATGAGGACAAAAATTTTCAAAAATCACCCGCTAATCTCTGTGTGTTTGTACCCCCATAGAAAATGAACAATTTTTTGTTAAATCAAAGTTCAAATGACATTAGAAAATAGGCAATATAAGCAAAAATGATAGAAATTTCACATTTTATTTCAAATCAAGAAAACTAAAAGTGACATGTGGTTCTTGAATTTATCTCATGATTTCTAACATTCCTAACTCAAAAGAATGAAATACAGAAATTCTTTCCATTCCATCACCTTTGCGAATTACTCCCTATTGAATCTCGAAAGCAGTGGATATAGTGAAAAGGAAAAAAAGGAAATTAATAAATCAAAGAAGAAAAATGTTTCTATGAATATGCATAACTATTTTGATGCAAGTATGACAATCTTTATTAACCCTAACTAGGCAGGGGGGGGGGGGGCTCCCAGCCCCCCCCCCCCCACGTTCCACGCGATGTATCGCTATCGCGAAAAGCTATCGCCGCGACGTTTCATGACTTTTTTTTCGAGTCTCCCGCATTTTTTTACACCAAATTTGCGATGCCCAGGCACACGGTTCCGAAGTTACGCATAAATATATACGTGCATGTCAGACCAAAAATTGCTCAAAAACGTGAATTCGTGTACAATATCAATGCAAACTCTGCTTACAGGCAAATTTCATAAAAACATGATTATTTTGGGGTTTTATTGATTAAAATCAATAAATAGCATATTTTCTTGTTCGGAACAGTGTCGCGGACAAGTTTCATCGAAAAAACAATGAAAAACATAAAGTCGAAAAAACAAAGAAATACATAGAAATTCAAAAAACAATAAAACACTTAAGACAATTTTTTTCTGATGGCACACTTTTTTTCTCGTATATTTGCTCAGGACACTAAAAAGAATATCTATACAAAAAATGCGCCCATTTTGAGCTCTATTTAGTGATTTATACCAAATTGTCTGACTTCATGCATTATTATGCATAAATTAGCATAATTCAGCATAAATGATAATTTTCTTAAAATCTAACTTCATGGTACTTTAGATTACATCATAGGCAATGTGTGTGCCAATTTTCGTCGCGATCGCGCGGTCGACGGCCGAGATCTGGATCATAGAGCGGGGGGGGGGGGGGGGGGGGCTCCCAGGCCCCCCCCCCCCCCTATGATCTACCTATTAGCCCGGCCTAGTTAGGGTTAAGGTACATGTATCAAGTTTTCAAGCCAGTGTGCACTATACGCAATTGGAGTTAAATCAAATTTTAGATATCACCAGGGCCCTGTTTTATAACGGGTTAAAATTGATTATAATAATACACCTGTAGTTGATTTCAAAGGTAAGTCTATGACAGCCTGTCTATGACAACCATGTCAGCCAAAGCGAATCCCATCAATCAAGTATCGTAAAAGCTACGTATGTACAAAATAAAATTGTATGTAAAGGGAGTAAGATACGTTTCTAAATCAGAAAAAAATAAAGTAAATAAAATACAGTCATATAGGCAATCAAGAACACACACTAGCTCTCAGACAAACACACACACAAACACACCCACGCACACACACACACACATACACACGCACACACACCCGCACACAGACACGCACATGCATACAACCATACTTGCACAACATATTGTGCCATAATAGGCCTACTTCCTTTTTGGCATAGCTGATGCTTTTAATCTGCGTTTGAAAATATCAAATTAAGTGCTACAAATTATTCTATCACTCGAACTATTCCATATGAATGGGGCTTAAGAAAATTAGAATGTTTTGAAACATCAGTAGTTATCAAAGAAATATGGAATTTGTTGGCTAATCTAGTATTATGATCGTGTATATTACTGACCTGAAAATTCAAAGATATATGACGAGGTACAAATGTATTTCATTTTAACACAAAAACATAAAAATTGCAAAGTTGTAATAATTCAAATCAAATATATTCAAAAATTTAAATTTGGCAAAAAGAGTACAAAAAATACAATAATCTGTAATAATGAATATTTTACAATAATCTGGATACATCATGGCATCATATAATATTAACATTCTTATAACATTCTTCAAATACATCGAGGTAAAAACGTGATCTATTCGATATTCCGACACCTTTGGATACCTTATTACAGACACTACCAATATGCTCATGCCAAGTTAATCGATTGTCAACTACAGTATTATTCCGTGGATCTGTTCTTCTACAATTTTGACATCAATATTAACATATATATATCTTTTGGGTAAATATGTAATTTGTTTTTCAATATTAAAAATCAATTTATCAACAGATACCAACTGAGTGTTTTAAGTCCACGTTAAATCGATTACGTAAATTTTGAGAATCATTACCACGCAGACATTAAAACACTTGTGTCATCGGCAAATTGAATGAACTGCAAAGTATTGGATACATTGTAAACATCATTCACATAAACTAAAAATAATAAGCACTGAGGCACCAAACACCTGATTGTTTTACTGAGATTTAAAATTATCATTGATAACTTTTTTTTCTATCACTTAAGTAGCTTATACAACAATCCAACAAAACACCCCAATTCCATTTTTTTTTTCAATTTTTCTGATAAATACAGTGGTCTTAAGTATCGAAATCCTTGCTAAAGTAAAAAAAAATGATGTCAACATTATTTCTCTTCTGTCAAAACAATTTGCAACTTTGAAAATAAGATCTAATAGGCCTATAGCTGAAGATATGGAGTGCCCGGTCTAAACCCATATTGGTGATCTGAAGATTTTGTTGCATTCATTCAGAAAATTATTAAAGCGTATATTATAGAACAATTTTTCTAAGTATCTTTGAAAATACGGGCAAAACTGATATTGGTTGATAATTACATATACCATTTTCTTTACCGCTTTTGAATATTGAAACAACCTTTTGCGATTTTCAATTCATCTGGAAATACTCCTTTCTCTAATGATAAATTATATCAACAACATATAAAAGCAATCTAGTGTCACATGGTTCGTACTGCGCGCACGTCAGGTACGTACTCGCATACAATGCGCAGCTATAGCTAGCTACACAGACTGATGTCGAACACCGCTATTGTACAGTATCAAGCGGCCAAATGATACACCGAACAATTGGTAATCTCTGACATAGGATAATACGCTGTGCTGTTATGTTGTTTGTTTGTTTGTTTGTTTTTGTACACTTTTTTTGCACGCCCGCGCATGTAAAATGATAAAGAGTGCACAAGTGACTCATTTCAGAGCTTTTGATCGGCTACATTATTTATCCATTCTACATGTATAGTATATAAATGATGCACGGGTCTGAGTGCGTCAGTAGGAATTATGCGACTATTAGTGGAGCGGCATAGCCGAAAAATTGTGCATTTTGTGATAAAAGCACCAAATTTCGTACACAGGTTGACAATCACGTTCAGATCAAATTTAGATATTGGGCCATCGTAAATAGCGCCCTCAATGTCCGTGGCAGCCATTTTTCAAAATGGCTGCCATAAATGCCATGTTTTCGTAAAATTTACTAATTTTAGGAGAGAAAAGTCAATAAGATTTTGGTTACAAATGGGAAATTACATTCAAAATAAATCTAGATATCGGGCCATCGGAAATAGTGCCCTCAACGGCAATGGCAGCCATTTTTCAAAATGGCCGCCATAAATGCCATTTCTTCAAAATGTTTGCTAACTTCAGAAGGGAAAGCCAGTAAGATTTTGCAAACAAGTGGGAAATTACATTCAAAATGAATCCAAATATTTGGTCATTGTGAATTACGCCCTCAACGTCCATGATAGCCATTTTTCAAAATGGCTGTCTAATGTGCCACTTCTTCGATGATCTTGCAAATTTCAGAAGGGAAAAGTTACTAAAATTTTTCCCATAAATGTTAATTTCATTCAAAATGAATCTAGATATTAGGCCATCGGAAATTGCGCCCTCAACGGCCATGGTAGCCTTTTTTTTCAAAATGGCTGCCACAAATGCCATTTTTTGTTAAAAAATGCAAATTTCAGAAGGGAAAGCCAATGGTCTTTTTTTTTTAAAACAAGCTGCAAATTACATCCAAAATAAATCCAGATATTGGGCAATTGAAAATTGTGCTCTCAATGGCTATGGCAGCCATTTTTTTTCAAATGGGCACCATAAGTGCCATTTTTTCATTAAAAAAGTGCTAATTTCAGAAGGAAAAGTCAATGAAATTTTGGTTAGAAATGGGAAATGAGATTTAAAATAAATATCGATATTGGGCCATCGGAAATTGTGCCCTCAACGGTCATGGCAGCCATTTTTCAAAATGGCCGCCATAAATGCTATATTTTCGAAAAGATTTACTAAAATCAGAAGGGAAAGCCAACGAGATTTTGCAAACAGGTGGGAAAGTACATTCAAAAGTAAACTTATTGGGCCATTGCAAATTGCCTCCTCAATGGCCATTCCAGCCATTTTTCAAAATGGCCACCATGAATGTCTTTTTTTTTCCCCAAAGGTGGAAAATTACATTCAAACTGAATTTGATAATAGGCCATCCAAAAGTGCACCATCAACAGCCATCGCAGCCCCCCTTGTTTTGCTTTGTTTTTTGCAAAAATTTGCTGATGTCAGAAGGAAAAGTCAATAAGACTTTGCAAACAAGTTGAAAATTATGCTCAAGAAATAAATTTAAGTGTAAAGTCTTCTTAGAAGGCGTCCTCAAGGGCCATGCTGACTGCCATGGATGTCTGCTTCTTTCTTTTTTCTTTTCTTTTCTGGAAATATTTGCTAATTTCAGAGAGAAAACCAATGAAATTTGTACATACCTTTATGTTTAAAATCATATTCAAAAGAAAATAATATATGAGTTCATTACAAATGGCACCATCAACGTCCATGGCAGCCATTTTCCAAATGACCACTATAGATGCTATTTATTTCTTGAAAATATGATAATGTCACAAGAAGACAATATAATTTCTTGTGCAAATTGACAAAAGACATTCAAATAAATTCAAGTTTGAATTTGAATTTAAATTTGAAATGAAGATATTGAGCCACCATTTAAACATTGTCCCAACGGCTATGGCAGCTCTTTGGCAAAATGGCTTCCACACACTCCTTATTCTTATTTGCTTATTCCAGAAGGAGAAAGCAATAGAATACTGCTAAACAGCCATTATATCTAATGCAATCTGGTGTTCAAAGAAATTTAAATTTTAAAAAAGGTTTCATTGATGGGTTAGTTCTAAATTCATGTTTTCAGTTTAGTCCTAATTGCAGTATTTCGTGTGTGACGGCTAACAGTATGGATATCAAAGGTATGTGTTTTATGGCAACATAGCAAGTAGATTAACTTTTATCGTAAAATAAAAGGCCATTTTTGTTTCTGTTTTAAGAATATTTAGGAAGTTACATTTTAGAATAGATACACGTCATATATCCCATATATTCAATGATATGGTGATACTGTCAAAGTTAACACATGGCGCCATTATCCCTGGATATTCATACTACTCTTTTATGTTTGCCACCTAAAATATGCATTCATCATTGGTGAGATATAATTGCTCGGCATTTGCCTTGTTTATTTCAAATGTTCCTCAAATGATTTCCGTAACACAATATTTCAGATGATATAATGTCTCTGTGAGTATTCTACTGTCCTGTCCTTCTGAAGTTAAAGCAAATTTTCAAGACAAAACAAAAGAGTGTATTGTAGCCATTTTGACAAATAGCTGGAATAGCCAATGAGAACAAAGTTTATGATGGCCCAATGTCTAAACTTCTTTATATGTATTGTCAACTTGCGCCAAAAAAAAAAATGTTTACTGTCTTCTTCCGGCATTATGACATCTTCATTAAAGAAAAATGGCATCTATGACAGCCATTTTGGAAAATGGCTGCAATTACCGTTATAAGCATTTTTTTTTCTTCTTGAAAATTTGCTAAGGAACAATTTCTAGAGTTAATGCAATCTAGATATTGTTTGATTTTAAACATGATTTTCAATTTATGTACACATTTGTTGACTTTTCTTTCTGAAATTACCATTTTTTAAAACAAAATGATTATGACAATGGCAGCAACTTTGGCATATGGCGGCCATGGCCGTTGAGGGCAGTTTTATGATAATCTAATACAAATATTCATTTCAAACATAATTTTCAAATTGTGTGCAAAATCTTATGGACTTTTCCTTTTGTGAAATCAGGAAATAAAAGAAAATGGAATCCATGGTGGCCATTTTGAAAATGGCTACAATGGCCATTGAGGGCGCTATTTACAATAATGTAATACATAGGCGCAAGATATATTTCAAACGAAAATTTTAAATTGAGTGCAAGATCTCACTGTCTTTTCCTTCTGGAATTAGTAAATTCGGAGAAAAAGGTGGTATTTATGGCAGCCAATTTTAAACATGGCTGCCGTTGGTGCTGAGGGCGCAATTTGCGATGGCCCAACATCTAAATATATTTCGAATTTTATTTTCAACTCGTTTGCAAAATCTTGTTGATTTTCCTTTCTGAAATTTTTGATTTTTTTGCGAAAAATTGCGTTTATGGCGACCATTTATGAAAAATTGGCTGCCATGACCTTTAGGGGGCGCAATTTGCGATTGGCCAATATCTAAATTTATTTCAAATGTTATATCCCACTCGTTGGCAAAATCTTATTGATTTTCCCTTCTGAAATGTGTAAAATTTATGAAAACTGGCATTTATGGCGGCCTTTTTGAAAAATCCCTGTCATTGCCGTTGAGGGCGCAATTTGCGATGGCCCAATATCTGATTTTTTTTTTTAATGCTATGTCTGACACGTTTGCAAAATCTTATTGATTTTCCCTTCTGAAATTTGTAAATTTTTACTTAAAAAATGGCATTTAAGGCGGCCATTTTGAAAAATGGCTGCTATGGCCGTTGAGGGCGCAATTTTCGATGGCCCAATATCTAAATTTATGTTAAATGTTATTTTCCACTTGTTTGCAAAATCTTACTGATTTTCCCTTCTGAACTTTGTAATTTTTTGCGAAAAATGGCATTGATGGCGGCCATTTTGAAAAATGGCTGCCATTACTGTTGAGGGCGTAATTTACGGTGGCCCAATATCTAAATTTATTTTGAATGTTATTTCCCACTCGTTTGCAAAATCTTATTGATTTTCCCTTCTGAAATTTGTAAATTTTTACGAAAAATGGCATTTATGGCAGCCATTTTTGAAAAATGGCTGCCATGGCCATTGAGGGCGCTATTTTCGATGGCCCAATATCTGAATTTATTTCTAATGTAATTGTCAACATGTGTGCGAAATTTGGTGCTTTTATCATAAAATGCACAATTCCTCTAATTTTTCAAGCTATGCCGCTCCACTATATGGAATCTAACCCACGAGCACTGACGAGGCAAAAGCGAGTGGGATTAGGATTTTGACGCACGAAACGGCATCTGCAACATTGTAGGCCCTCTTCTTCATGGTTCCATGACATTTGCTCCGGCGACATATGCTCCGACGACAATTGCTCCGAAAAATACGACAAATGCTCCGCGACATTTGCTCCGCGACAATTGCTCCGCCGAAATTTGATCCGCCGACAAATGCTCCGGCGACATTTGCTCCGCCGACAAATGCTCCGGCGATATTTGCGCCAGCGACATTTGCTCCGGCGACGTTTGCTCCTACGACAAATGCTCCGGCAACATTTGCTCCAGCGACCGTTTGCTCCGGCGACATCTGCTCCTACGACAAATGCTCCGAAGGTGCGACAATTGCTCCGGTGACATTTGCTCCGGCGATATTTGCTCCTACGACATTTGCTCCGACGTCATATGATGCAAAGGTCTGAAAGTACACACAGGTACGACATTATTGTTCCGGCGACAATTGCTCCGGTGACAATTGCTCGTACGACATTTGCTCCGACGTCATTATGATGCAAAGGTCTGAAGATACTCACAGGTACGACCTTTGCTCTTCCGACGTTTGCTCCTACGACAAATGTTCTGGCGACATTTATTTTACTCCAGCGACGTTTGCTCCGGCGACATTTGCTCCGACGTCATGATGTAAAGGTCTGAAGGTACACACAGGTACGAAATTTGCTCCGGCGACAATTGCTCCAATGAAAATTGCTCGAAGGACATTTGATACAAAGGTCTGAAGGTACAGATAGGTACGACATTTGCTCCTCCGACATTTGCTCCGGAGACAAATGCTCCGACGACAGTTGCTCCAGCGACAACTGAAAGTTAAGAACATCAAACCCGACACCGTCAGCGTTGGAATAAAAATTAAATCAAAATTGAAATACATAAATTTTAAGCGCCCCGTCCAGCAGGGGCGAAAATTTCGCGATTTTCAGTTATATTATTGACAAGTTTTACACAAGAACAGTGCCTTATTGTTTAATTTTGTCTTTAATTAATTGATTTATCAATTATATCTTAACATTCCGGGGGCACATTCGTTCCCCCCGAAGAAAAAATTAATTCTTGGGGGGGGGGGGGGGAGGGCAAGGGCCCATTCTGTCTCCCGCTCCGGCGCCCATGTGTTCAATCCAATTCAATTCAATTCAATTGAGTTTATTGATCTGATCCAAACAAAAAGGATTACAATAAATTTTCGACTGATCGGATATTGCTGAGCATATAAATAATCGCTTGTAAAATTCAGTATTACATCTAGGAGGCTCAAGTTTGAGTTGATGTGAATTACGTGTTATGCGTTGCGCTACGTCATCGTGCAAAACAAATGTGTTTTGTGTGTGTGGGGAGGCGCGGGTGTGTGGGGTGTGGATGTGTGTCAAGTAGGGGGATTATCTACAATAATTCGATATACGTGCGCTTTATATCGTATAGTCTTTTCCAAACCGTTACGAATAATGTCCTGAAATAAAAAGCTTGACAAGCAAATAGTTTGAATATCCAACGACGAACAATAATGGGGGAAATGTGACAAGATTGAATTATCACGTTGCGCAGCTTATAACAATGCAATATACATGATTATGAGTAAAGGAGTATACAAAATACGAAGATTACATTCCTGCAATACCAATTATTAATGTCAAGTAAATACGATCTAACATTTTTCGTGAAACATTGACCTTCAATCTATTGTGTCACTTTCAGGAAAGTTACAGAGACTTGGATCAGTATATGAAAGCGTAATTTGAGTTAATGATATTGTGAGAAGAAAATATAGGTTTCCTTGTTTAATTGTTTCATTCGTTCGTTATCTTCATCAAGGATTCTCCATGTGATCTTTCAAAAGTAATTTAAAAAGAGTCAATATGCGATAACTATGAATAAAACAAACAAAGAAACAAAAACATGTATGATTCTTAGAAGTCTAGGAAGATTTTTTTTTCCGCCGGAGAAATTGTGAGGAGGGCATTTTTCACCCTTGAAATTGTCTCATCTCCTAAATAAATTTCGTCTGATATAATTTCACCAGATCAATTATCGAACCGTTGGAACGAATTGCCGTCGGAGGACCGTCCGAGCAAATGTCTCTGGAGCATTCGTCGCTGGAGCAAATGTCTTACCTCTGTATAGCAAATGTGGTACAAGAAGTTTTCGTAGGAGCAATTGTCGCTGGAGTAAATGTCGCCAGAGCAAATGTCGTACCTATCTTTACCTTCAGACATTTGCATCATATGACGTCGGAGCAAATGTCGTAGGAGCAATTGTCACCGGAGCAAATGTCGTACCTGTCTGAAGGTACAGACGTACCTTCAGACTTTTGCATTAGGCCTATATGACGTCGGAGCATATGCGGTAGGAGCAATTGTCGCCGGAGCAAATGTCCCTGGAGCAATTGTCGTAGGAGCAATTATCGCCGGAGCAAATGTCGCCGGAGCATTTGACGCCAGAGCAATTGTCGCCGGAGCAAATGTCCCCGGAGCAATTGTAGCACATTAGGAGCAATTGTCGTAGGAGCAATTATCGTCGGAGCAAATTTCGCCGGAGCATTTGACGCCAGAGCAATTGTCGTAGGAGCAATTGTCACAGGAGCAATTGTCGCCATAGCAAATATCACCGATGCATTTGTCGGGGAGCAAATGTCGCGGAACATTTGTCGCATTTTTCGGAGTAATTGTCTCCGGAGCATTTGTCGCAGGAGCATATGTCGTGTCACCCTTCTTCATATGTTTTAAAGAACGGTTACCAATTTTGCCTTAAATCCATTGTTTGAATTGTATTTCTGACAATTTCTAAGTCTCTCCTTTTTTGGGTTTGCCATAGATTAAACCGTGCATCTAAGCTAGTATCTCACCGACGGAGACGTCTCCGCGACGTCTCCAACTTTACCCAGTCGCAGCAGTCAGGAACATAAAAATGTTTTGCGGTCTCAACAAGGAGACGTCTCTGAGACGAGTTATGGCAGGTGTCAAAAATTTTCAAATATTAGGGAGCCGTTGCAGGATCACCTGACCTGATCCAGGAAGGATGTCAGCACGCAGATTGGTCAGGTGGTTTCTAAAGTAGGTCAAACAGATAGAGTCAAATAGAGTCGCGGAGACGTCTGCGGAGACGTCTCCGCGTCCTCTCATCAGTTTTTCTGGTCTCTGGCAGGTCTCGGCGACGTCTCTGAGACATCTCGGAGACGTCGCGGAGACATCGCGGAGACGTCTCAGCAGTCGCGGATATGATTAGTCTCTCCCTAACAAAAAAGTCCTGTGGTACTCCCTGTGGTACTTGTCGGTACCACACAATGTACCACACACTTGTAATGTTACCACAGGAACTGTGTGGTACTGTACCACAGGCTTGTAGGGTACTCCCTGTAGTACTTGTCAGTACCACACAATGTACCACATAAATAAATGTTACCACAGGAACTGTGTGGTACTGTTTTACAGGCTCATGTGGTACTCCCTGTGGTACTGGTTGGTACCACACAATGTACCACACAAATATATGTTAACACAGGAACTGTGTGGTACTGTGTCACAGGATCGTGTGGTACTCTGGGATGTACCACAGGGCAGTACCACAGGACATTACCACAGGCAAGTTCCACAGGACAGTACCACAAGACAGTATACACACAAATTGTCCTGTGGTATTTTGGGATGTATACCACACAACAGTACTACAGGACAGTATCACATGAATTGTCCTGTGGTATTTTGGGACGTACCACAGGAGAGTACAACAGGAAAGTACCACAGGATAGTACCACAGGACAGTACCACACGACTTGTTCTGTGGTATTTTAGGACGTACCACAGGACAGTACCACAGGGCAGTTCCACAGGACAGTACCACAGGAAAGTACCACAGGATAGTACCACAGGACAGTACCACAGGAATTGTCCTGTGGTATTTTGGGACGTACCACAGGACAGTACCACAGGATAGTACCACAGGACAGTACCTCACGACTTGTCCTGTAGTATTTTGGGACGTACCACAGGACAGTACCACAGGGCAGTACCACAGGACAGTACCACAGGACAGTACCACAGGAAAGTACCACAGGATAGTACCACAAGACAGTACCACACGACTTGTCCTGTGGTATTTTGGGACGTACCACAGGGCAGTACCACAGGACAGTACCACAGGAAAGTACCACAGGATAGTACCACAGGACAGTACCACACGACTCGTCCCGCTATTTTGGGACGTACCACAGGACAGTACCACAGTGCAGTACCGCAGGAAAGTACCACAGGGCAGTACCACAGGAAAGTACCACAGGACAGTACCACACGACTTGTCCTGTGGTATTTTGGGACATACCAAAGGACAGTACCACAGGATATTACCACAGGACAGAACCTCACAACTTGTCCTGTGGTATTTTGGGACGTACCACAGGACAGTACCACAGGGCGGTACCACAGGACTGTACCACAGGAAAGTACCACAGGATAGTACCACAGGACAGTACCACACGACTTGTCCTGTGGTATTTTGGGACGTACCACAGGGCAGTACCACAGGACAGTACCACAGGATAGTACCACAGTACAGTACCACACGACTTGTCCTGTGGTATTTTGGGACGTACCACAGGACAGTACCACAGGATAGTACCACAGGACAGTACCACACGACTTGTCCTGTGGTATTTTGGGACGTACCACAGGACAGTACCACAGGGCAGTACCACAGGGCAGTACCACAGGACAATACCACAGGAAAGTACCACAGGATAGTACCACAGGACAGTACCACATGACTTGTCCTGTGGTATTTTGGGACGTACCACAGGACAGTACCACACGAATTGTCCTGTGGAATTTTGGGACGTACCACAGGACAGTACGACAGGAATTCCTGTGGTAATTTTCGATGTATACCACAGGAGAGTACCACAGGAACTGTCCAAAATCCCACAGGAAAATCATAATATGGTGCTACAAGTACCACAGAAAAATGCTACAGGATATTCTTTTTTTTTTCTTAACATTTTATACCAGAGGACTATCACATCAGGAGAATATCAAACAGCAGTACCACACAGGAGTACCACACAGGATAATTGTAAGGCAGAATCAACTGAAATTTATAACAAAAATACAAACAAAAAAGCACATATTAATATTCCTCAATTAATTGATAGATGAGTTATGCTGTGAATTATAACAATTGATTTGCCATTACTTATCCTGTCCTATACTACAGTATTACCTATTTAGTGAAAGTGCTGATGTAAAGCATGAGAAATTTCATAAGGACTTCTGTGGTACTCCTGTGGTACTCCTGTGGTACTCCTGTGGTACAAATTTTTACATAGCTCATGAATATTCATAAAAAGCACTCTAGATTTTAGAAAATACATATATGACTTAAAAAGTCAAAGTATTAATGATGGAACTTACTTTGAACTTTATGAAAGATTGTCTAATTATGTTATGTTATTCCCAATATCATAGATATTGTTATGAAAGTGTAATTTCATATCTTGATAATAAAGTATAATCGAGTTAGTAACCATGCCTTAATGCTTTACGGATAGACGGCCATATATATATGTACTGAGAGGGTGGATGGCTACCTAGGAATAGAATATGACTATATAGATCTATTATAGGACTAGATTGGCACTTGGCCATTCGACTTTCGTTTGAGGTTATATGTTAGGAGTAGGACAGGTTATTAAGTAGGGCCATGTTTGTCCTAAAATCCATCACTCACCTATCAGAAATATTCCTTGAAATGTGGCTAAAAGTCTCCCAGATTTTTTTTTTCGATCTATCCTGTGTGGTACTCTCCTGTGGTACCATGGAAATGCTGTGTGGTACTGCCCTGTGGTAATGCTGTGTGGTAATGATCGACCTGTGGTACTGTCCTGTGGTACTGTCCCAAAATACCACAGGACAGTTCCTGTGGTACTGTTCTGTGGTACTAGTCCTGTGGTACTGCCCTGTGGTACGTCCCAAAATACCACAGGAATTCCTGTGGTACTGTCCTGTGGTACTGTTCTGTGGTACCGGTCCTGTGGTACTTTCCTGTGGTACTGCCCTGTGGTACGTCCCAAAATACCACAGGAATTCCTGTGGTACTGTCCTGTGGTATGTCCCAAAATACCACAGGACAATTCCTGTGGTACTGTCCTGTGGTACTGTCCTGTGGTACTTTCCTGTGGTACTGTCCTGTGGTACCGTCCTGTGGTAATTACCACAGGAGTACCACAGGACTTTTTCGTAAGGGCTGCGACGTCTCCGCAACTGATGGAGACGTCGCGGAGACTTCGCGAAAAAAATCGAACATGTTTAAATTTCTTGCGACTAATCGGAGACTCTGTAATTTTCTCGGAGACGTCGCGGAGACGTCTCTGCAACTAGCAAAATCTTGAGTCGCGAACTAGTCGCGAACTAGATTCAAGCCCGACTTCAGAGCACTGTAACTTCTGGTGGTTATTACTTGGGAGGGGGGGGGGGGTTCCAAAGCCTTACAGGATCTCATCCATAACCCAATTTTTGTTAATAAAAAATGCTTTGTTATGGGCGATTTCAATATAGATATATTGAAATGCCACACAGTAAATGCCTCTCAGAATTTACTTGATAGTATGTTTTCAGCTTCTTTTTTTACCACTTATTACTAAACCCACCCGAGTGACAGATAATACAGCTTCACTTATTGATAATATATTTTGTAATATTACGCCTACTCCTAAATCGAATATCATTTTAGCAGATATATCAGACCACTTTCCAATTTTCACATCCATCCCAGTCACCACGAACCAATTAGTCCCACTAGAGAAGTATTTAGAAAAGTCACACCGGATAACTTACAGAATTTGAAGAATAGTCTGAATGAAGAAACTTGGAGAGAAGTATATAGCACTCATGACACGAATTTATCATTTGATGTTTGTATGAATATTTTGAATTCTCATTTAGAGAAATATGTTCCTTTGGAAGAAGTTAAACGTGATTACAAAAAGTATCCTAGATCACCATGGATAACAAAATCTCTTCTACGATCTATAAACCGGAAAAACAATTTGTATTATGCAGACAAAATCAAACGTACTGAACAATCTCATCGTAAATATATTATGTATAAAAACACTCTTACAAGAATATTGCGTTATGAAAAAAAGAAGTATTACGCGGATCAGATATCCTTTTGTAAGCATGACATGAGTAAAACTTGGAAAATAATAAACAGTGCTATAAATAAAGAAAATGATAAGTTTTGTATTACAAGAGTTATTTCTGGTGACAAGGAAATAACAGATCCTGTGATGATTGCAGATACATTTAACTTTTACTTTTCGCAGATTGGACATGATCTTGCTAATAAAACTCCTGTTTGTCAAAAAAAATTCTATGAATTTCTTAAATTACCCAACTCAAATTCATTATTTTTTGATCCGATTATTAGTTATGAAGTAAAAGATATCATTATGAGTTTGGAAAGTAAAAGAAGCTCGGGGCCTGATTGTATTGATAACGTTATTTTGAAAAATATAGCTGAGAATATTGTTGAACCTTTAACTTACATTTTTAATTTGTCATTAAGCAGTGGTGTTGTTCCGCTACGAATGAAAATTGCTAAAGTAATCCCAATTTATAAGAAAGGTAATAAGGAAGATATTAGTAATTACAGACCAATTTCATTGTTGTCATCGTTTTCAAAATTGTTAGAAAAAGTTGTTTATTCTAGACTCCTTAAATTTCTTGATTTTTATGATATCATTTCTGATTCACAATTTGGTTTCCGCAAAGGACATAGCACTTCTCAAGCAATTCTCTCCTTTATTGAAAAAGTAGCCAAAGCAGGAATTAGATAGGGCTCATCACACAGTGGGTGTCTTCCTGGACCTCTCCAAGACCTTCGATACCATTATTCATAAAATATTACTTCATAAATTATGTCACTATGGTATACGTGGCAAGGCCTTGGAGTGGTTCAGGAGTTACCTCTCTGATCGTAAACAGTACGTTTTTCTATCTGGTCTAAACTCCTGCAACCAATCTGTCACCTGTGGTGTTCCTCAGGGTAGTTTACTGGGACCTCTTTTATTCATTTTGTGTATAAATGATATAATAAATGCTTCTAATATTTTATCTTTTGTACTTTTTGCTGATGACTCTAATGTTTTTCTTTCTCATTCAGATCCTCATATTTTGGTGGATTTGTTAAATTCTGAATTAAAGAAATTGTTATGTTGGATAAGGTCAAATAAGTTGTCTATAAATCTTCTTAAAACTAAATGTATATTATTTAGTAATACTTTAAATAATCTTCCTAATAATATAAAAATAGATGATATAGTTATAGATGAAGTTGCATCAATGAAGTTTTTAGGTTTGGTTATTGACAATAAACTTTCATGGAAGTCACATATTGATAGTATTTGTCACACAATATCTCGAAATATTGGTGTTATTAATAGAGTTAAATATTATTTTTCTATTCCCACCCTTTTAATATTATATTCAGCTTTGATTTTACCTTATTTGAATTATGGCATCATAGCTTGGGGGAACACACATCCAACATATCTCGACAGACTGTCCCGTCTCCAGAAAAAAGCTCTTCGAATAACTTGTCATGTTTCTTGGAGAGCCCACACCGATGTTTTATTTTCTGAAAACAAGATTTTAAAGATCACTGATATTCATTATTATTGTCTTGGCCAATTTATGTATAAACTTTCTAATAATTTGTTGCCGTCTGTCTTCACGAGCATGTTTGCGAGAAACCGCTCGTTCCATAAATATCCAACTCGTCACTCAGATGAATTCCATCTGCCTTTAACTAGAACAATGTTTACACAATCTATATTTACATTTGCTGGACCTAAATATTGGAACAACCTTTCTAACAGTTTGAGGACATCTCCAAGTTTAAGTTCTTTTAGGAGTAATCTGAAGAAAAATATTTTGAATAGTTATAAGAATTGTTGATTCTTTATTGGTTGCAAAGAAGTGTAAAATCCAACCTTATATTCTATTGGAATTACAGCTAAGCGGCTCCATCCATCCACTACCTCTCGTGTCCTATTTTTTTGTTGTCTTTTATCTTCACTCCACGCATTAAGCTGCTTCCCCCCCTCTCTCTCTCTCTCATACACACACACACACTCACACACACACACACACACACACACACACACACTATTTTGTTTCTCTCCTCTCTTTTCCGGCATGACAGCGACTTAGTGTAGGGATTTGTTCAGGGTTTTTGTTTCGGATAAGTTAGGTTATAAGTGTTTTTGTCTTAGTTTCTTTGTTTCATCCATTTTCAATGCTTATCAGTCTATCGATCATATAATTTCTTGTATTACGTGTGGGGGGAATGCAGCCTACAAGCTCAGCTTTTTAGCATTCCTCCCCATTTCCAACATTTTCCTATACCTACAAGTTTTCTGTAAATTTATCCTTTACTTTGTATGATGAAATTTATGCACTGTATTCAATTTTTGTAATATATTTATATGTTTTTGTTGGAAATGAAAAATAAATGAATGAATGAATGAATGAATGAATGAATGAAAAGAAGAAAGAGCCATAGCAATGGGTTATGCAATGAGCCAGGTGCGTTGCTATATCAGTGCATATCATCTGTTGTTAGGCCTACTTGAAGCCCCCCCCCCCCCCGATAGAAACTACCATGAAAAGCAGTACCCAATTGGTCTGTACAAATGTCCTGTTTCTTTAAAAACATGTACAATGGGTATTTCTTATTTGCAGGAATCGCTTTCACGGTTTATTTAAGAATATAAATGTTGATTTATCCATGGTATACATGTTTACGCCCAGGGGCTAAATTGCATAGAATTTCATATACTATGACATTTGCAATCGTACAATAACTGCAGACAGAACGAGGAAGAATAGCGCAAGAGGTCTAAGGGTCATACCGTAACAAGACTATAATGGCAAGAAAGCTTGAATAAATACAAAAGTAATAATCTCAACATATCATAGAAGGACAGTAAACAACCCTGAATCTAAAGTTCCAAATGTACATTAATTTAAAAAAGAAGGAAATTATACAACATGTACAAACAAATTCGAACTTTCATGCCGTTACTATACTATTGAACATACACGTAGAATAAAAAGTAAACTGGGGAATGACACTATTATGAAAATCAAAACGTCTAGTAATGTACAATGATTTATATACATTATATACATTAGCCTATATAAAACACATGAGGAAGACATATTGCACACATCTAATAATAAATAATGTAATATCGATGTAGTTTTCTCGGCTCCAGATGAGGATTTCCCTTGTTAGTCTGCACAGAAATGGGAATTTTGTCCCCCCCCCTTCCTTGAAATAGGCTACAGTGGTTCGATTTTCTGACTTTAAGAGTACCTGGTGCATGATTCCCCCCCCCCCCCCAACAAAACAAAAAAATAAATAAATAAACCTGGGGGCAAATTTGAGCAGGGTCATTCTCGTGGAGGTTCGAGGAGGTTGATGTGTTTTGTCGCATCTGTCTTGGACCACGTGCCTGCTAAGTTGGTTTCTCCCAGATGAGCCCCCTCCATCGGCACGATGCATCTGTGATGATGACCAGGGTGAGTTTTTTAATGCATTTTCCTGTCAGCATGAGGATATTGGTCCACTGTCGCGCGTATTGTTTCAATTCCTTTGTGTGGGGGTATCACTTTCTTCTGACAGTCTGTATTTGGGGCGAAAGTGTTTCGAGACATGGAATTGGAGGGGTCGCATATGTAGAGGGCAGTCTGGAATTAAGTCTACTGTGTTGGCTAAAAGACCTAGAAATATCTGCCAAGTCCTCGCGGGTGATGGAATGGCATTTGGGGATTGATTTAGCAGTGTTGCCGGTGGATGTGATCCTGCTGTCTGTAGGTGTTGCTCGTAAGGTTGGGATCACGATTTTTGCTCCTTTGAATTCTAGAGTTCTTGTTGGAGACGGATTTGATTTGTCGAGATTTAATGAGGAATCCTAGTTTGATGTCAGGGTGAGAGCGTTTTTTACATCTCTCGAATTATCACAGCTTCTTGTGGACCGAGAATCAGCCAATCGTCTTGGTAGACAAAGATCTTGATCCCTTTCTTTCGTATATCTGCTGCTACTATTTGGACCAGTGTTGTGAAGATACGAGGGGCTGTTTTGAGGACAAAGGGGAGTGTATTGAATTGATAACATGTGTTTCCTGCTATGAAATTGAGGAGTCGACATGTTGATATATTGATCGGAACTTGGTAATATGCATCCCTTAGGTCTAGGGGAACAGCCCAGCGTGACTTTGGATGAGAGGTAGAATTGATGAAAAAGACTCAATTTTGAATGTTTTGTTTGTGATGAACTTGTTAAGTTTCTTTACATTGAGAACTATTCGGAACCGCCTGATTTCTTGGGTATGAAAAATAGTGGTGACACTATCAGGTCGTATGAAAAGAAGACTTTCGTAATCACTTTCTTGTCGAAGAGAGACTGCATTTCGCTTTGGAGAGCAAGCCAGAGATTGGTCTGTTTGGGTAGAGGAGTGGGGCGATAGATGTCTAGTTGAGAACGAGGATCAGAAGTTTCGGTTTGTATCCTGAGCTTATAATTTGGATGATCAGTTTGTATGTAGTGATGTATGCCCCAGGGCTAGTCTTCCCCCACTGGAACCTGGTAGATGGTATCATATATCAAAGGGGCTCCTCGCCATCTCTTTTGTGTTGGCCTGGGGTTGGAGCACATGGGTTTCTGCTGGACTTAATGAGAGTTGCGTTCCCGGTATGAGATAGATCTACTACATCTAGAGCTACGGAATCTCTGGAAGTCCGACTCGTTTGTTGGGGGGGGGGGGGGATCTCCTGGTCTCTCCCTTGTGGGGAGAGCTCTGATAATGGTTGTTGTTGAACTTGCATGACCCAGAGGTGTTGATGTTTTTATCTAGTTGTAGATTGGCCGTGCGGCGGCTGCGCCGTTTTCGCATTAAGATCTAGGAGTTGTATACAAAACGGGTGCCGTTGCGGCGCTATATTTCCTTAATTTTTCAACAAAAAATACCAGGAATACTTACATGGGTCGATTAAATGATTCCAATCGGTGACTGTTTAATGCATTTCATTGCTTATGATGCAGAAAATGTTGTCTTATAAGGCAAATATCTTCAGCTCACCGATGCTCACTAAAACTCACAATCACTTGCACATGCGCACAGCATGCATGAGGTGCAGTGCATTGACAGCTGTATTGCTCGCTACATGATGCATATTCATTTCACCTTATATGCACCGTGCGATGATGCATTATTCATATCCTTGAGCATCCGTAACGTTGACGTCAGTGCATTGTTCACGCATGCGTAGGTGCGTACTAATGGATATAGCAGCAAGTCTCTCCACTAGGGCAGGCCGCTTATTACTCCTTAAAAATGTGGAGAATTTGGCAGTTTCTAGATAAATTGGTGAGAAGAACCAAGTCGATTGGGTAATATTATTTCATTTTTTAGTGTCACGGTGTTTATGATAGAAATTTGGCCATGCTTTATTTGTGAAGTCGCCGTGAATGTGGCAATAGGAGTTATTCGTGATTTTTGCTCCCGCTCAGCTGCGAGGTAGCCGCCAGGACCGCGCCTTGCAGCGCGGTCCCCGGGGCTAGGCTGTAGTGTGATCTAGTGTAGTACTGTCCCTAGAGCTTGTAAAACGTCTTACCTGCCATTGACTTGGCAGTTATGTTCTCTTCGAGAGTAGACTGAAGTTTTCTGCAAACATGTCTTTATCTTTATTGGGGAGCTTGTGTAGTAACCCTGCCAAATTCTTGTCCACCACGAGTGTATCAATACTGATGTTTCATCGGCTCACCTTGCAACACAGCAGTACTGATCTCGCTGACTGATCGAAATGTACGTCCGCCAAGAGACTGATATACAATCAGCAATCGGCGATGACGACTCTAGCTGTCTTCCTCTGAGCCAAGCTTCTTGGTGTCGATAAGGATCGAGGTTGCTAGGTAACCTGGAAACATCGGTATTCTCATTGTATGGGGCGTCCATAGTCAGCGCTGCTTGCTTTGTGGTATCTGGAAAGTCGAGTGCGAATGTCAGGGGAAAGATCGGTCGTTATTCGATCGTCTACGTTCGCTGGCTGTATTTGTCCTTCAGCTGGTTGGGGACAGTATTCCAGTATTATTGTCGTGGTTTTGTGCGACATGCCCGGATGTTCGCGATTATGTATGGACGCTCCTTCCGAATCATCATAACGCACGCGATGCGAAATCGAACACAGACTATGAGAAGTACTAGAAGGCGGAATGTCTATCCAACCACCTTCCCTGCGTGCTAGCACACACTGGCGTAGCCAGGGGAAGGGGGGCGATGGGGGAAGTCCCCCCCCCCCCCCCTAAGATTTGGACCGGGGATTCGGGAGGCGGAAAAAAATGCGTGTATACTGTATGCATGCACATGAAGCGGGTCTCCTTTGCAACCTTTCATCAAATAAGATATTTTTTTGAATATTTCACTCAAAGTGTGCACCAGATCGTTGAATTTCTATTCAAAATATGCAAAATCTCTCGTGCTTGGGAGGGGGTTTCCCCCTCCCAAACCCTCCCCCTCTGTGCCTCTTTCCCTAGCTTAGTACACTTTTTAGATTTACAAAAAATTATGAATAATTCTGAGTGCACAAGACTTATCACTTATATTCCGAAAACTCAGGGTTCCCTCATGTATATGGGGAATTTCCCCTTTTAATCGACCCTTTCCTCCCTCAGTAACCCAACCCCCCCCCCCCAAAAAAAAATCAGGTTTTTTTTTTGTTGTTGTTGTGATTTCCCAAATGTTGATTCCATCAAATATGCGTAGACGAGATATCTCAATTTCAACCTTAAAAAGGCAAAAGCTCCATCGGAAGGGAAGGGTGGAGATAACACTCGCCCACGCCTTCTCCCTGCTCGCCCGCCCCTCCCCCCCCCCCTTCCGCCATGCATAGAAGTAAACTGTGGCTATACCCAGATCGCTTTATTTCAGTTCTAAAAACGCAAAAGCTCCGCGAGCGGGAGGGGGAATCCCCCTTCCCCTAAGCTCTACCTCACTAGACTTTATACATACACACGGATGGTGCACATTCGGAATAAGAGCTAAATTCCGTGATTTTATCACTTCGATGAAAAAGTACTGCACCAAAAATTTGCACCAGATCGCTGAACTTCAGGTCTGAAAACGCAAAATCACCTTCGTGTGGGAGGGGATATGCCCCTATCTACACCCTCGTGTGCATGCTTTTTCTGTTTGATTGCTGAACAGTGTTCATGATACTCAGTGTAAGAATTGATACAAGAAGATTATATAAATGATACCGTTTTATAGGCAAATTGTTCAATAATAATCTACACTAAAATATACTGCAACCTTAAACAAGTGGGACTGTTTCAACTCGTTAAAACACGCAAAAACATGCATCAAATTGCATCATTTGCAACATCAAAATGCAAAAAGTTCTTACCGTGGGAGGGGGGCACCCCCCTCTCACACCCTCCCCTCCCCCTTCGCTCGCTCCGCTCGCTCGGGTTCAGTCGCGTTCATGATATTCAGTTAAAAGAATTAATACAATAAGTGTATTTAAATTATACCATTTTATAGGCAAATTGTTCAATAATAATCTACATGTTTGTTTGTTTAATAGATACTTTATTTTCTGCAAATCAACAAATCAATCAGCAAATCAATATACATAAGGCACATGATCATGAACATGTGGGAAATATACAAATTAGATTCAAAACAGAGTCGTTTGACTTGCGTAAACAAAGATATAAAAGGTAATTAATGATACAATATACAGTATGCATGTCTATGCAGCGGGAATTACAACAATTATAATTATGGAGCGATAATGCAGAGGGCCGCCATTGTAAGCATAGCTTGAAAAGATGGCCGGTGTCACAGTCGATCCGTTCCGGGTTCCGGGGGAACCGATATACTGGCCGAATCCAGTCGATTAGTTCCGCGGAACGAATATACCGCACAATAGGCAGTACGCAGAAACGTTCCGCAACCGCCGATCCTATCCGGGTTGTGCGAGTAGGCCTCATTAAAAACAAAATAATATCTGTTTATTGTGGATGTCTATACCAAATCCAAAAATCTAAGAAAGCTATTTCTTCATTTTTT
Organism: Diadema antillarum; assembly: GCF_040938485.1. Lineage (NCBI taxonomy): Eukaryota > Metazoa > Echinodermata > Echinoidea > Diadematoida > Diadematidae > Diadema > Diadema antillarum. The sequence continues at coordinate 268,499 of NW_027272109.1, read as the reverse complement.
AAATGATATCAAGGACAAACCTATTTTTACGTTCTGATAATTTCCCTTTAAATGAATCATAGATAGCCTCGTACAAGTGGCGCGAAGAAATGAATTACTGTAGGGCCTACACTGTCTTAGCTAAATAGCATGCACAGATACGTACGAGTCGATCATCTGGAGCAGACAGTGTGCGATTAGCCTTTATTTATAGACAAAACTTCAAAGAACAGTTCAACGAGGTCCTACATTTATAAGAGGCTGCTTGAAGTGGGAAGGAAGAGAGAGGGAGGCTTTGCTGGTAGGGTATACAGCAAGGATAAACATGTTTGTTTTTTTTCGGTGAGCTTTGTTCTGATAAGAAAATTATTGTTCAGCTGTACTTCAAAACAAAAAAGAATGTTGGTCTAATAGTCTGTAAACAAATTGTTAATGTGTATGCAGGGGACTAAAATGGAGCTGTGCATGTGGATTTCATTTCATTTATTTATTTTATTCTCATTTTTCTTTCAAAAAAACCAACACAAAGTAAATCAAAAATGCACTCATAAGCAAATATACATTACAAAGTATGACATTCAATGGTAATTAACAAACTAATAAAGATATGCACACATACTGGAATTACAAAGTTATGTTTGCAGGGTAAAAATGAGAACTAAGAGGTCCACTAAAAAGCACTGCTTGTAGATTTTAGACCACTTTAAAATATCTTCAAAAATACTTGTTATACTTTCAAATACGTAATTATGCATAATGCAAAAAATAAGACAAAATGAAACAAACAACAGAGACACAACAACGTGACATGACTAAACTGAGGGGAATATACGAATGAAAGGATTAGAGCAAAAACAAAATTAAAGGAAGAAGGAGAGAAAGAGAGAGAGAGAGAGAGAGAATGCCTACACGCTGAACAGGATAAACGGAAGAGGAGATTTATTGATTGATTACTCAAATTGTCCACTCTGGAAATTCTTTATACATTGGATATCGCCCAAAAATTAACATTCAATACATCACAGGTACACCACAATCAGACATGTCAGAGTACAAAATGAAACTCACCCACATTAACATACGGTAACGTATGCACCATGATAACATAATACATTAACCCAACATTTACAACTACATGTATACAAAAACTATTGATATACAGCTGTATATCACTTTCATATAAATATTCCACTCATAGATTTATTTGATAATATCCTTTCATACATCATCAGTATACACCAAGCAATATTATATCACCTACATATCCCAATATATTTGTATAATTCACTCCAAAAAATTCCAATATGAATATGATAATTGCCATGGCAGCGCCTTATCAAAATAACACCAAATGTGTTTTGCATGTACACCTGTAAATCATTACATATTCCAAATTTGAAATTACATAACTTAAATACTGTGAGAATAAAAAACCAAAAAAAAAAGATCACTCAATATCACCATATACCCCAGATTTCATCATAATTAATTCAGAGCTGTAGAAAAGTTCGCGACGTAAACTTTAAGACGATCCGCCCGACCGCCCGACCAACCACACACAAACACACATTAACATACGGTAACGTATGCACCATGATAATATAATACATTAACCCAACATTTACAACTACATGTATACAAAAGCTATTGATATACAGCTGTATATCACTTTCATATAAATATTCCACTCATAGATTTATTTGATAATATCCTTTCATACATCATCAGTATACACCAAGCAATATTATATCACCTACATATCCCAATATATTTGTATAATTCACTCCAAAAAATTCCAATATGAATATGATAATTGCCATGGCAGCGCCTTATCAAAATAACACCAAATGTGTTTTGCATGTACACCTGTAAATCATTACATATTCCAAATTTGAAATTACATAACTTAAATACTGTGAGAATAAAAAACAAAAAAAAAGATCACTCAATATCACCATATACCCCAGATTTCATCATAATTAATTCAGAGCTGTAGAAAAGTTCGCGACGTAAACTTTAAGACGATCCGCCCGACCGCCCGACCAACCACACACAAACACACATTAACATACGGTAACGTATGCACCATGATAATATAATACATTAACCCAACATTTACAACTACATGTATACAAAAGCTATTGATATACAGCTGTATATCACTTTCATATAAATATTCCACTCATAGATTTATTTGATAATATCCTTTCATACATCATCAGTATACACCAAACAACATCATATCACCTACATATCCCAATATATTTGTATAATTCACTCCAAAAAATTCCAATATGAATATGATAATTACCATGGCAGCCTCTTATCAAAATAACACCAAATGCGTTTTGCATGTACACCTGTAAATCATTACATATTCCAAATTTGAAATTACATAACTTAAATACTGTGGGAATAAAAAACAAAAAAAAAATCACTCAATATCACCATATACCCCAGATTTCATCATAATTAATTCAGAGCTGTATAGGAAAGTTCGCGACGTAAACTTTAAGACGAACCGCCCGACCGCCCGACCAACCACACACAATTCCTATATACCTCCTTCTACTCTTTGGATATGCGGGAGTATAATAATAATGATGATATAAATACACCAAAAACTAATCATTACAACTTATCTAATTACTCTGGCATTATACGTGTGAATGGAATCCGGGACAAAAGCACTTTTTAAACGGGTACGCTTTGTGCGAGGAGGACAGAGTCTGATACCTGGGGGGTGTTTCATCAACGTTTGTCGGCGCTGACAACTTGAATAACCATAGTAACAGTCAGTGACCAGAGCATCTCAGCCAATCAAGACCAAGGATTTTGCTGAAATTGGTCAGCGCCGACAGTTGTCGGCGCTGACAGGCGTTGATCAAACACCCCCTGATCTGTTCAGGCAATAGTAACCGCACAGACGGTGTGTTAAATCGGTCATTATCTTGTTTACCTTGACCATCATTCTTTCCACGTGTAAATTCTGTGCCACTGGCAATTCCAACCCAGTGATATTTTGCCACTTTCGCGGTCTATCGATTCTATAGCCTTGTCCTTTTGTGTAAGATTGCCATAAAAACAAATCAAGTTATACATGACAATAGACTGGAGAAAGGAATTGTAGAAAAGAACCATCAGTGTTCTATCCAGCCTTAGTTTGCTCAATAATTATTGCCTGATGATTGAGGATGTATTTCGGACGGCAGTTGGTGACTGCATGCAGCTGTGGAAAAATTATGGTATACGCCTAATTTCATTACTTTATAATGTGATTTTTTCAGTGCGTTAGGGAGTTACCAATGATGAATCTTTATTTGCTGTAACCTATATAGATATTGAATGAAAAATGAATATCTCAGCCAGAATTTGAAAAAAAAAAATAACGCTTAAGAGTATAATGATGGAGATTTTTTTTTTTTTTTTTTTTTTTTTGTACAGAACTTCAGGAATTTCAAATTTTAGAGCCGGTGTATATATAAATGTATTCTGAGCTAAAGGTTCTCAAAAGGGTTAGATGAAACTCAGACCGCCTAGGTGTATAGGATGATCATGAAACCATTGATTTCGTGGAAACATTGAATTAAAACTATTGGGGAGAACATTTGTGTTGTAGATGAACATGAATTGACCCCGTTGAAAACGAAACAAATCTTTAATTTTTTTAAATCTTGTATTTTTGATGAATAATGAATCCGAGTGGCGAAACCCCACAGATAATACGAAGTAGGGCCTACTTTTTTGCAATAACAATAATTCATCTCATAAAATTTGATGGGCGCTGCCCCATGCTAAAATGTCGTATTTGAGATAAGGTAATTTTATCAAAGAAAATACAATGTTAACAAAGAAGACGTTGGAATACGATACCAATATTACGCGTAATCATTTTACTTATTTTAATAACATGAGGCCTCCACGAAAGTTTTTCATCTACTCTGATACCAAGAAATTTTACATAGGATACACGATCTAATCGAGTATCATCAAAATAATTTCTGTGCTTAATATTCATACTGATTTACTAAAAAGTGTATACTTAATTTTCTGGTTTTATGAAGATCTTATCCACTGAGTTACTTTTTTTCAAATCAGAGTTGACGGTGTCTACGAGAGTAACTGGGTTTTATTGAGAAAAAACATTTAAATCGTCATCAAAATGCATAAATGAGAATATGTCAGATGATTTGCAGAAGTCATTGATATAAACTATAAAAAGCAAAGGACCTAATTTATATTACCCTGAGGGACGCCACATTTAATGAATTGTAACTTGAGTTATTCTCGTTCAGAGAATATTGTTTTTCCGTTCTCCTGAACCACCCCAAGGCCTTCTGCCGTATGCCATAATGAGACAATAATTTATGGATTAGAATTTCTTTGTTTTAAGCTGTTGATTTAAAGTTATTATAACTCGAGATAAAAAACATTTTCCTTTGTTTACTTTTCTCCTTATTTTTCTCCTTCGCACTCTCAATCTCTTCTTTATTTTGTATTCTTAATTCTATGGGGTTTTTTCTCTCTCTTTGTTAGCCTACCGCTTTTACCCTTTTTACTTTTTATTTACAAAGATTACATTTTGGGATACATTAAGCCATATTTCTGTCTGTTTCCTGTCAATTCATGTTACATGTAGCTTACTATAGCTGTTTTTCATTTTCTTATCTCTTTCAATTTCTGTCTACCCCATCGCCACTATTGGCTTCACACCTTTTACATGTGCATGTAATATGTATTTCCATTAAAAATGTATGTACATATATAAATGAAACTTAATGCTTACGAAGAGAAAATGTAACTTTTTTGTGTGGAACACCAGATTTCGGACATAGGTGCACTGTTTGGATATTCAAGTGAGGGTATCACTAGAAGTCGGAAAATTTACGTGAGTTTGTGATACCCCATATTTTGCATGCACTCTAATTTCTTTCAAGGGGAGGGCTAGTAATTGATCAATGTGAATCAGTGGGAATGCTCGGGGATGATTGTTCCATTTCTAGTGGGATTCATTAAAGAGTACCTTAATATATCTATTGTTGTATGAAAATTACTTGCTTCAGAACGGTCTCATATTCAAGTAATGTGTTGTTTAATTCCCCGTCATCGTACAGGCATGCTTACCCGGAAACATTAAACTGCACATTACTTGAATATGAGACCATTATGAAGCAAATAATTTTCACAGAACAAAAAATGTACTCTTAAATGAATCCCCCAAGGATTGGAACAATCATCTCCCAGCATTCCCACTGATTCCCAATGATCAGTTACTAGCCATCCCCTCTTAACAGAAGATATTTTTTTGGGCCGCAGTCCCTATCATGAAACGGGAAGACATTCAAGATTGAACGGATGGTACAGTATTCACTATATAAGATGGTGTTCAGAACAAACAAATAATGAGAAACCTGCAATACTAAACAGCATTCAATTCTTTTAGAATTCAGAATTCATTTTACACAAATTAGCTTCAAATTGCTGAGATATATTTAGCTACAGTGCGTATAAAAAAGCAACAAAATTTGATTTCGAATGTGTGAAGATGGTGTTTACTTTACTCCAACGTAAGTAGCAACATCATAAAGCCATATATCTCCTCTTTCCAATGACATCCAATTTTTCCATTTCCAACGGTGTGGGGAAATGCAATTCACTCATTATTAGATTCCCTTCTCCGTATTCAAAAGAGTGCAATAAGAATCATAAACCACGCCGGATATTTTGCTCATACCAACTGTTTTTTTTCATCAAAACAGAATTTTGAAAATTCCAGACGTATTTTATTACAATCTCGGAATTTTCGTAACTAGCAACTAATGAATTATCATCTGTTTTTATCCACATGTTGAAAAGGAATCGCTTTTCCCACTGTTATCCCACTTGCCAGAGTGACGCCTATCACCTTCCCCGTACTCACACTATTTTTTGCAAAGAAAACAACTATATTTACTTGACCCAGATATTGGAATGACCTCCCTCAAGTTATTACTTCTTCTTTGTCTTTATTCACCTTCAAACGCAAATTAAAACAGTTATTGACTTAGTGCATACACACTTCCAAGTGTTTAGCAACTTTTTTTTATACTCCCAGTCTTTTGTCCTTGTCCGCAGCTTCAAGTTATTAAACTTATTTAATGGTACCGATACATTTTTTAATACAGCATTCCTTTTCAAACACCGCGAGATCCGTATACAGTCTGGTTTTTGCGATATCTATGTGGTTCATTACTTTATTCTTTATAGATTTTCGTTCTGATATAATTTTAGTTGGTCAAGACAAACATATCCGTTCTCCGTATAATTATATGCCTATGAATTTGGGAACCTACAGTTTTACAAGCGTTAAAGCTTTTTATGTAGGCCCCATTGTATTTCTAATACTTATTTGTGACATCTTCAGTAATGATATGACCATGTACATTTGTGTCAAGAATTTTTTTTTCTTCTTCTTCAATCAAAAGGCATGATTCTTGTTTTATTGTCAATAATTTTGTAATCTCATCATTGAGAAAATGGAAATATGAAATTTGAACTGAACATCTTATTTATTCTTACACGGTCATGGATGGCTGAGTAATCATTCTTTTTGGACAATGGGTCAAATTGGACTTGGGACCAAGTTTCAGTTAGTGAGACCAGCATAAATCCTTTTCAACATAAATCCTTTTCAATTCACCTTTTTTTTTAAATTTTTTGAATGTTCAGACTGGTGAGACATACCTAGGACCCTTCTTCTTTGAAAACAACCGCAACGAAAATGGATGCTTTCAAATTTTAAATGAACATGTGATTCCTGAATTAATGGAAAATTTTCCTGTGCAACAAAGGGCTGTGTTCAGACGCCTATGGTGGGCACAGGATGGCGCACCAGTCCATCGACTAGTTGCACTAAGAAACAGATTGGCCGAGGTATTTGGAAATCGGGTGATTGCCTTGTATCATGATGTGGATTGGCCACCAGAATCTCTGGATCTTACTTCTTGCGATTTTTTTTTCTTTGGGGTTATCTCAAGAGCAAAGTGGTCATTATCCCTCAACCTGACATTGCAACTCTGAGACAAAGAATCACTGATGACTTTGAAGCTCTACGCCATCAAGCCAAAATGATTCGCAGAGCTGTGCGTGAGATGTAGAAAAGAGCTAATCTCTGTGTGGAAAGGAATGGTGGCCATGTTGAGGGGCATGGGATGTAATGTTAAAAAGAGATATCCGGAAAAAAAAAACCAATGGTAAGTTGTGATTATCAATTTCATTATTCCATTTGTTAAGTTAATTTCTGATAAGGTGCATTGATTCTTGCAGTGTCTAAACTTGGTCCCAAGTCCAATTTACCCATTGTCTAAAAAGAATGATTACTTAGCCATCCATGACCGTGTATGCATAAATATCATTTTGAAGAGGAGTATTATATGGTTTTAAGATGTTGCTACTCACTTTGGTGTAAAGTTAACACAATCTTCACAAATTTGAAATCAAATCTTGTGTGTTTTTTTATACGCACTGTATAAACAAAGAGACCCTATGGACCCTTCTTATCTGCCCACTACACATGTATTTTTTTTTCAGTCCAAACCGATTTCGTATAATGTACTTTCAATTTCTCTTAGAATCGTATGCTCTCTATTTCAAATGTGCTTTCTAATTATTGCAAAACGTTAAATTTTCAATCGCCCATCTCAACCAAAACTATACTGTATCTCCTTAGAATACCTTGCCTGTTTGAAGTAATCTCTGTGTATAGATTGACCGCCTCCCCAAAAGAGAAACACACACACACATTCATATGCACATACACACGGACAAAAGATATAATAAAGACAACTGAACACACAAAAACAAAATTCATCCCGTCATTTTTTAGTTGTTACAACTGAAAAAAATAATGAACCAAACGAACATGCATGTATGACGTTGGCGATTATATTGGCCGTTATATCGCACTAAAATGATTAGACTCTGTGCCGTGAAAATAGACATTAAAATGAAGGTGGACTATTTGAGCTCATAGTATGTTTGATATGAAGCTCCTTGTATTACAGTAGTTAACATGAAGCATGCCGAACATCCCAATTACAGTAACTCATTCGGTTGTTCTGTTCAAAATGATTCAAATCAGAGAGAGGTTGGCATGACCAACGTCACATCGTGCAGAACTCTACAGAGCAGAGGTCTGTGACTGTACCATGGCCACCATGACGACGAAAGAGATAAGGGAGGGGGAAAAAAGGAATCGCTTTGTAGTCCGGGTTTCAAATTGGCAACTTTGTTCGGTTGGCTGGTCAGAGAGATTTGGAGAAGTTCATTGGCTGTAGAGGGAGACTGGAAGAGTACATTTTACTGAAGGGGTGTTTCCCCATTACCACTTTGTATACATTGTACGGTAGAGACCCGGATCGAATCGGCGGTGGGGGGATCTTATCGGCGGTGAGGCAAAAATCCCGCCGATTGGATCTGGGGGATCTGATATACTGGCTAAAGTCCGCCGATAAGTTCCGGCGGAACTTATCGACTGGCCGGAACGGATCGCCTGTGACACCGGCCAGAGGGAAAGGTAGGGACGTATACTAGTTTCGTAATACTACAATACAATACAAATTCTGCTGCGAAGATAGCAGGGGAAAAACGTGATGGTGGTGGATGTGCGCGCAAGTGCTAGAAAGTGCAGAAGGGCAGATATGCTGGAATGTAGAATAATCGAATTGGTTTGCTGAAAGAGGGAACGGTATGCGATGTTGCTATTTGGGAGACCAACATTAATCATATGAATTATTTGTTTTTAATTTGTATTTGAAGTATACTGTAATAAAATGTGCTTCTTTAAGTTTGCTTTAAATGAAAACAAAGAGGCACACTGTTTCAACTCCTCAGGAAGAGTGTTCCATGTATCCGGACCGTGATGTCTAATCGATTTTTGAGCAAGTAAAAGCTTTGGATTACTTAAATGAAAATCATGGGAACGACGGGTTGGGTATGAATGAATATGGTCATTGGTTACTAAGGCATTATGAAAAAATGGTAATAAATTTCGAGTGTGTTTATACATAAATATAGCAGTTAGATATATATGTATGTCATGGGCTTTTAAAGTTTTTAGGCGATGAAATATAGGATCGGTGTGAGCCAAAAAATTTGAGTGTGTGCATATACGAAGAGCCTTTTTCTGAAGAATAAAAATTGTATTTAATTTACTTTTGCTACAGTTGCTCCATACAATATTGCAATACATTACATATGGCAAAAATAAAGGGTTATATAACATTATTAAAGTTTGATCATTAATCAAATACTTTATTCTCCTTAAAACACCAGTTGTTTTAGATATTGCTGTAGTAATATTCTGCACATGAGTATTCCAAGTTAAACTGCTATCGAGGGTCACTCCTAGAAACTTGGTTGAGTGTTTCTCAGCAATGTTTATACCACCAATATAAATACTTTTGGGAGGGGTGGGTTGGGATTGAAGAGTATGAAAATGTATAAAACATGTTTTATCAATATTCAATGAAAGCTTGTTACTTCTAAACCATTTCGAAATATTACCTAATTCCATATTAAGTGTATCAATCAGTGTTGCAATATCCTTATGAGAATAAAAAACGTTAGTGTCGTCTGCAAATAAGATGAAGTTCAAACGAGGGGAGCAATTGGTGATGTCATTAATGTAAATCAAAATAAACTGCTACCTTAAACAAGTGGGACTGTTTCACGTCGATAAAACGCGCAAAAACATGCATCAAATTGCACCATTTAAAACATCAAAATGCAAAAAGTTCTTAAAAAGCGTGAATAATGACAGATCCCAATTATGATAAAACACAGATTTATAGCTCAGCAAACGTTGGTGATATTTGTAGGACGTGCGGTAAGCGAAAGAGGAAGTGAAGTGGGAAAAGCAGGCCCTACTTAGTACAAATTAAGTGGGAGAACAAGCCGGTGATATATAGGGTGGGTAGGGAATACTCTCACTGATGTGTGACGATGCTGCAGTGAAATGATTAAGACAGATGTTTCATAAAATTGCATATTACAAACATCGAAGTAACTGAGATTTTCATTTAGTCTTTTTCCCGTCACTATAGCATGACAACCGGTACTAGATTATGTTCCTGCATGTTTATGTAATACATATAATGCGATCGTGAGTGTACATTATAGTAGTATTGGTAAATTACAATACACGTGTACTATAGGAAGAATGGGTCCCCCGTCACTTGTATTATGAGAGACTATGTGTCATATATCGAAATGGCTTTTCCTTCTTGGGTATAACTTACATTACATCATGTGATCCACATTACATTTCCAAAATGCAGCTCAACATAGTTCAGTCACTATGAAAATGTCTGTTTGAGCGATGCTTTTATATAGTTGGATATAGTCTTGCTTCCAGCTGATTGAGTCTTGAAGGCTTCTTCGTCTATCACTTGCCAGAAAAGTTCCATCCCGCTGAAATCGGGCTTTCAAAGCTTTGAAGAAGGCAGAAGTGTACAGAAAGAGGAGGAGGAAAATGAAAGTACAATCGTAAATCCAATACCTTAGTTTCATATTCATCAACATAAGGATGGTCAATTACAATTACAATAATCGTTAACTTGGTTAGTTACATTTCGACCAGAAACTATAGGTACTTCTCAAGATTAAGGACACCATTTTTTTTCTTTCTAAACTATTTGTGATTAGTGAAGGGTTTTGTGAACATTTTCACACTTGTAAAAAAAAAAAATAGATAAATAAATAAAAAAGATAGAAAAGGAACTGAATCTACTTTCATCTTGTTATCATTATTCTTTCATAATGAGAGAGAACTTGACTTACTTCTTCAGAAAGCTTGGGAATATTTTTCCCCATAAAGAAAGGTACTTTATTCAGTGATATTTCATGTTATATATGCCACAAACTACTTCAATTAACATGTTTCCATATTCTACCTAATAATGTTACAACGAAAGCTTGGGAATATTAAGTCAAACAAATGCGCAATTTTGTGGATTTCTCTTTTATGCTCTTTATATTTTGCCCAAGAGTAACTTCGCGAGGTAGTCTTCTTGTCCACTGATGAGAGCACATGGATTTGGTAAAATCTTTAAAAATTCATAACTTTTCAACAGATATATTTTTTCTCAAACTCCACTTTCGTGTACTTCTGCAATTTTTACATTCACTGAAATTCTATACCTTGTACATGTATAATTATGTCTGAGGTAGATTTCCCTTTAATGAATAAAACACACAACAAATGCTCTCCTACCACAAAATTAACAAGCACATTCACATGTTACACACCTAACACACACGTCACAGCTGTATCCATTCGACACATATTACTTTTTTACTTACAATCTAAGGAATGGGAGCTCCTGCATACAGCAGTCCCTTCGTGACAATCGCTTCGAGGGACTGGGTCACTACTGCTTATCGTACAGCGAATGAGTCGTTTCCTCATCCACACGAGAAAAACAGCACAATTAATCATCCATCCGATGACTAAAAAGACCAATAACAATACACGGTCATGTGGTCCAATTGTCTCTCCATGATCTTGTAGATGATGCGCTGGAATGCAAAACAATTTAGGGGAAGGATCAGTGAAGTCATAAGAAGGTGTAACAGCTCAACTTTTCTCTAGATGATGCGCTGGAATGCAAAACAATTTAGGGGAAGGATCAGTTAAGTCATAAGAAGGTGTAACAGCTCAACTTTTCTCTGTTTCTCTTTCCTGTACAGTCTCTCTCTCCGCTCCGATCTCCGCATCTTTCCCACTCTTTCTCCTCTCTCTGTGGGTCATTGATCCTCTCCGCTGCTTCTCCTCAATGTAGGGCTATCATTTTAACAAACTATGATTTCCGAGCCTCTGCTCGACAGTGTGTCTGTCCGCGATGAATTATGACGGATTCAATTCCTGGTATTCTAAGCGGAACAAAATTCTCTCCCACCTTAGGCTGCCGCTGCAATATACATGAACAAGGCCGCCCATGAATAATCTCAATACAAGGTAATCGCTTGTCAACACTGACCACTTCTTTGTAACTTTCTTTAACCCCTTGTTTTTGCTGCCTGATCCAGAAAGGTGAGTCACCTCTCTGCTGCATGTATAAGTACCGACTTCTCTTTGTGTGAAGATAGCAGAGGGTGCGTTTATCAACTCCTTTTCTCGGCTGAAACAGGTTTTCCAAACAGCTTTTAAGGAATTTTTACGAGTTGATAAACGCAAAGCTGTTTTGAAACGGCTTTGTTGTATTGTACTGCAGTTACGAACAATGCACGCCTTATATGACCTCTTCTCTTCGGGTCGAATTGCGCAATGCAGCTGTGCAGTGACAGGCCAGTTATCGTGTTCGCGAAGAAAGTTGATAAACGCAACTATTTTGGAAGCCGTTTCTAAAGGGCTTTGGAAAGGGCTTTGGAAAGGGCTTTTGAAAGCCGTTTAAACAGGGGAAAGTTGATTAAGGCAGCCAAAGTCTCATGCCGCCACTCAGAAATATTTGAAGTATGTGCTAAACTGGAGCTGCCTCACAGATAGGAAGATAATTGATTCATGTGGCATTGCATCATGACTCGTCACTCTCAAAGGAAGATACAGCGTATGTCTTTATGATGGTAATTGCTTTTCGCCGTCCCTTCTTAGAAAACAAGCGGCACGTTAGTAGTACAGGGCTTTGGAAAGGGCTTTGGAAAGGGCTATGGAAAGGGCTTTCGAAAGGGCTATCGAAAGGGCTTTCGAAAGCCGTTTAAACAGGGGAAAGTTGATAAACGCAGCCAGAGTGTGTCACAATTCCAGCAGTACTTGCTCCGACAACTCGTCTGGGTGCAGAGTTTCTGATAAAACATCCTATCTACAATGTACGCCCCGAAAGCCTGATGTCTAATTTTTCTATAGGCCTACGCCTTTAATTAGTGAGAAGGTGTTGCTGTGGAGTGTATACTTACAGCTGTGCAATACGAACAATACGAACACACACACACACACACACACACACACACACACACATCTATCCTCACTAAAAAGATATTGAGAGCACCCTGCCACAGAGCTATTGTGGCTCAGTAGATAAGACCATGGACTACCAATCACAGGGTCACTGGTTTAAATCCTCTGGCCGCAGCAGGTGTGACGCAGGGAGGTTTGAGAAATAGAGCTCCAAAAGACCTGCTCTGTAATGTATTCAGATTCTATGCATGTCTTGTTCACAAAATTTGCCCCGACTACCACAAAGCTTAAAGGACAAGTTCACCTTCATAAACATAAGGATTGAGAGAATGTAGCAATATTAGTAGAACACATCATTGAAAGTTTGAGGAAAATCAGACAATCCGTTCAAAAGTTATGAATTTTTGAAGTTTTTGTGCAGTACCCGCTGGATGAGAAGACTACTACAGTATATGAATAACTTAGATGTCACATGCGTACAACAATATAAGGAAAATATAAAGAGAATTTCACAAAATTCCATCTTTTGAAAAAAGTACACATTCCTCTGACTCGTTACCGACAAATGTTATGGATAATATTATTCCCCCTGCCTTTAGAAAGAGGCAAGTCAAGTGCACTTTTATTATGCCAAAAAAGTGAAAATATGTTGAATTTCTTTTACATTTTCTTTATACTGTTGTACGCATATGACTCACAAGCTGTAGTAGTCTCCTCATCCAGCGGTTCCAACACAAAAATTTAAAAAATTCATAACTTTTGCATCGATTGTGCAATTTTCCTCAAACTTTCACTGATGTGTTCTACTAATATTGTTGCATTTTCTCAATCCTTATGTTTATGAAGGTGAACTTGTCCTTTAATGGAAGCTTGCCCGACCTTGCTACAGCTGAGCGAATGCCTGCCTATGGGCAGTAATGGGAGCTGGTGAATATATATATATATATATATATATATATATATATATATTGGTTATTAAGAAACATCCATAAGTAATAAGCAAAAGTGGTCTCCTGACTGTAATTATTGAAACAATGGAGAGTTTCAATTGATGTACAAAAGAAGTCCATATGCGCCTTTGCTCCTTTGATGATCGACGTTCGATGCCGCCGTCTTTGGTGAGTAATGTGAAGATTCATTTTGAGCGTTAACATAATGTTGGCTTTTTTTGCTTGTTCATTTATCAAATGAAATGAAAACTCACGAAATTATAAAAAGCACAATGCATACATACATACACACACACACACACATATATGTACGTACTGAAAGAAATTGGACTGAGGCGGACGTTGCTCTGTATCTTGAGTCTCCCTTTTAATCAGTCAAGATTTCGGCCTTTCATCAGGATCTGGGACGTGTATAATATGACGTGACGTCCTGCCTCACAGCACCGCGTGCTCATCTTCTGTGTTGGGCTATGTGTCCTGTCTGGTCATGACTGAGTGTTCTGCTACGGATGTTCTACTATGACAACAGTATGAGTCTGAAGTTAAATTGTAAGACTTTAACATCAGGCCGAAAGCTCGTCTGATTAAAAGGGAGACTCAAGATCGAGAGCTATGTCCACCTCAGTCTAATTTCTTTCAGTATATGCTACCTAAAATGAGGTACCGCGTACGTTTGGGAAGGGAATTATCTCTCGCACAATGTATATACAGTATATATAATATATATATATAAACTCAACAAAAAAAGTAAGTTCCCCCCTAACATTTTTGGATATATCTCAAAAAGTATTTTACAGATTTTCATAATTCAAACGGGAATGGATAGGAAATTTCATTACTCATAACATGAATGTTATATCATTGCCACCAGTAGTGGCGTAACTACGGGGGGGGGGGGGGCGTGCCCCAATCCGCTGGTAAAAAAATAAGAAAAAAAAAGAAAAAAAACTTGCCAAAATGGTAATTCAAGGGTTAGTAAACTGCTTTTGAAATCGACATGAAAGGGAGATCAAGAAATAAGATGTTTTTCTAAGACTTCTTTTAACCATAATTAAAGAGGTATATAGTGTGAAACATTGTTTAAAAAGCCCGGAGCCGACAAAAGATTGTCATTCAGCGTGATTCCTAGTTGGCATTCTGAATATAAGCAAGATGTGGGCAGTGTACTCAGAACATCCGAACGGCAAAAAAGAGTCGCTGCACTGTTCGCAATTTGATGTAGGATGTACACCTTTGTACCTTACGCTTCGTTATATCAAAGCTAGATAATCGATTTTGCAGTTTTGCTTAATACATACTAGTCTATATTAAAATGCCTTGCATCGCCAATAATAAGACTTGACCTTGGCTATTTCCTAACTTTTCCATGCATATAAAACACACTCAAACACAAACACATAGGCCTATATAGGGGATGCTCTAAAGGGCAGATTTTGGACATCCTTTCCCCGCTTGGTCACTTCGACGCCCCCTCGCTCATCATACCTCCCCCAATCATGAAAATAAACCGACACCCTTGAATACCACTGGTGGATGGGGGGGAGGGGGCACCCCCCCCCTCTTAATTTCCAAAGCGAAAAAATATAGCTACAAACGGCAGTTTTGGGACTATAAAATGTCAAAATTTTTAAGCTCGCTCGCTCCGCTCGCTCGCATTTAATCGTCTCCTGATGTTGCTGCCAGTAATTGCCAGCAGTTGCGCCCGGTGCGCCCCCTTAATTTTCCAAACCGAAAAAGTGCTACAATTACGGCAGTTTGGGGAATGTAAAATGTCAAAATTTTCAAGCTCGCTCGCTCCGCTCGCTCGTATTTAATCGTTATGCCATTCTCCAGATGTTGCTGCCAGTAACTGCCAGCAGTTGCGCCCGGTGCGCCCCCGCCCCTTATTTACCCAAGCGAAAAAAATATATAGCTACAATTACGGCAGTTTTGGGACTGTAAAATGTCAAAATTTTCAAGCTCGTTCGCTTCGCTCGCTCGCATATAATTGTTATGCAATTCTCCTGATGTTGCTGCCAGTAATTTGTCCTTTCACACCTTTCCATAATCCATGTAAAGAAAACTTACAATCACATTCCATTATGTATTGAACACAGCGCACGCACACACGCTCACACACACATACACACGCACAAGCATCACACCTTCAAAATTACTTTTCCACGAGGTGCCCCCCCCCCATGTCTTGACCCACGGTACGCCACTGGCCACCAAATATCATCGGTGTAAAAAAACGCGTTTTATGTCAGAATGCATGGGGAAAAAGTTGCACTTCAGGCTATATGAAGCATATTGTATACATCTCTTAAGTAAGTTAGCAAATGACCTTTTTAAATTGTGTAATTCTCAGGAATTTCTTCAGGTACAATGTGCTTTCATATTAAACAGAGGTTATGCATACTTTTTAAACAATAGCCTTTTCAATATGAAAATATGTTGGTAGAAGCCATGTGATTTGTAATTCCAATATGGGTTGATCACATTAATGTGCCTATGGCCATTTTGTATCATGTGCTCAAGTTGTAGATCAGTTTGGTGAGGAAATGGCATCAAACGTATGGAGTGGCCTGCAAGATCCCCTGACTGTAATCCAGTAGAGAATCTTTGGGATATCATTTATAAGCGGAAAGCGAGCAAGAAGGTGAAAGATGACACTTCACTGCAAGAATTTCAGCGCATCTTGCAGAGAGCATGGGCCAACATTGAGCAGCGCCAAGTACAAACTTTAGTTAACAGTATGAGGAAGAGATGCCGGCTGGCCATTGAAGCGGATGGTGGACATTTCAATTATCAAATACTTCAATGTATGCTCATGAAAAGAAAGAGATAGAGAAATATGCAATAAATCATGCTTAAATGTTCAGAATCGTGAGTAATTGTTTGATTATTTGTGTACTAAAGTCATTGCAAATCACTAAAGTGCAACTTTTCTTTCCATGCATTTTGACATAAAATGCATTTTTTCACACCAATGATATCTGGTGGCAATGATTTGCCACTCATGTTATGAGTAATAAAATTCCTTATCCATTTCCTTTTGAATTATGAAAATTGGTAAAATACTTTTGAGATATATCCAAAAATGCTAGGGGAACTCACTTTTTTTTTTTGAGTGTATATACAGAGCGTATAAAAAAAAGGTAATCCAACTTTGGAGGGCTGCCATTTCTTAGTTGTCAGTTATGAAGAGCACAATGTTGATTGTAAGAAAAGAGGAACTCTTCTTCTTTCCATTGATACCTAATTATGTCGACAATTGTCATGCATGACTGAGCACATGAACTTCAAAGACAACAATGACAAATTGCACTTTTTCCAAGTTTGCGTGTTATTGTGAAGGAACAATGCATGTCTCACTGCATGGATGAGATCTGTCGGTGAAAGTTGCCAAATAGGCCAGCCTGTACGAACGCAAGTTTGTGTGTAGGGTTTGTGTTTAGGGTTTGTGTTTAGGTTTTCTCCTAACATTTGGTGGTCCATGGCCTTCAACATGGCCTTTTGTCTGAAAACTTGGTCGCTCCCACAGAAGCCAACCCACACAATCCATTTTTCTCTGTTCATATTCAACACATAGCTCCCAGTGGCAAACCATATCTTGAATATGAAGAGAGTAAAATGGATAATGGTTTCGCCTTAATGGTAAGGACCAAGTATCGCCAGCGTGGCCATGTTGAAGGTTATGAACCATAAAACGTTAGAAGAAACCCTAAAACACGAATCTGCAGTTGTGCAGGCTAGCCTGATGATTTGGCCACTTTCATTGACAGATCTCATCCATGCAGTGAGACATGCATTGTTCCTTCAAAATAACACGCAATCTTGGAAAAAGTGCAATTTGACATTGTTGTCTTTAAAGTCCATGTGCTCGGTTATGCATGACATTTGTCAACATGATTAATTATCAATGGAAAGAGGAAGAGTTCCTCTTTTCTTACAATCAACATTGTGCTCTTCATAACTGACAATTAAGAAATGGCAGCCCTCCAAATTTGGATTACCTTTTTTTTTGATACGCTCTGTATATATATATAGTGAAAGACGTAGTTTTTTTATGAACTACTGCTGTGAACCAATACTTTCTTGGAATCTGAGCTAAAACCTGTTGCTGTTCTTCATGACATGTATTTAATATATGTGCGTCTGTGTGTGTGTGTGTGTGTGCCTAACAAAAGTCAAATAGGTTCAGAAATATATGGAAAAGTGTAAATTAAAGTTGTATCATGTGAAAAAGTTTAAAACTGTATACCTCCCGGGAAGCCAGTTTTAGTATTCCTTTTTGATAAATCCGACAAAAGGACTGATATGGGCCCTGTTTTATAAAGCTGTTCTTAAAGTTGTGCAATTGTTATCAGAATTTCCATAATTAAGCACAAGAACTGATCACCAATTTCTCGTAAGTCGTTCTTAACTTTATGAACATCTTTATGAAATATCCCCATGGAGTACAATGTATCTTTTTTATTATTATTATTACCTCTGACGTCCCTCTCGACCCAGGTTTAACTAGAAATATCACTAAAGGTGATTAATACCCCCGCCCCGTAACGACAGTCTTACCCAAGGAATGATCTTTCCTTGATCTTCTGCCATTTAAATGCCGTTACCATGGCAACGCAGCTTCCGACACGTCCGAAAAATATGTCTTGCACATCTTCCCACCAAGACTATTGTGTGTGCCACATTTCATAAGCTTTTGTCAAAAACTGAGGAAGTAGTTCAATCCACAAGATCTTTCCTTGATCTTCTGCCATTAATATGCCGTTACCATGGCAACGCAGCTTCCGACACGTCCAAAAAATATGTCTTGCACATCTTCCCACCAAGACCAATGTGTGTGCCACATTTCATGAGCTTCAGTCGAATACAGAGGAAGTAGTTCAATCCGCAAGATCTTTCCTTGATCTTCTGCCATTTATATGCCGTTACCATGGCAACGCAGCTTCCGACACGTCCGAAAAATATGTCTTCCACATCTTCCCACCAAGATCAAGGTGTGTGCCACATTTCATAAGCTTTGGTCAAAAAACTGAGGAAGTAGTTAAATCCGCAAGATCTTTCCTTGATCTTCTGCCATTAATATGCCGTTACCATGGCAACGTACTTTCGGGTACTGTCAAAAAAATGCGTCTTGCACATCTACAACCAAAGGCACACATCTGTATCAAGTTTCATGGAAATTGGGCAAAAACTGAGGAAGTAGTTTGCAACACAAAATTTTCCATCATTTTGGCTCATAATATGTGAGCTGTTACCATGGCAACATACTTTTTGTCACTGTCAAGAAATGTGTCATGCTGACCTATATCCTAAGACAAACATTCAATATGAATTCCATGAGAATTGGAAGAACACTGATGAAGCAGTTTTGCCATGAAGCATTTTGCCCTATATTTTACCAATAACATGCCGTTACCATGGCAACGCACTTTTTGCCACTGCGGAAATATGTGTCTTGCACATTAACATATTCAGATGAACATCTGTACCTAATTTCATAAAAAATTGATCAAAAACTGTGGGAGGAGTTCGCGACGCAAGATTTGTACCCATTTTTGCCCATAATATGCCGTTACCATGGCAACGTACTTTTGGGTACTGTCAAAATATACGTCTTGCACATCTACAACCCAAGGCACACATCTGTGCCAAGTTTTATGGGAATCGGTTGAAAACTGAGGAAGTAGTTCGCGACGCAAGATTTGCAACGGACCGACCGCCCGACCGCCCGACCGCCCGACCGACCGCCCGACCGCCCGACCGTCCGCTGATTCCTATATACTGTACCCCCTTCAAACTTCGTTTGGCGGGGGTATAAAAACGGGCACCAGGCAATGCAATGCTACGGTAATAATGATGACAGGTTCATCTGAACAGCGCCAACACTTAAGAGGGCACTGGCTTTACCGTGAGTAAATAAGACCATGCTATCATTACTTGTATTATTTTCACTATATACAAAAACAGATGAAACATTCCATATTATAATCTCGTCATGTCCACACAGAACCACCTAAACAACCAAACATAAGGATGAGATAACAAGTGAGATCAACCACTCCCAATGATTTCGTCAATAAGTATGAAAAAATTAAAATGAATTAAGACTGATTTCTTTCTTATTCTTTTGATGCAACTAAAGCACAGTGTGTCAAACTTCATCCTGTATTATAATTAAGTTCTCTAATATTCATTACCAGGTATCTGTAATTTTGGGCTTCTTGCTTCTTCCTGGTAGAAATTCCACCTTTCCAACAAGTATACATGTAAATATTAGTATTAATCTGGATCCAGCTTTAGGGCAGCATATACCATGTGTGTGTAAGTCATGTCAGCAGTAAAGCACGTGATTGAAAGGGATTTGATATAGTCGAAAACATTATTAAGGCACATTATTGTCTCCTTATTGTCGTATGTCTCCTTGATACAATGTATAGTAGTTATGAGCACAATGTCTCCTTAAAGCTATGGATCCAACTCCAGTGAGACATTTTTTTTAATGCTATTCATGCATTATAGTTACTACAGGAGAAACACGACAGTAGAGGGGACAATTTGTGTCTCCTTAACGTTTTCAACTACATGTACAGCTGTATTAAAGCCTGCCATACAGGTAAAAGTATTCACATTAACAACATATGAAGTACTTCAACTCCTGCTACAAACCTGTTATGGTCAGGTGGGAAGACGCATTGAATCCTTCCATTACAAAAGAGCAGACTCTATCTGCGGAAATGTCTGTACCCTTTACAGTGACTGAGGAACTTGTATTGAAAGTCCCATCACTGTTGGTGATTTTCTCCTTGTATTCTTTTTCTTCACCCCATGTGGGGTACCATTCAGGATAAATATTTTTCACCGTACATGTGAAGAATGCATTGGTCCCAGCTGCGATCCTTTGTTTACATTGTACCCCATCATTCCCACAACCATCGATGTGTGGAGATGTCGCTGGTATGGCTGTTCACAAGACAGGAAAAAGAAAGAAACGCTTATTTACTTCATGAATAAATACGTGCTGATAAAACTCATCAACTTTTGAAAAATGCCATATTGTATATGTACGCAACATAATCATAGAACAATCTCCAGTGACCAAAGAAGCTTAGCCTTTTGTGCAATGCTTAATCTGTGCTTATCCGTTTCAGAACAAGATTTTGAAGCAGATATCTGAGGTAACTGTTAAAAATCATGAGCAGGGACAGTTGCTGGTATGCGTGAGAGGACTTGAAAATCTTAAGGTGGCAGTTTGGACAAGGAATGAGGTACAGCTAAAAATTTGTTTGAATTCAAATACGAAGCATTCCTTCGTGTGCTGATTTAAGTCTGGACTATTAACAAGTGCTGCAAAACAATGTATACAAAGGTTACTTGATTGTTGTTGACATCACAAATAACCACTGTCTTCATCGAGAGGTCATCAGAATGACAATATGAATATATTTTACTATAGTGGTATTCCTCTACGACTATTTCGTTCAAAGCACATTGTATTTGTGTGTTTCTTCGCCTTTCAACACACACCCTGAAGGAGCCTATCATTCTTCCTCACTAGATGTATTCTTAGGGACGATGATTTCATATCAAATATCAATCAAAATAAGTGGCAAAACTTAATTTGATTTAACCATTCATTATGGCTTTGGAATTAGACTGCACAGGCATGTGGCTTTGCACTTTACATGTCTTTCGTTTTCAACATCCGAAGAAAGAAGGCATGCAGATCTTTAATATTCAACGCAACCACAGATATGGTCTACACAGCAAGCAATCATGTGATTTCTAATACTATCTGATAAATACTCTGGAAGAAATGATGATACAAGAGTACAGAAAAATATGACATCATCTTACCAAAAGTACTGAAATAGACAGTATGCAAAACACCGGCTGACATTTCCGTTGCAGTCTGGTTACACTCATACACTCCTTCATCATCTGGTGTAATAATCTCAATTGTAAGTGATAAATCAGATCCAACTATGTAACCAGGACTTGTGATGCCATCCTGGAAGGCTGCATTCGGTGGACCCTGTGAGATGCCATGTGAATATTTCTTCCAGGCAAAACTGACACGATTTCTGGGTTTATCTGACTTAGGACACACAAACGTCACACTCTCCCCAACATGACCTTTAACTGTCTCGTTTGTGGTCGCTGCAAGATAAAAAGAAAAAAATTATTTCACCCTTATAACTCATTTACAGCACACAAGGGAAAATCCAGGATATTTCATTTTTCACAATCTTGAAGTTATGCCAATGCAAAACAAATGTGCTAATAAAATCAAACATGAAACCACTCCCATAAAATTCTCTTTAGCTTGGAAATAACAGACAGAAATTGTTGTGCAAAAATTTGCCTGAAGAATTCAAGTACCTCTGTCCTGGAGGATGTAGCATGTGATATAGTGCTGCTGATACATTACAGGAACCTTCACAGCATTCATTATACAGAGCAAATGTTTTATAAACCAGTGGTATTTCAAGCATCAAATAGAGGGTGATACATTGTGGGAAGCAATGTCGGCTAGTATGCCTCCGAATAGAAAAACAGAGATGCCCCATGATTGCTATATTCTAACTTCAACGCACAATGAACTGTTGGCAAATACCTGAAACACTTTATATACATGTAACTTTTGCTTCTCCACCAATTGTCCACGTGAATCTTCCCATGAGGTGAATGTCACATGAATGCCTTTGTTTATTGTACAAACTGTAGGCTACAACAAAATGCCTGTTCTGTCATTCTGGTTTTTATTTCAGTATACACATTTTAAACACTTCAAGAGGAGTTTAACATAAATTTTTCCTTTCTTTTTTATGAGAGAAATGAAATCTTATATTATGAATTGATTCATGTCTCGCCAAGGACAACTTTTGGCACGAATGCAAGTACAACACAATGTATAATGCTGTTTTGCACTGCATTGTACACGTAAGGTGCAAGCAACCCTGAACACACAAGTCATTTTACTAATTTGAGATTCTTGGGGCGTTTCACATTTAGGCATAACTTAAAGCCATGTGTAAGTGCCAACATTCATAATGCTAACTTTGCGGGGATTTAAGTTCTTTGTTTCAGAAAGATTCAAGTCATATAGCAACAAAAAATAAATGTATGAATATGAGTACTTGGTGTGTGAAACTGCACTTAGATTCTGTATAGTAAAATTGACTGTCTGTGTAGAACCACGTATGAGGTACAATGTATTTACATAGATGAAGTCTGGAAAGTATACTTTTGTTTTCTTTTGCAAGTATAGTGAACTTTTACCTGTTAGCTTTTACCTCTTACCACTGTCATAACATTATGGGAATGATATTTTATTCTTCCTTTTCCCTTCCTACCAAATGATATTGCCACGAGATATTTCTAGATTAACTGACTGACAAATGCCAATTCTAACAAACTTACAGTGACCTTTGATACAGTGACCTTTGACCGCCAGGTATTTTGTCCCAAATCTATATTAAGCTCATCTGCACTTTACGTAGTATTATTATACTTACCCTGGCCTGTGAGCAAGATATGATTAGTTGTACCATAGAATTTTTTTTTATTTCTTTGATGTGTTTTCCTTTCAAACAAGCTCCAAATGCAGCATACAGTTACTGTCTTTCTGACCTGCTTTTGGTGATAGTTTCACATTCTCAATATAGCCTGACACTTGTTGGAAGATTAAGCATGTAATCATTCAGAGGAATTAAAATGTCTAACACTATAGTAGTTGTCTTTAAAAGTCAACCTTTGATCTCTTGATGTCACAATATCTCAATTTTGGATCAAAAGGAATCACATTGAGCTGAGAGGACATGATGAACCCTTAAGAGTCATCATGATAAAAAACATTGCCCACTGGAAATATCGTTCTAAAACACATGTATTTAATTGGTGTGTCCCAAGCATATGTTACTTTATTGTTCTATCATTTCCATTTGAAATTTGTACAGAAGAAAAAGAAGATATACTAGTAAGATGAGAAAAAGAACACAAAGAGTCTAAAAACCTAAACGTAGTGATGATCACCCAAGCAGTCGTACCATAGACGTGAAGGATTACTTCATGGGCAGTTCCAGAAGAGTCAATAGCGTGTGGGGTAACAACGCGGCACTGGTAATTTCCTCCATCTGTTGACAAAATGGATCTGATGGTAAGGCTAAAGTTGGATGATATACCGTAGCGTGAAGATATCATACTTTTCCTTCCACCTCCAACCAGATTTGCAAGAAGTTTGGGTTCCCCCTCTTCCACTTTTGTCCACTGTAGTAAAGACATATGTCCCAAACTGTACCGGTGTGGACAAGGCAGCGTAGCATTCTGTCCAAGTCTGGCCTCAACCACTTCTGTTGCTACACACCCTGGGGGGGGGGGGGGATATATATGATATATATATTGAAAATGTGATCAAAATAATCAATGTACAAGTTCATGACACAAGCATATAGATAAATCTCTTTTGCAAAACAAAAACAAAAACAAAACAAAGTGGGCGAATATCTTGCTTTCTCCCTCAAACATGTCAGTCTATATCCATGCTTATTTCCTGGAAGTAGAAAGCTGAGCTGCATTAGAAAAATGACCGTCCTTAAAATAATCAAAGTCACAATGGAATATAGAAATGCAGTGTATGTGAATATAGCCTAAAGTGTTAACTTCAGGCAGAAATACACATTAAACAGCAGTGCCATGGTTGCTACATGGATCAGTTTGTATGTTTGAGAAATTGATATCGAATACCTTCACTTCAAATTCAATTCACAGGTGTTAGTTCTAGTTTCAAAGTTAAAGTTATACATTGTACATGTATACGTAGTCCCAGACGTAACAACAAATATGATATAATTTCCGAAGAACAATAACAGTCAGTTTGTCTGTTGAGGTCTCTTCTACTCTATTCGCATGTTTTGTCTGTACAGATCATTTGTGCTACCTGCCCTTCCCTGTATGGTTTCAGCTTGGTATTTTTCATGCCAGGAAACACATTGATGTCTTCGATCAAGTTCACAGGAGGACGACGTGAATACGACTTATATTTGAGGCGGCAAGAAATGCCAAATGTGGAGAGCTGCTGCTGCTGCTGACAAAACGTTTGCTCCACCGACATGTTCCGCCGACAACTGTTACGTAAATTGTGACAATGTCCCGCAACATTAAATGCCTCACCGGTATTTGATCTGCAGGCAATGTTTTTTACTTCGCCAACATTGCGTTGACAATTCCTCTGCCGACATGTGCTCCACATGTCACTCAGAAATCATTCTGCACACTAACGTTGTTCCTTTCTTAAATCAGTGCTTTGAAATAGATGAAAATGGAATACAGTCGATTCAGTAATCACGATATCAATGTTATATATTTTTCAATGCTGTGATAACGTATAGTTACCGGTTCAAGTATGATATAGACCCTAATCGAGCCAAAGGCACGCAACACTGGTGTTGCGATAGATTCCGGGAAAAAAAAAAGGGGGGAAAGGAAAAATATCTAGGTCTTCCATTCCTTGTTTTTCGTTAAATCACTAATTTCATCCCATGTAAAGTGTGCCATGATGAGATGGCGTTATTGTTTAGTTGCCGTATAGGGCATTGTTGTTGTTGTTGTTTTTTTTTAATCATCATGAATACTCAATATGGAATTGCTCCGCAAGAGCCACTTTGGTACAGGGCAAGTCCAAGATAATGTCCCCTCAGATGCTCAAAATTCATCTTGATTTAATCAAAAAGTTATTGATATCATGTTGTAGCAAAGAATTAAATTATGTATTTCCTGCAAAGAAAATGTTTAATTATGCAAATTTATGCAAGAAATATGGCCTTAATTTACATAAATTAAAAACAAACCTTACGTATGGGACAAATTAAAAATATTCATCTAAAATAATTTGAATTTGTCCTTGACCTAGTTCCTTTATGGACATGACCCCTGTATGAGCTAGTATAATTTCCAATTGGTAACACAAGGTCAGCACATTAATTATGCAAATTATGCTCTTTCCCAGAACGAAGTGTCCCATACGTAAGGATTTGAGTATGGTTTTTTTTTCTGAAGATTTCTAACATTGACCAATCACACTTTAGGAAGTTCTAATTAATTCATATTAACTTATAACTAATGAAAGTTTGCTTACGTATGGGACAAATGCCTTACATATGGGACATTACATGCAAA
Source organism: Diadema antillarum (assembly GCF_040938485.1). Lineage (NCBI taxonomy): Eukaryota > Metazoa > Echinodermata > Echinoidea > Diadematoida > Diadematidae > Diadema > Diadema antillarum. The sequence goes on along the minus strand of NW_027272109.1, from coordinate 242,468 downwards.
CTGAATGGGGAAAACCTCCTTTTGACATGGATGCTATATGTCCTTACATTTGTTTTGGTTAATGGTTATCTTTGCACCTACTCTGAAGGATATGTCTATATATCTACCTCTCCTACTTATTTGACCACAGGGAGATTGTAAGAACAGAATTATTGAGTCATTCTATGATTAAGAAAGGAAAATAAAGAATATTCATTTATTCTTGTATTTTCTTATTTTCATTACATGCTGTGCAGCTGGTATTCAATTAACATTCCTCCTTTTAACTTTGTGATATTGGACATTTTCTTAATTCAGTTATCATTTTCAACTTTGTCTCTCTACAAAATGACTTTGTCCTAGAGAATGGGATTCTCTGAGTGTCATTTTAGGTGCAGTACACTGTTCAGCATGTACTACAGGCTGTACAGCCTACAAAGGGAAATCAAAACAATTGTGCTTGAAAAGAAAAATCACTTGAGGTGACAGCAGGTAACTCAGGCACCACAGAAAAACCTGATAGAGAGATATCTTCGTCGCGACGATGTCGCATTGTGCATGTTTGATGATTTGCATATGAACAGGCGTCACGTGCATATGAATAAGCAACCGTGCATATGAATACACGTACTTTCTATTCATACCTTTGTTTATTCGTCCCGACGATAAGCGACGATAGAGAAAGGATTCCCTTTCACTAATCGTCGCTCTTCGTCCCGACTTACTAGCCATTTTCAAAGTTCGGCTTCTATTGTGCCTTGCGTTTCTTTTGTTAAAAACGTCGCATATCGTTCCCGACGAATCATTGTTCAACCGTCGGGAAACGTCCTGACTATACTATGGCTTCGTTTCAATGCCGTTCGTGTTCAAGTTTATGTTTTGTTCAGCTTTACTTGTCACAGCATGAAGCCTTTTATCCGTGTGATCTAAAACGTCGCATATCGTCCCGACGAATTACCATTACTGTACCATCGAAATTCCGTCTCTGTTCCATCGTCGAGCAACGTCTAAAACGCGTGGCTACAGCTAATCCGCTGGGTGATATGATTCGCAATGCGGAGTACGATAATGAATGGGAAGTTTTGTGTTTTCACGAGAAAAAAAAAATGTATTCTCGCTGCTATAGATAATTGTGAATAACAGGCTGACTTTCCGTCTTTTGTGCAAATGGTAGTTACGGCGATGTGAAAGGAGACTTGACCGCAGTCGATAGACATTGAATTTGTATCATCTTGTCTTTAGTACTACGCGTAGGAAACACGGCGGAGAGATTTTGTCCGGTTTACAAACGAAAACTTGACCATCGTTGCAAAACTTATTTGATGGTCGCCGTTCGTTGTCAAACTCCGACAACTTCTGTCATATTTTTTTTTTTTTTTTGCTGTAGAATACATTGATTTTTTTTTTGTTATTTGACACAACATTGAATCAAATATTTGTATTTTAACAACGTGTTTACCTATTTATTCTGTTGCGGCATTTACTTCAACTGGTCGTTGGCTTTCGCGTGGTTGTAATCATTGTTAATTTTATGTCGTCTTGTAAAATTTTAGAGCGGGCGGAGAGATTCTGTCCAGCGTTCAAACGGGAATTCGACTGCAGAACTTGTTTCAGCTGTCAATCCCTGCTGACTGTTCTCATTGTTTGTTATGCTACAAAAGGGATATTGATTTCATGTTGTCAACATACCAAAAAATGTCAGCTGCATTCGCCTTTTAACCTTACTGTAAAGGCGGATTTTTTTTTAAACCCACTTTGCGCAACCAGAAACTAGCGCAAAAAAGAAAATTATGCGAATGTTTTCACTTGCCATTATATTTCAGGAGATGATGTCTTGGTTTCGGTAAAATACGAAACTCTCTTTCACGGCCGAGTGCGAAGAATTGGTCACTAAGATGGTTGATGGTAGCTACGACGACTTGTAAGGAAACTTGACTGTTATCGAATTGATTGTTAAGCTTCAGGTGGAGAGATTTTGTCCGACTTCCAAACGGGAACTAGACTGACATTCTTATACTTATTTCAGCTGGTTGTCTTTCTTTGTTAAACTCCATTGACTTCTGTCATTTTTGTAGCTGCATAGAATACATTGATTTCTGTGTTCTTTGACACATCATTGAATCAAATCTGTGTATTTTAATACCAGGTTTACCTTTTTACTTTGTTGCGGCATTTACTTCAACTGGTCGTCGGCCTTCGTCATGGTTGCAATATAATTGTTAAAATTTATGTCGTCCTGTAAAATTTTAGAGGGGGAGGAGAGATTCCGTCCAGCTTTCGAACGGGAATTCGACTGAAGAACTTGTTTCAGCTGTCCATCCCGCTTTTGTCGATCCCTGTTAAATGTTCTTATTGACTGTTATTCTTAGAAAAAGAAACAAAACAAAGAAAAAATTGATTTCATGTTGTCAACATACCATAGAATGTCATCTGCGTTCGCCTTTTAACTTTACTGTAAAGGCGGATTTTTTTTTTCGCCCACTTTCCGCAACCAGAAACTAGCACCAAAGGAAAATTATGCAAATGTTTTCACTTGCCATTATGTTTCGGGAGATGATGTCTTGGTTTCGGGAACACACACACACACACACACATACAAAATAAACCACACACACACACACACGGAACTCTTTTTTTTCACGGCCGAGTGCGAAGAATTGGTCGCTATAAGCCCCTTTTACACTTTCACGGATTGCATCACGGATGACCACGGATCGTCGGTCCGGGATCATCCGTACTATTTCCGGCATGACCGTGTTGACTTCGTGAAGTCATCCGACATTATCCTTGATCATCCGGCATGTCCGCCGGAAAAAAAAAATGAGCTTGCTTAATTTTTCATCCCGGACATCACGGATGGAAATCAATACAAACTCTTCCTTGTCGGTACCGTCTACTCCGTGTTGCATCTGTATTCCTTCCTTGTAGGCACCGGCTACTCCGTATTGCCTCCGTGAAGACATCGAAACGTCTGTATTAGCATCGACTCCATCCGGGATGAGAAATTCGAGTATATTTTGCCAATACAAGCTCAGATGGTCAATGAAATTTGCTCACATCTTCACCCATCAGTACAGCCAATTGACTCCTCAAGTAGGTTTATATCGCATGAGAATCTTCAGTGACCCACACACATCTTCTTGCTGTTTTTTTTTTTTTTTTTTTGGGGGGGGTTGATTTGTCTTAGTTTGTTTTGCTTTGTTTATGTTGTTATGTTCCCGCAAAATGAGATTTTGCAACAAAGAGATATGCCTTTATGATGTCGAAAAGCAGATGCGTATGTAATCTGCTGTAGATTTTCTGGTGTGCTTGTTACATATTACTTAGCTCTGGAAGCATATCGCCCAAGAATGATAAAGTATCAAAAGAAAAAGCAAATGTAATGTGTCAACTCTTTGGGGATATCCGCGTAAACACCGCGAAGGGACCCAGTTGCATCCGTGCTCTTCCTTGATATCCGTGTTAGCTCCGTATCGTTTCCGCTGTGGTCCGCGTTCATTCCTTGTCTGACAAATTAGTCCGTGTAGGCACCGTACTTGTCCTTGTAGCTTCCGTACTTGTCCGTGTAGACAACCAGTTGGGACCGTATTCACACCGGCATTGAAAGGAAAATCGATATTTTACATGCTGGAACACCATGGATGACGATCCGTGGTCATCCGTGAAGCAATCCGTGAAAGTGTAAAAAGGGGCTTGTGATGATATTAAAAGATGGTAGCTACGAGTTATAAGGAAACTTGACTGTTATTAATATAATATTGTTTGGCATCAGGTGGTGAGATTTTGTCCGACTTCCAAACGGGAACTACACTAACATTCTAATACTTATTTCAGCTGGTCGTCGTTCTTTGTCAAACTCCGTTAACTTCTGTCATTTTTGTTGCTGTAGAATACATTGATATTTGTGTTCTTTGACACATCATTGAATCAAATCTTTGTATTCTAACACCGGGTTTACCTTTTTATTCTGTTGCGGCATTTACTTCAACTGGTCGTCGGCCTTCGTGATGGTTGTAATATAATTGCTAAAATCTATGTCGTCCTGTAATACTTAAGAGCTGGAGGAGAGATTCTGTCCAGCTTTCAAACGGGAATTCGACTGCAGAACTTGTTTCAGCTGTCCTTTTCCGGCTGAGTGCGAAGAAATGGTCGCCAATAAGGTTGATGGTAGCTACGACGAGTTGTAAAGAAACTTGACTGTTATTGATATAACAATATATTGTTAAGCTTCAGGTGGAGAGATTTCTCCAATTTCCAATGATTTGCTTCATTTAACATATTAAAGATATTTTCTTTCAGTTACATGCATTCTTTCAAACGTTGGGGTAAGTTTACAATTATGAATGAGTATCTTATGCTTTGAATTGCACCATGTGCCCATTTCTATGCAAGAGCCAAATTTTCCTTTTCTTGAACTTGATGGTGGACACCTCAGTGTCTATATAGAATAGTTATTTCAGGCTAGAGAGGCGCATCAATTTTGAACTTTGTGTTTGAAAGGCTATTGTCATCTTAAATACGACTTATAATGTCGCTCAAATCGACTGAATGGAGCAAGCCCTCTTACGATGCATGCTCGGATCTACAAAGACGTTATGGTCTAGTGCTCCGACATACCCAACAAAGAGACGGGACAAAAAGCATCGGTGTCTGTTTTCTCTGTTCTGTCCTCACCCTTTCCTCTATTCTTCTATCATCCCTCCTCTTCCAAGATGTCCCCGCCTATCATATAGGCTAACACTAGAGGCGCCTGCCCCCGGGAAAGGCCGAGATTTCACCGGCGTCGGCGGGCGGGTCCTCTACCTGCTTGCCGACGGGAACGGCGTAACCCTGCATGTCGGTGCAGGAGTATAGGCAGGCGATATCTTTTCTTAAAACGTGTCCCCTTTCTTTCTCTGTAAATATCTCGTTTGTAAATATATATATATATATATATATATATATATATATATATTATTATTATTATTATTATTATTATTATTATTATTATTATTATTATTAGATTTTGTAAATGATTAGAAGTAGTGTAGGTTTTTATGATTGAATTTAAGTGTATATTTGAATTGAATTTTTTTTTTTTTTTGGCGTAAACTGCCCACCCGGCACACCCGGCAGAGAGCTCCACAAAACTAAAAGAACAACAACAACAACATCGGTGGTACACAGGATGTGGTTGCTTAGGCGACGCTTTCTATTGTCGGGATGGGGATGATGATGTAGGCGACGCTTTCTATTGTCCGGATGGGGATGAAGAAGGTTCTTTTATAACGTGAAACGTTCAGCGTAGCAAACTTAATCTCCTGAAAGTAGATAGCGGGAGTCCATTCAAAAAGAAACTGCCGTGTACTGTTGACGTGCTTGTACATTATACGAAAAAGCTATTCTTGCTTGTTGTGATGACTACACGCTGGCACAGTGGTATTCACACTGTTGCTGATCACTTGATGATCTGACAATTAACCTAAATGTTGCATAATATTTTAAATGGGCCATTGGAAGTTTGACGGAAATGTGTATACATTGCTAACCATTCTCCTTTCGTCCGTGTATATGAATTCGTCACCATAGAATGAAATTTGAAGATTTGGCGCCTAATATATTTGAACCGAATTTTGGAATATGCTTCAGGTTCTCTTCCTGCAGATGTTAATCCCACAATGTTGATCAAATTATAAGACAGTTAATCTTTCTGAAGCGGTGGACACACAAAATTTTCATGTCAGTGATCATCCTCTGAATGATGTGTAAAGAAGACGAAGTTTAACCTTGCCTTTGGTTTTGTATTGTTTTACCGCTTAAGTTGCAACATGCGAACACAAGGTTTTACTGTAAAACGAGGAATAATTGCGTGCATGATAATTTTGCAAATTTCCCGAGAACCAAGAGATTAGCATGCAAGTGGAAGTTCTTGCCTACACTATATGCATTGAATGCCAGCGACAATAAGCATAATTATTTATGCCACGGATACTTTAATGATATTAAGAATCGCAAATCTTCAGTATTGCAGGGATGAACCATAAAAATCAAGCATAATCATGACTGTTTTATGCCAAATAACATTGTTTTCTTCTTTTTTTTTGTTTGGGTGGTTTTTTTTAGGTTTTCGTCTTTTTTTTTCTTTTTTTTTGGGGGGGGGGGGCGGGGGCGCCGTGGCAAGGTTGATATTTAAGCTTCACGACTCCCAGTCGAAGGACCCGAGTTCAATTCCCTCCCCGCAGCGATTACGTCCTTTTCCGTCCTATAGCAACTCTATATAGGGCAATAATGTCAGGCGGGCCCTCTGATATATAGCTAGAGCACTGATAGCATTGAAGAGGCTACTCTAGATAGAGAAGAATTTTTTGCAATTATCATCATTATTATCGTTATTGTTATTATTATGATTATTGCGTTTTGGTTTTTTTTAGGGGGGGGTACTATTGCTACAATATCATTAGTCTTGCATGAATGCGGTTAGGATATGTTCTACCTCCTATCTCTTTGTAACATTCATGTATCATCTTCACAACAAATTTCAAGACATCATTATGTGTGTGTCATGTACTGTAAAAGTGGATATTTTCGCGCGACTAATTTTTCGCGTTTGGCCGGGTAAGAAGAGATTCGCGTGTTTTTAATTCCGCGGAATAACGACATCACGCACAGGAACATACAGCAAGCAAAAAATATTCACGTGCTTTTATTTTCACGCTAGTTTCTGGTTGCGCGAAATTCGCGAAAATTTCCACTTTTACAGGTAGTAACTAGTTAGTACGGATATTCATTTCACTTTGAAATACAGCGATAGTAATTGACATAATCAGACAATGATTATTTTTTTTAGTATGACAGGAAGGGCTCATCTTGAATCCAAAACCCAAAGAGAAGTGCGATTTGAAATGGCTGAGATATAGGTGCCCGCCTTTTACAAGGATCGCTATGTTTCACTTTGTTTCTGGATATCTCTACCATTTCAGAACCGATCTTCACCAAATGAAATTTGATTTCCTGTAAGAATTGTATACATATGCTCTTTAATATTTCTTTCTTTTCAAAGTACGTTGTATCTGTAAAAAGGCTAATAGCTGAATCCTCATCTCAACCAATTATACTATTTCATGCTTAACACCTTGAATATGCTTCTCTGCATGCCCCTCGAAAAAAAAATGCGAACAGTTCATCAGCATGTAGCACATTGATTTGATGAAACTGCAATACTGAGGCTGATCTTTTTTACATGTTTAGATTAGTGTCTTTTTGATAGCAGCGGAATAGTGTGCAATGAAAGCCGACTTATGGATGTTATCATGTAGTTATCGAGTCTTATACGATACACTGTTACCTGTAATCTTTAATTTTAATTTTGCGATTTTCGTCTTTTACGTTAACTTTCAGTATATATATTATGTATCAAAATAGACATGCGCCATTTTAGATATTAAATAGAGTTATTCTTGACTTCAGATATTAAATAGAGTTATTCTTGACAACGGTTTGTTACATTAAACATATTCAGAGTGCTTTTTTTTCAGTACCATGCATTCTATCAAATGTCTAGTAAGTTTACAACTAAGAATTAGTATGCTTAGAATTGCACCATTTGCCCATTTTTATGCAAGAGCCAAATTTCCCTCTTTATTGTACGCGGTGGACACCTCAGTGTCTATATAGAATATGAGAATGATAGTTATTTCAGGCTAGAGGGGCGCATCAATTTTGAACTTTGTGTTTGAAAGGCTATTGTCATCTTAAAGACGACTAATGATGTCGCTCAAATCGACTGGAGCAAGCCCTCTTATGATTCATGCTCGGGTCTATAAAGACTTTATGGTCTAGACATTCCCAGTAGTATACACGAAAGAGACGGGACGAAAAGCATCGGTGGTACACAGGATGTGGTTGCTTAGGCGACGCTTTCTATTGTCGGGATGGGGATGAAGAAGGTTCTTTTATTATGTGAAACGTTAAGCGCGTGGCCATCTTAATCTCCTGAAAGTAGCTAGTACAATATAGGAGTCCATTCAAAAAGAAACTGCCGCGTACCATTGAATTGTATATCAGAGAAGCTTACAACCTGTTTCTTTTCTCAGACGAAACGCTATAGCAGTCCTGCTTAGCGACGGCGTTCACGCTCCATCTCACGCCACTACCATGAGAAGGAATAGCGATACCACGCATGATACATGAAAACATGTTTAAAAGACGAGAAAACTAATGAAGGTTAAAGTTGACTTCTCCTTCCTCTTTCAATGAAAACAGAATAATTGAATAAATCTATTGAAGCGGATTGTCACTGCTGCGAACGATCGCCATAGCATCGTTAGTCTTGCGAGCAAATCGAAATCCTAATACTTTTATCTTTGCCTGATAATATGAGTAGTAACCCTTTAAAGGACTCGCAAATTCGACGTTTCAAACAGTATAGTAAAACAATGAAATGTATTTCAAAAACATTTGGATGCGTTGGGTGTTAGCATTTAATAGCATCCATCTGCATTTTATTTTCCTTCCGTATTGCACACAGAAACGCAAGCAAACATTATACTGTGAATACGCTCGGTCGTCAGATGGTAAAACGGTCTATCTCGAAAATTGCTGTTCTGAGAAAAATGACTTTAAAGTTTAGAGGTTTGAGCTTTTTTAGGAGATGGATATAATGCATTTTTAGCAATTAGACAAGAAGAAGCATATTAAACACTGATAACTGAAGAAGTTTGTGCTTATTTGGGGTTTTAATTATAAAATAAACGAGATTTTTGTGCAGATAGACTGTTTAACCACATCATATGTATACACTCCCGCTACACATCATAAGATGGTAAAATGGTCTATCTTCTAGATAGACCACAAACACTATGTAAACTGGTCTAACTCGAAGATAGACCATTTTACCATCTGACAGCGATGATTTAAAAGATCTCAGTTAAGAAGGTTATAATGGTTTAGGTAAAGGATAGCTCGTTTTACCTCCAAACGATATTACCGACAATGGTCTAACTCAAAGATAGACTGTTTTACCATCAAATCTGAAGGAAAAATACAAAAAAGTACCAAGATAGCGGAAATTATCTCTAAAACAAGACATGATTGGATTTTCTCGATAGCACCATTGGAAAGAGCACTCTCACATATCCCGGAAAGTGAATTTACCTCAAAAAGTCAAATTTTCGAGTTAGACCGTTTTACCATCTGACGGCCGCGCTGTAAAGCATCGTATCATTATTAAAAGTGTGTTCATTCTTCTTTTATTTTCAGCCTGCTTGAAGTAGTAGTCGAACAATGTGATCAGTTAGGCAGCCTATGTATAAAGATAGTCGTTACTCAATATTCGTTTGATTTGTTACTGTGTGGTTACGATTACGAAAGTTGGTTATGAGTCCGAAACACTCGTTCATATCGAACTACATGTATAAAGGCCAAAGCTGTTTCGATAGTATAGCTCGGTACGGGTTCAAAACGCAATCGAAATCATCAGAATGCTATCGTAGGCGGAAATTATAGCTGTGGAAAACTTGTATTAAATATAGGCCAATAAAGATTGCCATATCCAATCTCCGTAAAAAGTTTTGATTCATGCCATCTTCTGAGCATTTTGAGATATTTTGCTTGTGTTTTGATTATGTTACGATTTAGGTTTGAACTATGAAAATTGAAAGGTGTGGTTACCTCAACGATGTCGCAGTTCCATTAACCATGATGGGTAAAGGGAATTCATGACTTTATAAGACTAATCCTTGCTAAATTGAAGATCAATTCTTTAAACCATCACTTATGTCTTGTAAATAGATACGTCTGTAATCATAACCAAAATGCCTTAGGAGACAAAAATCATCAAACGTTTATAAGCGTCATCCGACAAATTTACAATTGACAATGCGAATGTATGATTGCCCATTTGCATGTAGCTGTAAGCTATCTTTACGTTGAAGTTAACTTCCCTCCTTGAGAAAAAGAAAAGAAAAGTCGGGTTTTCGCTAGAGGTACTTATTAGGAAACGGTATAAAAACAATTGTCTACTATACATCAAGAGATAACCTATACAAACATGAAACCATGCATATTCTGTTCGTTATATGCATGGATCTGTTTATTTGTTTGTTTGGTCATTCTTTTAATGGCATTGATCTTGTTTTTTTTTTAATGGCATCGGTCTTGGTCGGGGGAAAGATAACAAAAAAAAATGTATCACTCTGTTATCAGATCAGGATGATTGCGAGAAGGGTGTACATGTATACATATTCCCGCCTTTTTTTTATACAGGCAAACAATAAAAGCTTTGTATGCTATCATAAAAGCCTGGAGGCAAAAGGCAGTTTCAACGTTCAACTTATAGTAACCATAGTTTATCCAGGGCTCGACACTAACGGTGGCCCGGTGGCCCGGGGCCACCAAAAACGCACATCGGGCCACCAAAATTTCAGAAATGAAGACTTTGGTGGCCTGATCGGGCCATCAAAAAAGGACGGATGTTTGCCTTTGGGCTACCAAAAATAAAAGTTAGTGTGGAGCCCTGGTTTATAGGACATAAAGTAAGTTAGCGTCTCACTGACTGTGGTTCTTTTGTTTTGGCAAAATATGAACACAAAGGGGGTCTGAATTTTTTTTTGTACATAGTACTTGTAGCAGACATTTATGCCGATTCTCCAACAGCATCGCTCCATTACGTCACTTCCTGCTATCAATGGCGAAGAAAGGATGATGGCTGCTTGATTACCCATTCCTTGAGATTGCAGGAAGCTCACCTTTCTTGTGTGTGGTTCTGTGGTACTCAGTTACAAGGCATGAAGGTCCGAGTCTTTTCATTCTGATTACACATTTTAATACAGGCAACTGATTCGAGTTTCGCAAAGCTGTTGAGGCAAATTCTTTGCACACTTGACCTCTGAACTGTCGGGTACACGTACTACACGAAAAACATTCTTATTGAACAAACACATTTTGTGTAGCGACAAAGCTTTCTGTCATTTTCTCAAATAGGCCTACTTCTAAAAGTGCTCAGATGAAGAGATTTCACAAAGAGAACACGAGTTAAAAATGGGCATCAGTTATTGTTCTGATTTCTCTCCCTGCCGGCAATAACTTATTCAATAAGTCTTTGGATCTTGGATCTTGGATAAGTAGACCTCCTAAACATCTCCTGTGGAGTTTTAACTGGAGGTTGCGTAGAGGGTGGACTTTCAGAGAAAGGATGAGAGGGAAGGGTCCTCAAACAGGGCATGTTTGAACTTAGGGGGGTCCTTTTGGGAAAAAGTAGATGGAGCCAAGTTGTTCCATGCTTTTACAGTGCGTGGAAAAAAAGAAAACTTGTAGACATCAGATGAAGTTTGATCTATCACAAACTGCTTGGTATGTCCCCTTCTTTCCCTTGTGAACTTGTTTCTAAGTATGTTATCGTACTGTATGTCCAGGTGGCCATAGAGGATCTTGTACAGGCATGTGAGTCGATGTTCCTCTCGTCTGTCTTTCAGAGGGATCCAGTTTAATTTACTGAGGAGATGCGTCACACTTATATCCCTCCCGTATGAATTGGTTACAAATCTTGCTGCCTGTCTTTGCACCTTTTTTCTTTGGACTGGGAAAAGTACACATATATTCATTTGGCGAATCAGCGAATGAATTATTACACGAATTGTCTTTGCGAAAAGGAAATAAACCTTGTATATCTCCAAAGATAAACTTTGAACAGCCTGTCACATAGTAGGGAACAGCTGATTTTTATCATTATTTGAATGAAGCCAATAACCTTTGTAAATGTACACACGGAGAGTTGTCGTAAGTTCGCTATTTTGTGTTTTAGCTGTTGTAAAATATCTCACATTATATATATACATATATATATATATATATATATATATATATATATTAGTATATATACATATATTTATATTAGTATATATATATATATGACTATATATTTATTAGTGTAGCCATACGAGTGAGTCATTTTTGTATCGTTACAGCCCTGATGAAGGTCCGTTTGGGAACGAAAGCTCGGCGGCAATAAACAGACACGTTGACCTAGCTACGTCCACCTGGCTCTTCTTTTCACACTGAATGCAAATAATGAAGGCCACACACTGGTACTGGAAATGGTCCATACCCCTTCTCACAGTCTATATATATATATATATATATATATATATATATATATATATACTGAGTATATATATATCGTACTTTGTGTCTACACTTTTCAAACGCCATTGTGCGTCATGCCAATCACCACTTCATGAAATGTTGTGCGTGTATATCGCCGATCAGAGTCTTGCTCAGCTCATCAGTATTGCGCAATTCTAAAGCCCTCGCCGCCGCACGCTCTATGCGTTTTGTCTTCAATGGGGTCAAGAGCAATGCTCATTAGCATCATATGCTCTACAACGGAAGCGGAGTCTCGATCGGGCCAGCCTTTTGTCAAGGCCCTCTCGCTGCATGGTGAAGAAATGGGGTTGCGCGCTGGCGCGGTCGGCTGGGCTCGCTTCGCTCGCCCATTACAGCGAGAGGGCCTTGACAAAAGGCTACGATCGGGTAAGAACAATAGGTGCAAAGCGCACCGTAAAGTCGATGGTTGGAAAAAAAATTGTAACGGAAAAAAAATGTCTCAAAGCAACCGTGATTTGGGACACTTTTACTAATTTTTTCACACTGAAATTTTCTGAACAGATAAATAAAACACCAAGGAATTATTATCCGTCATAAGACAACTTCCCTATTTGACCCGAGTAGTGCATCCCCTTCATCTCTGGCTCATTACAGGAAAACTCCACGTGCGACATAGTACTCATTTTGAGAGAGCGCCACACCGAATAGACGTCACCTAGTAGGTTGCAGCGTGAAAAGCTTAAACTTCTTTAGACGAGCATGGGATCATTTTCTTTCTTTCTTTCTTTCTTTCTTTCTTTCTTTCTCTACATATGTAAAATAAAGAGAATATGTGCGGAATCAAACACAAAATCCTTACGTTTTGTTTTCCCGTTACCCGACTATTGCAATAATGTCGAAAGATAACTTTACAACGAGAAATGACAGTGTTTGAGACAGAAAAAACAACAACAAAAAACGGGAAATAAGATTTGTTGGATTTTTTTTCATTACTGGGTAATACTGTTCCGTAGAATCTTTGGTTAGAGGGATTTAGCATTGCGTGCTGGCCAACGCGGCTCTAGCTGAAAGTCAGGGGATCGCGGTGATCGAACAGCAATTACTCGTTTACCTTTCTGTATATCAAAACATCCTTTGAACTACTGCGTATTGAAAGTAACTTGTAAAGGATGGAGAAAAAGACAGTTTGTTTTGAACAAAACAAGCACAAGTGTGATGATGGCACAATACCAATATACACACTGTCTCGAATAAAGAGAATCAGGCGCTAGTGTAGGGCCTACTTCCATACCCATGGGGACTTATCAAATTAAACAATGTACCAACTTGCACCAAAATGACAAGAACGCTAAATATAGAATTTCCGATCACCTTCGTAAATTTGAACCGAACCCGTTATCGCGAATTACGGCAAATTGCATGGCATCGATCAAAACAGCTCGTGACTAGCTGTTCGATCTGAAATTGAAATTAGCCTCCTACACTCTTAAAAAGAAAAGGGTAAATCAACATTTAAAAGGGCTGAGGAGTGACAGCGTTTTTAAGGTAATGTTGCATTCACCCTATCTATCCAGCTGAATCCAACGTTAGATGTGCTAGATACAGCTAGAAAAACGGTGAATACAACATTTTGAAAACGCTGTCGTTCCTCGCCCCTTTTAAAACGCTGTTTTACCCTTTTCTTTTTAAGAGTGTAATGCTACGTATTTTGGTTGAGCAACCGCCTCGACAGACCAACGGACATTATGCGCAATATGTAATCATACAGCCAACTTCACATTCAGATTGTGTACGTGGCGGTCGTCGCAAAGCGAATAACTTTGGAGCTGTATTTGTTTATTTATTTATCTATCTTTTTATGGCATTCAGTTACATATATATACCTTCCATTCAATCCTAGATTGGAACTACTTTCTCGATGTTTCCTCTCTATCTATCTTTCGGTATATGCAATGCTGAATTTCGTGTAGGATATTTTCTGCTATTACTTTTCGAACAAGAATCCGCCTTAGGGCTGGGTTCCACTGCCGATCAAATCTGCTTGTTATGATCTATAGTCCGACAGAGTGTTAAAAATATCGTGTATAGGAGGAGGCCAAAACCAATGTCGATCAAGGTAGATTGATCACATCCACAGCGATTCCGATCGCGTCCTTGTCGAGAGAGATTTGATTGGCAGTGGGAATCCATCGTTTCCATACTTGACTTCATGTATAGTTGCTATTACAGGGCCTACAGTTCGGGACATAGAGTCAAACTTTCGTTTTATAGGCCTATACTGATGGTGTTACGCGTGCATTGATACATAATAAAAGCATTTCCTTCCTTTGTACGTTAGCGTGGGGACGATTAGTGAAGTTCACCACGATAATAATGAAAGGCTTGACCGTCAAAAGAAAGATGACCCTTTCCGAGGAACAATGTCCAGCTGTCTTGAAAGACACCATCCTGGCGGAACAATACAAGAAGAATCGAATAAGACACGCTGATTCAACAACACACACAACGAGACATGTTTTAGACACAGCTCGCAGAGGGTGAGCTCGCTTGTGAGTTGGGGTATCCCTCTTGCCAACTAGCAAAGAAATCATGTAAGCCATTTTAATAGTGTAAAATTTGTATGAATTTTACGTACTAATTTTGGTGCAAACACCACACATCACGGACAGCTTCTTAGTGTAACTGATTAGGCCTATGATAACACAAGCAGTTGTATGGGCATAGTATTCGCGCTGTTACGTCACTGATAGGCAATCACGGGACGGATACTCTGATTTGGTGGATATCAACAAACATCAATTAGAAAAGCTATCTTTTTCGATTCTCTGATTAGATAGAATGATGTGGAATCGGGTTCTTTAGTGTGATCACTGTAAAGGTAAGATTATATGCCTAAGACTTGACTCATTTCAAAAGAGCGCGTACCCTATTATGTGATCCCCAAAATTCATAAAGAAAGGGGGAATGGAGTAGGGGATATAATAGGCTTTACCAAACATGCCAAATGGAGCAGCATCGCGCTGTCGACGATGCTTTTAACACATGTCCGAAATCATTAATTTTCCTTCAAAATATATGCAGCTGAGAGTGATCAATTTCACTAACATAAAAGTCTTAATCTCATTTCGTTCTGTCCCTTCTTTTTCATTAATAGAAACCATAATGATGAACGAGGATTCAAATCCTTAGGTTGTGGCATTTCTATCGCGTTTGACGGTTAAATTGCGGTATTGTGAAGGTTTCCAATTGACAGGACACATAATTCGCTGTAATTTAGATCAGCTGTAGAACGCGGGCATCCAATATTGATCATTATTTTAAGAAATATTTGTGAAAGATCGTGAAGATATCTCACGATACTCAAATTTACATAATCATACTACCAAATACCCAACGTCGAAGAGCTCTGCAAACTTCATAGTTGTGTTGATGATATTAAGCGGTGGTCTCGCGATAATCATTTGAAATTGAATATTGTTAAATCAGAATTATCAGGCGGGCTAGTTTTCTCACAAAAATTTATCTCCCAGTCCGTCAGAGATCTAGGAGTTATGGTAGATAAACATCTGAACTAAAAAACAAACAAACAAACGAACAAATAAAATAACACACACATTAAGAACTCATGTCGTTCTGCTGCTTCAGGGGCATTTGTAAAAATAAATTATTAATATCCGTAAGCTATCGGAGCAGTCTTCCACCGACCGTCTAATTCACGCATTTGTTACTTCTCATCTTGACTACTGCAATTTCCTTCTTGTTGGTCTCCCTGCTTCGAGTATTGCACCAAATTCAAAATTCAAAATACAGCTGCAAGGCTTGTAACCCTGACAAAAACATCTGACCAAATTACTCCAGTTATCCAATCCCTCCATTGGCTCCCCATACATCAACGTATCACCTTTAAAAATCATCCTTATTATTTACAAGATATATATTATGGATTAATCCTACCTCCCTTCCGCTCCTCCACTTCAGCCTGTTCTCTCTCTTCTCTCCAATTATCACGTGGTCCCGCACATACCCGCTATGGTGATATAGGACCTTTTCTGTATTTCCCCACCCCTTTGGAATAAACTCCCTCTCAATATTCGTATAGCTGAAAGTGTTGATATGTTCAAATCATTGTTGAAAACTTGTCTGCTTACTCAATCCTAATTTTGTTGTTGTTGTTGCTGCTGTTATGTACATAATGCTGTATCTTAATTATACCTCAATATTTTTAATGTATATATCGGGCATCCTTTCTCTTTATAAGATTATTGGTGCTGTTCGTTATTCCCAGGTTCGCTATTCCGAAGGGTCATTAATCTGAAACACACAAATTTCCTATACCGAGGTTCGCTAATCCGAAAATGAAAAAGGGTTTGTTAATCCGAACATTGTGGCGTTATTCCGACGGTTCGTTATTCCGGAGATTCGTTAATTCGAAAATGAAATTCGGAATAACGGAATACGCCTACGCATGATCATCTTGATCGCAGTGGCCTCAAAATATAATTTAGAAGACATCCCAGTGCAGCTGTAACAAATCTGTTAATCCAAAAATTACACGAAGATTCGTCATTCAAAAAGGCGAATTATCTATTTATGCCGAAAAATAAACGTATGGCTCATCCTGCATGATTTAGAAAATGAAATAAAGTCTCATCCACAGTTACAAAATAAGGAGATGTAGTTGAAAATAAAACAAAATGACCGGATTTCACAGCACACTCACCCGAAAGAGGAATACGTATCACACACGAAACCGCTTTCATCAATATTGGAGCATTGTACTGTTGTGCGGCGCGCTGCGACCAAAACGCTGCTGTGATGGTTCGTATAAATTCGGTCGCGACGCCTCGCACAACATATTAAATTAGATAAATATACTTAACTCACTTATCTATAAAGTGAGGTAAGGGAGCTTACCTTGCTTGGTAATCCTGCGTTATCCTAGGACCATGCACAGAAGAGACAGAAGGCAGGATATGCCGCGCGGGTGCCAGGTACGTGGTGCTTCCTGGCTTGTAAACGCGGTGTCGCTCTGTCGCTGTATACGCTGTCGCTCGCTGTTGTTTCTGGTTTCTTGTTCCTTTCCTTGTTCCTTGTCTCTTTCCTCTTCAGACCTTGGTCTCCCTTATATAGGGAGGCACAGGTTGAAATAGCCCGCGCCGACAGCCGCCCTCAACGGGGGACAGGCCGCCCGCGCCGGGCCCGTGCGGGGGCCGGCACGCGCCGCACGCCCCAGGTGTGTGTGTGGGCGCGCGCACGCGGCGTGCGTGCCACACACCGGCGCACCGGTCATCGGCGCCCCGATCATCGCCCTGCATATAGCACAATTGCCGGTTTTAAGCCAGGGACACTGCGCTGCACGGGCGAACATAATATAAACATACTCTGTATATATCCCTACGTTGCCTTATGCAACACTCCCCCCGGCCCTATAGATTGGCGACTATACTTGAATTATTATTTCAGGCCAGTTGCCAATCTCAAAACAAAACAAAATAAAACAAATTGTACTTACTACCCGGACTTTCGGGAAAACAACGAAATTATTCAACTACCTCACCTTACAGTGAGTGACACATCTGGCACATTTCTTCTGTCAGGCCGGGGAGACCGATCACGATAAGATCGAAAAGTGGATGGCCCTTCTTATTCCCTTCTCTTGCAGAAGGAGCAAAAGTATTTATCTATGCTCACTGCCTCACCCGGAGTAATGCCTACACAGCGACCGTGGAACCACTGGTCGCAGCTATCGCATTGAATCATGAGTGTACCATCATCTGGTTCTCTACAGAAACAATACAGAACTTCATTGTGGCTCCTTGGGTGAGTCTGGGAGACTGGGCTGTCATCCTTGCATTTCTTTAGTCTATCGTGATTCACTACAAACAGGGAGTTCCGGTATGATATCCGATAGAGATATGGGGATAGTCTCTTTACAATGACCGCAGGCCCCTTCCAGGGAGGACACAATTTCTTGGTCTTCCCCTTTGGTGTGGCCGTGTCAAGCAAATAGACTCGATCCCCCTCCTGGAACTCTCGGCGATGAATTCTGACATCGTAGTCTCTTTTCATGCGCTCTTGTGTTGCACGGAGCTTAGTCCTCGCAGTTTCATGGGCCTGAAGGAGAGTCTGTGTGAGGCTTGCTACATACTCATCCTTTGAGCCTGATTTTGCAGAGGACGGAAGAGGGAAGATCAGGTCGGCTGGCTGGTTGGTTTCACGGCCAAGCATCAGCATGTTTGGAGTGAAACCTGTGCTCCTATTTACGGTGGATCGAATTGCCCCTGCTATTTGAAATAAGAACTTATCCCAATGGCTCTGTGACTTACCTAAATAACACCTAACAGCCTCCATAAGGGTTCGGTCAAACCGTTCGACTTGTCCATTGGCAGATGGCCGATATGGCGTAGTCTTAGTCTTATGGATCTGAAAAGCGTCACATAGGCTAGTAAAAAGCCGGCTTTCAAAGTTCCTACCTTGACCTGTGAAGATCTGCAGTGGGTACCCAAAACGACAAAAGAACTCCCGTACTGCTGCCTGGGCAGTAACTTCTGCCGTCTGGGATGGCAAAGGGAAACATTCGACCCATTTAGTAAATTGGTCTACCATTACGAAAATGTGCTCATTACCTTCTGAAGTTTTGGGCAGTGGCCCGATGAAATCGAGATGAACGCGTTCCATTGGGGCCCCGGCATGATAGTTTTTCATAGGACGTTTCCCATACCTCACGGGTTTCTTGTTTTTGTTACAAACTGCACATGCCGTAATGTAGTTCTGAATGTCACGGGACATACCATACCAGAAATACCTGGACCGAATTTTAGTGTAAGTCCGGTTTATCCCAGCATGACCCGCAGATGGAGGATCATGGTTGAGTCTGATCACCTCATTTCGCAGAGAATTCGGTACCACTAGCAGCTCCTTGTCTTCGTCCTTCCGCCAGACAAGGCCCTCTTTCATTTGAAAGAGATCCCGGTTCACCCAGAGGAACTTGCCACCCGGATCCAATAACATGATGGTACCATCACCTGGCTCCTCCTCCGATACAAGCCACTTGCGCAAGTATTTAAGCTGATCGTCAGCTTCTTGCTCTTGCTTGACATACTCGTTGGATGTTATATCCTTTTCCGTGGCTGTATGTGCTGAAGAGGCAGGTGTGTCATTTCCAGGGTCGGCAAGGGTTACCCCATTTATGGATATAATGGGTTCTTCCGAAGTGGGAAGGATATCCATGTGGGTAACATTGTAACTCTCTTGGTTACTTACGGTGATTTCGGAGATCTGTTTTGGTTTGACTGCTAGAGGGAGCACGTCATCAACCGTCTCTGTAAAATGTGACCAGTTTCGATGGGCTTTCTGACAGTAGGAGCATCCTCCACATGGCAGGGATTCAGGATATGCACCGAGATAGTAATTTTCGCAAAGAAACTCACCTTCGGGCACCCGTGAGAGAGCATCGGCATTCTGATGCTTCCTGCCTGGTCTGTGCTCCACTTTCAAGTCATACTGGCCCAGTTCCTCGAGCCACCGTGCAAGTTGGCCCTGAGGTTCTTTGAAGTTCATCAACCAGGTTAGACGAGTAACACAATATCTCCGCTGTTCTGGAGCTAGAGATAGACTACCATATGCTGTTACCCGTTCCTGTCCGTTTTGGACTTGGAGGAGCTCAGCTCCAATGGCTGTGCCCGATGCGTCAGTATCCAGGATGAAATGGTCAACCGAATTAGGCAGAGCAAGAACTGGAGCAGATGTCATCAGTTGCCGAATGTTATCAAAGGCTTCCTGATGTTCTGCTTCCCAATGAAAAGACTTCTTACCAGTAAGACTGTAGAGAGGACTTACGGTTTTGGCAAAGTCCTTCAGGAAGATTCTGTGGTAATTGACTAACCCCAGAAATCGCTCAACATCTTTTGAGCTGGTCGGTACAGGCCAATTTACCACTGCCTGGACATGTTCATCTTTTAAGCAAAGTCCATGCCTATCCACTTCTCTGCCCAAGAATTCGACACGTTTTTGGAAGAAGGAGCACTTCCTGGGTTTAAGCTTCAGCCTGTAATCCCGGAAACGCTCCAAAACCTGCCTGAGGTTTTTTACATGGTCGTCAAAAGAGGTACCAAGCACCACCACGTCATCTAGGAAAGCCAGGGCAATGTCCCAGTTTAAACCTCTGAGGACTAAGTTCATTACCCTGGAGAAGGTAGCCGGGGCAATGCAGAGACCGAAGTCCATGCGTACAAATTCAAACAGGCCGTGTTTGGTAATGAAGGCCGTTTTCTCCCGGTCCTCTTTCCTAAGTCTTATCTGCCAGTATGCAGAGTTTGCGTCTAACTTAGAAAACCATGTGTTTCCTGAAAGAGTATCCAAACATTCCTCAATGCAGGGAAAAGGATAAACATCCTTCTTGGTAACATTGTTCAACCGACGGTAATCAACACACCATCTCACTCCTCCGTCTCTTTTCCGGATTAGAACAGGAGGGGATGCCCATGGTGATACCGAAGGTTGAATAACCCCAGCAGTGAGCATTTTGTGGGCTCGTTCCTCTTGCACAAAGTTCATGGGGACGCGCCTCATTCTTTGTTTGATTGGCGCAGCATCCCCCGTGTTGATTTCATGGTCTATTTCTGTGAAGTTCCCAAGATCAAACTCATCCCGGCCAAAAACTCCCTCAAATTCTAAAAGTAACCCCTTTAGAATTTCTTGTTGATCCGGATCTAAATGTTTCCTGGATTCTTCCCACAGGTCTTGTAGGTGTGCTGGGATTTCTGCGGATGTAGCGACACCCACCCCCCGCACCCCTTTAATCGGTAGGGAGTCTGAGGCCGGTTCTATGGTGGTAGCTTCGAGAGCTGCCCCAATGACCAGGCCTCGTTTCCAACTGAGATTTTGACCGGTTGGATTTAACACAAATATTTCAATGGCTGCTCCCGCCTCATGATATGAGCGAGGGATCAGTCCTGGGAGGTCTAAACGGGGTTCAATTATGAATTGATCCATGGACTGATCTAGCATACAGGTGACCCTTTTCACGGACAAAGGGGGAATGGCCACACTGTTTTGCACGAGAACTTGAGCCGTTGAAATATCGTGGTTTCCATCACAGGTCATGGGAATGTCTTGTCCCTGAAATGATAAATTTGCCCTCGGAATATCAATTGTGGCCTGGTACTTACGAAGGAGGTCTACTCCAAGTAACATGTCATCGGCAATTGGGGCGATATACATTACCTCTTGGAGTGTCCTATTCCCTAATGTAATATCCACTGGGCCAACAATTAACCCTGTCATCTTCATGTCCCTGCCCGCCGTATTTAAAACAACCTGTTTGATAATTGGTGGTCTGGGATGAAGAGACTTGTAAATCCGATCCGACAAAATAGTGACTTCAGCGGCTGTATCAACAACTGCTTTTATTGGCTTACCTCTTATCTGGATTTGAATGCCCAGCATTGAAGAAGTTTTCAGCTGACAAACAATGACATCATCAGGGTAGTTGTCCCCAACGGACGCTTCTCTGGCATCCCCATGAGAACTAGTACTTACGGAGTCTGTGGAAGGCGGAGGCCATGGAGGGAGCAGCCATGGATGCGTGACAATGGCAGGCTGCTCACCTGTACCTACCTGGGACTGTGAGCTAGGAGACTGTGAAGAGTCAGCGCCACCAACACTCCTTGACTCTGTATTTTCCTTTGACAAGGAGGCAAGGAGAGATGGAGTGAAAGAGGGCCGAGAATCTAAAACAGTCTCACTGGCCCCGGCTCCCGGTTTTGATACTGTCTCAGCATTGCCCTCCACGTTATTGCAAGATGTCCCCACCGTCAGGGTTTGAGGGCTCTTATCCCCGACTGGAGGGGAGACAACAATTGTGCCCGGAGCTAGGTGGATCGGGGTCGGGCTAGCTCCTCCGATCCCTGCCCGTTTTCCTGGTCATCGCCACATACGAGGAGACGGTTTTTCCCTGTCCACCTTCGGGGCAGTCCCGCTTAAAGTGGCCTGGCTTGCCACACTTAGAGCAGTGGTTATCCTGGCCTGGTGACCGGAAACCGGCTCTGGCCGGAGATAACCTACCTGGGGATGACCTAGGCATTGGAGCATCTCGTCTGAATTGAAGGGTCGCAACCAGTCCCTGTACTGTTGAGTTAAGGGCACGTACTTGCGCCTCCAGCGAGTCTAATCTGTCATTAACGGAACACTGAAAGGAATCAAACCTCTTTTCAAGTTTGGTTATTCGCGTTTCCGGTTCGTCCTCTGAATGGTTGGAAGGGACTGTATGTGGAATAGGCAGGTTTACCTTTCTCACATCTCTTTCCAGGAAACTATCTGCGACAACCAACTGCTTTATTTCCTTCCGCGGTTTTCCGTAGATGGCTTGCCTGGCATGTTGAAACATGCGTGTCACACGTAGGGCGTCATCAAGGTTTGGTGGTTGATGATTTAGTGTGTGTTGCCCTGCTTCGCGATCAGTAGATCCCTGGCAGAAACGCAACACCAGCTGTTTCTGCACAAAGTCATCAGGCAAATTGGGGAAAGCCTGAGAAGCTAGAGTTTGAAGCCGCTCTGCCCATTCAATGCAAGACTCATCTGGGCCTTGTCTCGCACCGTTGAACTGGCCTTGAGCAACTTCAGGTAGCTCCTGAGGGGCAAACCGTTTCTCCAACTTGAGAATGATATTGAAATAATCTATGGCTGGCTCCCGTTGGATCAGGGAGGCATAGTATTCGCTTGCCTTCCCATCCAACGACCAGCACAATTGATTCTGCCGTTGTTGGGGACTCCATTTACTCTCATTGGCAAATGAGGTGAACTTGGCAAAAAATGCATGCCAGCTCCCTGTACCATTGAAAGTAATCGTTCTCGGTAAATGTGTCCTGGGAGCGGGCTGAGGAGGTATCACTGGAGTATCGGAAGGAGAGAAACGAGAGCTAGGCTTGGGCCTACTTGACCTAGTACCCGGCTCGGATAGGTTAGAACTAGCGGCCGGTGATATCTGACCTGGCCGAGGCATGTTAAACCTAGGAGCCGGCCTAGGAGCCGGCTTAGGAGCTACAGGCTGCGGCGGGGTCAGCCGTCGCACGGGTGGTGGGGAGGCCCGCAGAGGCTGCTCACCTCTCCTCCGTTCCCCATAACTCGGCTGAAGTACATCCTCGCGTAAACGATAGGAAGGAGATCGATAATACTCACGATCGCTGTCCCGACAGCCAATGAAGCGATCAGGATATTGATCACAAGTGTCAGTATGTCGATCATAGCATTCATATTGATCATGCGCAAATTGAATTCGATTGTGGTCTTCCTGATACCGATCATGATCATATTGCCATCGATCCCGCTGGAATCGCTCATGATCATATCGGTATTGATCATTGTAATAATCGACGCTATCGTAACGGTATCGATCGCTACCCTGTCGAAATATATCATTATCTCGGTACCGATCGTTACCCCGATACCTTTCATAATCGAAATATCGATCACGGTTGTCGAAATGTAGGGGTGGACCCGTTGGCCTATATGGAGACGGGTTACGTTGAGGCTCACGAAATGTCTCGTAACGAGGTTCATAATTTCCCTCGTACCGAGAACCATAAGTGACCTCGTGATGTTTGTCATAATATGGGCGCCTGTTCCCTAACTGACCAGACGTCGGGTCCCCTTCATTAATTGTCTCTACTCGGGATTGTACAGCGGTATAGCTTGTACCACCCTGAGGTTCGTCATGATCGTGATCAGGACCCTGATCACGTTCACGGAGCTCCTCTCCCGGTGGCCGCTGTGCGCACTGAGGCTCGCCAGTGTGACCAACACTAGCAGGAGCAGTATCGCGCCCGTCATTCGGCTCCGGTTGGGCTTGCTCTAATTCCCCCTCCCCTTGCTGGGTCTCAGTAACACTCTGTGCGTTTTTAGCGGGTTGGTCGGTAAGGTTAGCAGTTACTGTTGCCCGCGGCATCGCTATGGGCCTAGTTACTTGCCACCTACCGACGTCAGGAGGTAGGGATTGTCTCTCTTCTCCGTAAGGCACAGTAGAGTTTTCTGATCCCCTTGGCGGAAGGGATGCAGCCCTCGGATACCCTGGTGCCGGGAAACGATCATACGGGTACGGAGCAATCGGCTGAGAGCCAGATCTGCCCAGCGCACGAGGCCTAGGGGATGGGACTGGAGCTGGCGTAAAATCCAACATTTGAATTATATCCGCTAAATTTCGAATATGCGGAATCGAACATATCGAATCGGGAGTTATATTTCCCGTTGCCTCGCGTAAGGCGAGGATCCGTGCTGCTGTTGCATCGCCAATGCCTGGTACTTGTAACAGGTCATTTTTGTTGCACCAATTAATACGGATTCTCTCCATCGTCAATAACACACGCAGAGATAACTTATACTATATACAAAATACTAATTCTATCAAATTAATAATTCCGGATCGCTTTCATGCAAACGCAACCCTATACTTCACGGGTCACTAATGCTAAAACTATCCATGCTTATATAACGTAACGTATACACAAAATATTACCGATAGTGAAATTATATAATTATGATACGATGCGAATAACGTAGCGTACGGCTACCAAATATAAATACCACAATCTCATATATAAAATCAGTAATCACGGATTGTTTACGTACAAACGCAACGACAACGCTATACTTCCCGGCCCGCTAATGCTAAAGCTATCCAGGCTTATATAGCGTAGCGCATATTCAATAAAACCGATACTGAAATCACAAAAGTATGCTATGAAGTGACTAAACGTAGCGTAAGGCTACAAAATACAAATATATCACGATCTCTCTCCGCTATTCTATACGCTTCTCTGCTTACCGGTATATAACTCGGCGTAAATTAAGAAATACTTACCGCCGGTCACGCACTATCGGTAGCGTTATGTATCGGTATATGAGTAGGGCATAAAATACGAGTTCACGAAACAATATACAAATTCACTCATTCACCTCTTCTACTTACCCGGAGGCGTTCACTTCGTAAACAAGACCGAAAGAAACTCCGGACACAAACACTTCACGAAATACACACTCATATACTCTTTCGGAAAATAACGCAGCAACAAAGTTTCTCAAGGAATTCGAGCGATTTTTCACTCGTCTCCCCCAATAACTTCTGCTTATTAATTTCCAAATCACAAAAAATAAGCAATTTATTGCTTCTTCTCTGGCTTAAGCCAAGATTGAAGCAATTTATCGCTCTTTTCTCTTCTTTAAGCAGAGATTGAAATAATTATTTCGCCTTTTCCCTTGCTAAATATACAAAGGGTTAAAGCAATCCTTCGCTCTTTTCCCTTGCGTATATTTGCAAAAGTCTAAAGACTCCCGGCAATATAAGAAAACATGTATTTACGAATCCAATCCAAGTAGTATAAACATCCAAATTGTATCATTGCGTCAATACTTGCACAACATACAAGACATACACTGATGCACACAACTCGACATGAATATACTTTTCACATCAATATTCACTGCTCAACATCAGTATTCACTATTAACATCAAACTTCACTGCAATGTATATATAGCGTAAACATAATCACAAAATACATCATCACAAAAACAGCAATCTTATATCACATTTTATATAATCAATAAATGCAGCAAATATAAATGCGCGGCCAATAAATGCATCAAGCAGCGCGGCGTAGCCGAGACAAATTTATTCAAACACGCCGGCTGGAAATTCTCCGCAAGCGAGGGAAGAAAATGCAAACACGGACAAAAGAAAAGAACGTCCAATGTGCACCAGCCGGAGTAGCTTCCCGGAGACCACTCAATGACGCACCAATTTCCGCGGCAAAAGACGAAAAAAGCTATAGAATTTGAAGCACGCCAATTACTGCGTACTAGCTCCGCTGAAGTTGCAGTGGTTCACTAATAAGCAACAACTGCGATGAACACTTCACGAGAAGCGAGAAAAAATCTCTTAAACACTTTGCACAAACTTGCCCGCAAAATAAACGGCATTTGCTCAACACTCGCTTGTATATACAGAAAATGTTCAAACGAAGGTTGCTATACCTACGAGAGAAAAAATACATAAGGTGCATAAACGCAGGTCCGTTCAACGAATGAATTCAGACCGCGGTAAAAACCATGAACTACCGACTGCCTCACACATACAATGGAACTACGGGCAGTCGAACATGGACAGTAGTTCCCAATATACGGAAATCATTCGAGTTGCAATACCAAAATACAACTAACGAGCACGATAACGAACAACTTCCAAAAAGACAATTTACAAAAATACTGGCGTCATCGAATATATACGAGAAGACCTTAGCCAGAGTCTTCGAATCGTACAAAAGCTTAATATAACGGATACATTAACGGACACGTTTCGTAATGCAATAACCTACGCAAACATAATTCAACTTGACGAAACGTCCACTAAATTGTAGACCAAAATCACACTTGTGTACTGTAAAGACACAAGTTTCAACAACGCTAACAATTTTATAACAAATACAAAAAATATTATGAATACCGCAAATACTAGGCCAAACTAAAGCTAAGCTAAACATCCGGGTTGTCCCAAGGACGTTAATGCTTACCTAAAGTGATATAAAAAAAAACCTAGAAAAGAATTGGGCAAGCGACTAAAATATAGCTCGCCCGTATACAAATATTATTACTTTCCAAAATTACAGTTTGGCCACTACAAAAGTTAATTGAAATTGTGAAATCGGCACCGCCTTGCTATGCCGTTTCACGAAAAAACGGCGCGAAATTTAATAATAGGATTCGCGCCACGGCATTGTTGGCATTCTTTGGAACGCCACACCCAACCAAATAGCGTCTGCTACGTAAACTCCGCACACCTCTAAAGGTGAAACAATACAAAATATACGTTAAAACAAAGCAAATAAACACATATTAGCGAAAATTAAGTGACGTAAATCAATACTTACTTATACCTTTGCCGTTTCCGAGCAGAATAATTGTTCAAAAACGGAGACCCTGCTCGCAGCGCCATTTGTTGTGCGGCGCGCTGCGACCAAAACGCTGCTGTGATGGTTCGTATAAATTCGGTCGCGACGCCTCGCACAACATATTAAATTAGATAAATATACTTAACTCACTCATCTATAAAGTGAGGTAAGGGAGCTTACCTTGCTTGGTAATCCTGCGTTATCGCAGGACCATGCACAGAAGAGACAGAAGGCAGGATATGCCGCGCGGGTGCCAGGTACATGGTGCTTCCTGGCTTGTAAACGCGGTGTCGCTCTGTCACTGTATACGCTGTCGCTCGCTGTTGTTTCTGGTTTCTTGTTCCTTTCCTTGTTCCTTGTCTCTTTCCTCTTCAGACCTTGGTCTCCCTTATATAGGGAGGCACAGGTTGAAATAGCCCGCGCCGACAGCCGCCCTCAACGGGGGACAGGCCGCCCGCGCCGGGCCCGTGCGGGGGCCGGCACGCGCCGCACGCCCCAGGTGTGTGTGTGGGCGCGCGCACGCGGCGTGCGTGCCACACACCGGCGCACCGGTCATCGGCGCCCCGATCATCGCCCTGCATATAGCACAATTGCCGGTTTTAAGCCAGGCACACTGCGCTGCACGGGCGAACATAATATAAACATACTCTGTATATATCCCTACGTTGCCTTATGCAACAGTACTATACATGGTGAATGTATGCTTTGCGTGAATCCAGTTTCCGAACACAAAAGCTATATTCTTGATAGCTTAGTCAGGGGAGCACAATTGACTGAAAAAAAAAAAAAAATCATATCAATGAGATACTTCAACAGACTGAATAGAGAAATCACAGGCCTGCTTCTGAAAGAGTTAGTATTGATATTATACGCTATTTATTTAGTGCTCCACTGTGAATCGAGCGTAAAAATACAGTTTTGGTTATTGCTGAAAGCAAAACAGAAGAACATTTCGAATCGCAGCGTTTATGATGATATCATTATGCTTTACTTTAATGTAGCTTGTAGATACATGCATAGTACTTCCCGTGTCCGAGGCACTCGGATAGAGGTCATGAACTTCATGTCCAGTTTTATCATTTTTAGTATGTCAGTGTAGTTCATTCTTTTAATGCTAGATTTCATCAGCCCCCCCCCCCCCCCCATGCTGAGTCTGATGTATCAATACCCGCCTTCACATGTGCAAAATAGCGCGTTACTGAACATGCTCCAATACTCGAGTTTTTTTTTTTCCAACTTCTCAGACAAAAGAGCGTACACGCGGGGATTGTACACTTTTGGGTTCAGACGCTCCAGCCACCCTCGGAAACTTGAGGGGTTTTTTGCAACCGTTCACACGTACAGAAAATAACCCGCTAATTGCCAATCGATGAAACTATTGTTCTTGTGCCTCACAGTGGTGTGGAGAGCACGCTGTTGTTAATGATGGGAACAAAAGAACTCAATCAAGTTTCTAAACCCGACCGTTCAAGTACTGCCGGGGCAAATACCGCGCTCATTCAGAAATATCAGCAAGATTTCTGAGGTTATGCATCGCGCTACTGGTTCGCACTAATTTTCTGCTGTGTGTGTGTGTGTGTGTGTGTGTGTCCACATGTGCAAAAGACTGGAGTTTGCTAAAGGGTAACAAAAATTTAGTTCTGTAACATGCTAATTTGTGTACGTGTGAACCCCCTATTACAGGTATGTTGTAAGACTTTTGTTGGACTTTCCTACAAAAGGAGGTTTGATTCTAGCCTGCTCGCTTGCTGTGTTCTATCATTTATTTTGCAGTTACGTGTCTGTTTGTATTGCTGGTATGCCATACGGAATATTGTACCATGAATCCACCTTCCTGGGGACCGTTTCATGAAACTTTTTCTCAGTGATTTACACTGACAACTGTTAAAAGCTACTGAAATCCTTGCGTCTGATTGGCTGATAGCAAATTTGTCGGTGAAAACCTCCGACGAACTCGTTGATGAAACGCCCCCCCCCCCCCGGTTGATCTACTTTGCGATTCGTTTGCTTTGTATACGCCCTTGAACGGGTGGCGGTTTTTTTTCCTCTCTCTCTCTCTCTCTCTCTCGCTCATGTCATGATGATGATAGTCGTGTATTGAATGTTATTAGATATGACTAAAACTGATCTGAATAGCAATGGTGAGGACAATTACTACTGCTGGGCATAAGTGACAGCTAAATGAACAGATGTTTCCTTCTTCTGATTTCACCTCTCCCTCATTTCTCACTCTTGTTTGCCCCTCCCATGAATGATAAAAACAACAACAACAACAACAACAACAACAACAACAGACTTAACCGCACAACAAGTCAGATAAATGCGTGCTGGCAACCAATAGACCTACGTGACACGTATCTTTTAGGTTGAAACTAACTTAATGGCCACGACAAATCATATCAGAGGAAATAATGGCAGAAGAAAAAAACTGACAACCTTTCTAGTGTAAATTTCTGCGAAAACAGGTGGCAAAAAAAAGAATGCGCGCACTGCAACTATTTCAGGTTATAAGCAGTCTGTAAACCGACCGAACGGCATAATTCTATTAAAATGTCGCCTTATCTTGGCTTCTTTAACAGTAAAAAAAAAACGCACGTTGAACAGTATTTGCGTATTACACATTAATGTTAACACTAAAACAAACCAAAGGGGTTATTCGTCGCTTCATACTTACAATCGAATCACGTGTCAAAAAAAATAATGATAATATAAAAAAGGTCCCGAATGCCGAAGAAAATATCGCTTCCCTAGATGCCGCTGCAACAAGCTGAAGTTTATAGTGTAAGAGCTATACCTACCCAATTACACAACAGTAGGCCTACATAAATTATCATGGCAACATAATTGAAACTTCTTTCGATCTCACACTCATAAAATCTGCGTACCACTGCGTGTGAAAATTAGAATGAACATCACGGACATATCAACTGAGAGGTTCCTCTAGATACTTCTTCCCGACTTGGCGATCATCATACAGTAAAAGACGTGACTATTAATTTATTTGTATCGAATGTAAACTGTTTACTGTAAACGAAAAACACTATACGGAGTGCCTCCTCCGTTTATTGTCTTTGCCGTAACCATGGAGCTACTACGAAACCAAACAAGAAGCACGCATGGACGGCGTGTTTCATTGAACTTGATAACCACGTGTTTCGCACTTCGGCACATATTGCACTGCGCGAAACGTAGCGATTACCGTACTTGTGGCGGACTTACTGACTTTGGTCAAGGAATGAAAATGGAATACATTAAGAAAAATATTATGATTTTATAATACCGACATCATGAAAATGTTTGGAAACAACGAATGATTATGGAGTATAGAAATGAAAATGCCACACAAAGATTTTCATTCGCTCATAGGGAAGCTCTCTAGAAGAGATGAAAGCATCTCCCCTCGTATGGCAGTATAAGTTTCCCCAACAAGCTGAGGTTAGTGAGGTATACATCAGGGCTCGACACTAACGGTGGCTCGGTGGACCGGGGCCACCAAAAACGCACGTCGGGCCCCCCAAAAAAGTTGGATGTTTGCCGTTACTTTTGGAAATGGACAGCGGTAACAGTCGACTCCGTATAAGATGCTAAAATAAATGTCAGATGTTGTTTTTATTTTTTGGAAATGAATAACGGTAATATTCGACTCCGTACGGTACTAAAATAAATGTCGGATGTTTGCTTATACTTTTGAATTTGAATAACGGTAAGATTCAGCTCCGTACGGTGCTAAAATTAATGTCAGAAATTCGATTTTCCGTTAGGAAATGAATAACAGTAATATTCGACTCCGTACGGTGATTAAATAAATATCGCATGTTTGCTTTGACGTTCGGAAATGACTACTAATGATATACAACTCCGTACGATGATAAAATAAATGCCGGATATCTGCTTATGCGTTCGAAAGTAAATAGCAATAACATTCAGCTCTGAAAGATGTTAATGTAAGTGTCGGAAATTTGCTTTGACGTTCGGAAATGAATAACAATGATATTCAACTCCGTACGATGATAAAATAAATGCCGGATGTTTTCTTTCAAGCTCTGGACTTGTGGAAAGATAATAATGTACGTTCATCACTTTTTTTTTCATGATTCATTCAAGAATTTCGGGAGTCTGACAGCCATCGGATCTCGTTACGATGTTTTTGTATTGTTTACAGACAAGTATGGCAAACATGAGAGCAAGGCTTCATAGAAGATGAATTACCCTGGTGGCAATCATTGAACGACAATTTCAATTCAATGGGCAATCGTCGGGACCACTCGCGATGTTAGAAAAAATAAACACCTCAGCATCGAGCAATTTCTATTATTGAATGAGCAATCGTCGGGACGATGTGCGACGTTTCAAACTCATACCAAACGGTGATTTAAGTTCAATGGGCAAGCCTATAGGGACGATACGCGACGCTTGAACAATTACTAAACGCGTCACTGACCAGTGATTCAAGTTGAATGGACAATCGTCGGGACGATAAGTGCGACGTTTGAACAATTATGGATTAACAAACTCGCCACGGAACGGTGATTTAAATTCAATGGTCAATCGTCGGGACGATGAGCGACGCGAAACCATCACCAAAACCTTTACAAAACGGTTAGTCAAGTTGAATACGCAGTCGTCGGGGACGATGTGCGACATTTGAACAATCACTGAAACGCTTCGCCGATCGACAAAAGACCTCCTTAATTGATTAGTCGCGACGAAAAGAGACGACTTCGTTCAGACTCGTCGGAACCATCTTTTGTTGATATTTGTAATGAGCCAAAAAAGAGCGCAGTAATGAGCACATGAGGCCCAAAATTTGGATCGTCGGGGACGATTGGCGACGATCTTTTGTCTCATATCGTCGCGACGAAGATATCTCCCTAACACAGTTTTTTACTTGAGTTGATAGCAAAGGAAAAACCCTACGAGAATACTCTTGATTTTGATATGATGTTTAATATTTCAACTGCACACCCTCAGAATATGTCATGACTTATCAAGGTCATGAACAGTGATTTCTGAAAATCCTGTAAAATGAAGACTATAGTTCACATTTGCCATGAATCACAATATCAATACTGGTTCTGTGGTCGGAGTGCTAAAAACACAAATTACACAAACAAATAGGGAATTCAATTTTCTTTTCTATATTGTGTTTGAAGAGACAGATGTGCTCTGAGACACCTTCATCAACTCATACTTAATACTTTGTACCCCACATCTAAACAATTGTCAACAAGCATTGCAATCTGGTAGTCTATGAACAAATTAGTTTATTAGAATTTATCAATATTGTAAGTTTCAGACCAATGAGTTACTTAAGTGTTTCAAATCTATAATTACATTTTGTCTTAAGATTTAAATGTCCAAATGATAATCTTTCCTGTATCACTACACAAGCATGTATGTACAAAGTGTAAACACAAATTTTGTCGTCTTTGGTTTCATAGACCTGAAGCCAAGCAATTTGAAAAAAAGCCAGCATTGGCACATACATTCTTCTATCTCTTTGTTCTACCACGGCTTTTAAAATCTAAAAGTTTCATTAAAATTTGATTGATTTTGCAGAAGCTAAAATAAACATAGCAAAACATGATGATTACAGAGCAAAATCAATTACTCTTGTTTTTGTTGTATTTTGTGCTGCATTTCAAACAATTCCAAAGCTCTATAAGAACTTAGACAACTTGCAAGGTAAGCCTAGAACTACTGAAAGTACCCACTGCAAACTGTATTTGCAAATTACACCGTACATGACATTTGATTTTACAGTTGAAATTATCAAGACTACAAATTAGTCAAGGTACATGTGCATGTATGCTACATCAAGGTCGCAAGCTAAAATTCGCACATTTTTTTTTCCTTTGAGAAAAAATACTGACCAGAGTATTACAAATGGGCTAGAAATAGAGTGTCAGTATACTGTATCTGTATGTGTAGACATCATGAGGACAGTGTTAATGCATGACGGAATCCAAACTAAGACATTTAATTGTAAATTGTTAATTACTTTTGTATGTCCTATTTTAGCTTTTGTTAGGTATCTGTACCGGGAAAGTACCCACTTAGAAGTCTATTTCATTTGTTACATGTTGTAGTACAATTTGTGGAACTGAATATGACACTATGGGGAAATTTAAAGTCATTCCCATGAATACACTTGTTCACTAAAGACAAATGCCCCATACGTAAGTTGAGCCATGTCCCATACGTAAGGTGTACTTTTGTTAATTAAACCAACTTCATGAAAATATGCGCCATTCTTTTGCAGTGAAACTTTGCTGAAAGATACTTCAGTATTGTACCTTTCTTCACCTCGAAACGAAACTTGATCAGTAAGGTATTTTTAGAGAATTTTCAATTCAAACTTTATTTTGAAAAATCCAGTTTTCTCTGGTCCCATACGTAAGTTGCCATATTTTTCTTAATAAAATAATTAACCCAAAGTCAAATGACATCAAACTTAAACACAATATTCTTCTCAGGGCTACCAGTCCTCCTGATGATAAACAGTAAAATCCAAGTGCTCCTTTATTACTTTTCAGAGGTTTGAAATCTCTGAATGTCCCATACGTAAGGTGCGCGATATCTTGGACTTGCCCTACAACTAAACTTTGCAAAGTTTATAAGATTCCAAAGAATAGCTCAGCAGATATTTTGTGGCTGTTCCCATACATAGGCAGTTCACGAAGGAGTCACACTTTGGCCCGAATTCACGAAGGTGGTACAAATGAAACCATGGTGTAAACCGTGGACAAAAACCATGGAGCGCCAAGTGTCGCACGGAATATTTCGTTACGAAATTGGTCATTTCATCGACAAAATGACCGTTTCGTTAACGAAATTATCATTTCGTGGACGAAATGTTCATTTAGTTACAAAATGCTGTCATTTCGTTACAAAATGATAATTTCATTGATGAAATTACTGATTTCGTAACGAAATATTCCATGCGACAGTTGGCGCTCCATGGTTTTTAAAAGGACAAGTCCAAAATATATAGCGTACCTTATGTATACATGGAACAGTCAAAGCAGTGGCGCATCGAGGGAAAAGGGCGCCAGGGGCAAGCGCGCAAGATATTGCCCCCCTAATTTCTGAAAAAGTGTTCTACCCCAACCCCATCCCGGTAGGGACTTTAAAAAATGTCCACGTGATATGCTTTTTCAAGCACTTAAAAGGGGTCTTTTGAGGGTGATGTAAATGTAATAGATTTTGGCGAGCGAGCGCAACGAGCGAGCCGAATTTTTTTGTATTTCAGCTTACAGAACATGGAATTCTTTTCTTTTTTTTTGGAGGGGGGGTATTACATCTTACAATTCTAATTACGATATTAGTGACGGCCCTATAGATAACGATTTATACCAACAAACTGAGGTCTTTACAAAATACTCTATTATATATACGAGCGAGTGAACCGAAATTTGTATATTTTTTGTACATAGGAAACATTGCACTTATCTCATAGTTCGTTTCACTTGTAAATCATACAATGCTGGCACACTGTTGGTAGCTTGCCCTGTCAGAATAACAGATCATACGACAATTTAATCCCAAAGCTTGCTTTTGTTGACTCGTAAAACTGACGTGCATGTGCATTCTATAAAGCAAGTCACACAATGCACGTTTATGATTACGTAATCCACGTGGACATTACGTTTGTTATTTACGAATATTTTTCTCGTTTTTTTCCCAATGACATGTCCACTTTCATTTGTGCAGTAACCGGTTCCTCCAAGATCACTGACTACAGTGTTTGTTCTGTTCATCCTAAAACATTAGCCATCAATCATTTTCTTTTCCCCCGCAATTCGAATGCATAATGTTTGTTTTTCATACACAAGCGCATCTATATATATAGTTATGGTAGGCATGATTCACGTTTTATTTAACCATTGCACAAAGTGACTCACTGTCGATTTTCTCCGTATTCTGTAGTCTCAAAGGTATCCTGGTGTTCAGTAAAGCTGGGTAACAGAAATGTCCGTCCTCAATTATATTAATTGTATCACATAATAATTATAGTACATCCTCGTAAATATGCACTTATTCTATTCTTTATTTCTTATTCAAAAAGTAGTATTTTTACTCATACGAACATTATTTTGGTTCCTGTTTTTATTCCTGTTTTTATTTAGCTTGGCAAAGCAGTCGGCTCTCTAACCAGTGATTATGTCAAGAATATTATAAAATGACACAATCCTTTCAGAAAGGAGATTGTATTGACATACTGATACTGTTTATTTTTCACTACGTGTAAGTTACACTACTTGCTAGGTCACCCTTAAGTGTAGCATATTATTTGAATTTGTGTTTTTGAGTGTCGATGCTCTGCAGTCCTGTAGATCATGTCAATAATTTCGTTTCAAGCGCTCCTCTATAGTTTGTTACAGCACAACACGCACCGATGCACCTCATCGTATACACCCCGTGTATACGATGTGCACTGCACTTCTCGTTGCACCATTATATGCTGCGATCACGTAATGTCACTCATTGTAAATAGATTCTGATTTTGGAATAAATGACCAACAGCTAGTTAACCACACAAGTCAGTACTTCACTATCAATGAATTTAACAGTCAATTTTTTGTCAATATAAAGGCAAATCAGATTTGTGCTAATTTTAGTTTAATTCACCTCAATTTAAGGAGTTTGAATAGAAACTTTGAACTGTTTGAATTACACGTATTTCTAAGTACCCTCAATGATTTCCCATTTCCGTTATAGGAATTACCGAAACATGGTTGCACCCCAGTTCCCCGGACCTGTTTGGCATTGAAAATTACAATGTTATTCGTAATGACAGAAAGCGTGGCATAGGAGGTGGGGTTGCGATGTATGTTAATAATCAAAATAAGTTCAAAATTCGAACTGATTTGCATATTCAAGGAGCAGAAAGTTTATTTATTGAAATTTTAAATGATAATGAGAAAAATATCATACTTGGTATCATTTACCGTCCTCCGCAAAATGACATTCAATCATTTTTTGACAATTTCGATCAATGTGCTAATGAAATTCTTGGAGAGAGAAAATTACTTTTTTTTTATGGGAGATTACAATATATATCTATTACAACCCACCCATTTCCATGACATATTACTTTCCAACTCAGTGCATCCCCACATTAATAAACCCACGAGAATAAACAACACCCATGGTAAAACAGTAATAGCTAATATACTGTCTAATGTTATTACTGAAATCTGCACGAATGGCATTCTTTATTCAGATATATCCGATCATCTACCGATTTTTATGATTAACGATAAATCTGTAACAATCCCAATACGCCGCCAACCCAAACAATACTTGAAAATGCATAGAAATGAAACACCACAAAATATTGATTCATTGAATCAAGATTTATTAGAAGAACAATGGAATGACATCTTTGAACTCCAAGATGTTAATTCTTCTTATGAATTTTTTTAAACAAAAACTATTAGATTATTATGACAAGCATATTCTTTTAACTACCAAAAGAAATGGAAGGAAAAG
This sequence comes from Diadema antillarum, assembly GCF_040938485.1. Taxonomy (NCBI): domain Eukaryota; kingdom Metazoa; phylum Echinodermata; class Echinoidea; order Diadematoida; family Diadematidae; genus Diadema; species Diadema antillarum. The sequence continues at coordinate 205,972 of NW_027272109.1, read as the reverse complement.
AGCCCGGCAACCCTGGATTACTCAAGGTCTTATACATTCCATTCTTACTCGAAACCGTCTTTATAAAATATCTCTGAGAAAACCCACTCCTGAAAATGTGAACAGGTATAAAACATATAGAAACAAACTAACTACTTTAATTCGAGTTTCACGTAAATCACATATTTCAAATAAACTCGAATCTAACAAGGATGATAAAAGTGCTCTTTGGCGGACTGTTAATGAAATACTCAAAAAGAAACCTACGGAATGTCCTGATAGTATTACTTATAATGATAATGCTATTACTAGTTCTGACCAAACTGCAAATATTTTTAACAATTTTTTTGTTAATGTTGGTCCTTCTTTAGCAGCATCTATTTCCATAAATGATATCAAAAATTATAAAGAATATTTACCTGAAAATAATCAAAATTCTTTGTTTTTTACTCCAATTAATGAATTTGAAATTATTGATACTGTTCGATCTCTAAAATGTAGTAAATCCTGTGGGCCTGATAATTTGAGGGTGAATTTGTTGAAAAAAAAAATCATTTACCCCCTAGCAGCCCCTCTCACCCATATATTCAATCTATCCCTACCTAATGGCAAGCAAGTATCCAGACTCTTTTGAAATCGCCAAAGTTATCCCCATCTATAAAAGAGAAAATCCATTAATGGTGAAAAATTATAGACCCATCTCATTGTTGCCTGTTCTATCGAAAATTCTAGAAAAAGTAGTTTACAAGCGTCTTTACTCGTTTATGATTGAAAATGACATATTGAATGCGAATCAGTTTGGTTTCAGGAAAGGATTTTCTACCGATTATGCTATAATCAAGTCTGTCGATAATATTATTGATGCGCTTACTAAAAAAGAACACATAATTGGAGTTTTTATGGATCTTAGTAAGGCATTTGACACTATTGATCATGACAATTTACTTGAAAAATTACATAATTGTGGCGTGAGTGGGATTAGTTTGTCATGGTTCAGAAGTTATCTAAGTCATCGCAAACAATATGTTGCATTTAAATCTAGTCACTCATTATATTCTAACGTGTCATGTGGTGTCTCTCAGGGATCTATCCTCGGGTCCCTACTTTTTTGATTTACATTAATGACATCATCAATTCCTCCCCTCGTTTGAACTTCATCTTATTTGCAGACGACACTAACGTTTTTACTCCCACAAAGATATTGCAACAGTGATTGATACACTTAATATGGAATTAGGCAATATCTCGAATGGTTTAGAACAAGCTTTCATTGAATATTGATAAAACATGTTTTATACATTTCCATACTCTTCAATCCCAACCCACCCTTCCTAAAAGTATTTATATTGATGATATAAACATTGCTGAGAAACATTCAACCAAGTTTCTAGGAGTGACCCTAGATAGCAATTTAACTTGGAATACTCATGTCCAGAATATTATACTACAGCAATATCTAAAACAACTGGTGTTTTAAGGAAAATAAAGTATTTAATTAATGATCACACTTTGATAATGTTATATAACACTTTATTTTTACCATATGTAATGTACTGCAATATCGTATGGGGCAACTGGAGCAAAACTAAATTAAAGACAATTTTTATTCTTCAGAAAAAGGCTCTTCGTATATGCACACACTCAAATTTCTAGGCTCACACTGATCCTATATTTTATCGCCTAAAAACTCTAAAGGCCCGTGATATACATTATACCTAACTACCATCGAGAATGTATAAACACACTCGAAATTTATTACCATTTTTCATAATGCCTTTGATAGTAACCAATGACCATATTCACTCATACCCAACCCGTCGTTCCCATGACTTTCACTTAAGTCATCCAAAGCTTCTACTTGCTCAAAAGTCGATTAGACATCACGGTCCGGATACATGGAACACTCTTCCTGAGGAGTTGAAACAGTGTGCCTCCTTGTTTTCATTTAAAGCAAACTTTAAAAAGCACATTTTATTACAGTATACTTCAAATACAAATTAAAAACAAATAATTCATATGATTAATGTTGGCCTCCCAAATAGCAACATCGCATATCGTTCCCTCTTCCAGCAAACCAATTTGAATATTCTACATTCCAGCATATCTGCCCTTGTGCACTTTCTAGCACTTGCACGCACATCCACCACCATCACACATCAGAGTTTATTTTCTCCTGCTATCTTCGCAGCAGAACTTGTATTGTATTGTATTGTATTGTATTGTATTGTATTACTACGAAACTAGTAAAGTATACGTCCCTACCTATTCCTCTTATGGCCGGCCATCTTTTCAAGCTATGCTTACAATGGCGGCCCTCTGCATAATCGCTCCACAATTATAATTGTTGTAATCCCCGCTGCATAGACATGCATACTGTATATTGTATCATCAATTACCTTTTATATCTTTGTTTACGCAAGTCAAACGACTCTGTTTTGAATTTATTTTGTATATTTCCCACATGTTCATGATTATGTGCCTTATGTATATTGATTTGCTGATTGATTTATTGATTTGCAGAAAATAAAGTATCTATTAAACAAACGAACCCTACCCCATAGTTTTTGTCCGCCGTGGTTGCTCCTCGTGACACTGCAACGACGATGTCCCTCTGAAATGTGTTGTCATGCGGTTCCTTGGTTTGTTGGAATTTTGTTTGAGAGTGCGGGTATGCTGATTCTAAATCTCGTGAACGAGTTCGATTTTGCAAATTCTTGTTTCTTGCAAGCCTCTGCTTATAAACAACCCGGTATTTGCAGGTTGTTGTATTATGAACCCATAAATTTTCACACGATCGGATGTTTCCAATTACTATTATCCTTACTAGTTTGCATCACAATGTCAACCTGCCACACACACGCATCAGGTTCTGTCAAAATGTTAAGTAGTGCAGATTGCAGTTCTGTTAAAATGTTATGCAATAGAGATCTGCCTTTGTTGGACACAGTCAAATTTTCTCCAGTTATGTTCCAAATCTGTAAACACTCTCCTAAAATTTCTCGCTTTGTCGCCTTTTTCTTTCTTTATAGTGATTCGTTCATAGACTGCGAGAATGTTCACGACTACTTTTTCACTTGTTTGAGCTTGCGTTTGTGTAGGTTCTATTTGTACGCTGTTCACATTAATGGAGTCGTTGTCACTTACCCTGTGTCTCTGTATGCAGCCTACTTACTACATGGGGATGAAGAACCCTCCAGTTCATGTAAGCAATCATGACGTATACATGAATGTCCCCTTAATTTATCCAGTTAATTTTTATACCTACCACATATGATTCTGATTACAATACAATAATCAAGGAATATTGTTTCTATTGATATATTTGATTTCTTTTTTTTGCATATGCATGATTACCTTTTTCTGTGTTTGCTGTTTACTCAAAGAACGTTAACGGTGTATTGCCCTTTTTATCCCCTATTTTGAAAATTGATCTGATTTGAGACTAGCAATGTTCAGTTCTCATGTTTCGACACGATTTGATACATATATGTATGTTGTCTCTCCGTCCTTCCTTCTCTGTCATCTTCCTTGTGTTTGTCCTCTCACACCTATCTTCCTTTTCAGAATTCTATCTTTATGTGTATTTGCCTACTCTCTGTACGATCCGCGAAACCGGAATTGTTTGTGCTTCACGTACATGTATGTCAAAATATAGGCCTATCATACTTCAACCCTGGCAGTTGATATGCTTTCATCTTAGATTTCATGCTCCTCCTTACGGCTAGTCAACTCAATGCAGCGTTTGATTCTCTTAATGATGATGAACTTTATGATTTGCTTAGACGCTCCCCTACGGAATTAAGTCGGATAAACTCACGTTCTTCTGCTTTTTTTTTATAACCTCATTGCCAATAATGTTAATTTGTCTTCGAAAGATTTATATAATGATTTCGATTTTGAATATGATTCCTCTCATATTTCTTCAAAGTATGTTACAGTTGATCAATTCAGAGATCTTGTCAAAAAATTTTCAGAAAGTAAATTTTCTATGTTACATTTGAACATCAGGAGTATGAATAAGCATTTTGATGATGTACAGATATTATTAGGTAACCAAATGAAAAAACAAATTTCTGTGATAGGTTTAACTGAAACATGGTTATCATCTGATAACAATTTACCATATGCATTAAATGGTTATGAGTTAATTGTTAATAATAGAGTGAATAGGACGGGCAGTGGGGTTGCTTTTTATTTATCACAGGAATTTGAGTTTAATGTTTGTGATGAAGAATGATATTATAGAGTCTTTGTTTGTGGGAATTTCCATTCCGCAAAGTAAAAACATTATTGTTGGTATTGTTTATAGACCCCCAAGTTCTAATCCTAAAGATTTTTTTAGTTGTATTATAAATCTATCAAAAAACCCTTTTGGTTAATACAAATATTTTTGGGTGATTTTAATATTGATTTGATTACAAATGATGATAACGCGTCACAAGTATTTCTTGAAATATTTTTGTCAGCCTCATTTTTGCCATTGATTTCGAAACTCACACTTGTTACAAAATCATTCCGGCATGCACCCTTCTTGATAATATTTTCACTAATGTTTTGCAAATGTTGAACTCTTTTATAATTTTATCCGATATGACCGATCATTTCCCTATTATAGCATGTTTTGATCTCGGGTATTCGTATAATAAGATTGGTTTTTCTCCCACCAGACGTAGAGCTACTCCAGAAAATTTGGCTAGCCTTGGTGTTAGCTTAGATAGGGCTGATTGGTCTAGTGTTTATGATAGTGATGATGTTAATATATCATTTAATCTTTTTTTCAGGGATAATTGATAATTATTTAGATGAATATATACCTAAATCAAAAGATAAGTTAGTTAATCATAAAACATCCCCCAGATTTCCATGGATCTCAAAATCTCTTCTTCGTTCAATTGATAGAAAAATAGGTTATATCACAAATTCAAAATGAAAAAAAAAAAACTGAGACGTAAAAAAACAACACTTCCTATAGAAATATTTAAACTAAGATTATACGGTTGGAAAAGAGGAAATATTATATATTTTAGTTAGAAAAATATAGACATGATATGAAGAATACATGGAAGGTATTGAACCAGGCCATGAATATATCAAAAAAGAAAACAAATATTACAAAAAAAGATATGATAACAAAATATATGAAGATCCAAGTGTATACCTAATATTTTGTTTTATTATTTTGATTTGATTTTTGATTCTAATGATTTGGAAGCATTTGGCAAAAAGGGTACCACAGTCAAATACGCATTTTTCAACATTTTTAGGTCAATCTAATTCTAGTTCTTTTTTTTTCGTTCCAATTACGAAATAAGAAATCATCGATATTGTTACTGCAATGAATGACAAGCGAAGTACTGGTTACGATGACATGAGTAATTTCATTCTAAAGGGAATATTTTCCATCGCTGAACCACTTTAACATGTTTTTACTCGATCTATATTATGTGGCGTGTTTCCTGATTTTATAAGAATAGCTAAGGTTTTCCCTTTATACAAAAAAGAAGATGGTTCTGATATGTGTAATTACGGGTCCATTTCTTTGCTTTCTTCTTTATCTAAAATATTGGAAATATTGATATTTAAAAGAACAATTAAATTTTAAAATTTTCATAATGTTTTTACAAATTCTCAATTTGGGTTTCATCAGAAACACAGTACTATTCATGCCCTTTTGAAGTTTATCGACCACGTAGCGCATACTACTGATAATCATTCTCATCTTATTGGTATATTCCTAGACTTCTTCAAAGCCTTCGATACAATTAATCATGAAATTTTAATTTACAAATTGTCTCATTATGGAATGAGGGGGAAGGCCTTGGAGTGGTTCAGGAGCTACCTGCAAAACTGCAAACAATACGTATCTCTGAACGAGAAGGTTTCAAGTCTCGAATTCAATGTGGCGTCCCACAGGGTAGCCTATTATAGACCGGGGGCCCAGACGATTTATTCAGCTGAAAAGGGTCACACTTTTTAATGGTCTCATCGTATAAGGATGTGGCCAAGGGTCAATAAAATGAATTGCTGGCAAGTCACATCCTGTACCGTAAGCCTAGGGACCACAAAAAGGGACCCCGAAAAATGGATTTATTCAGCCGAAGGGGGTCACGGACAAAAGTTGGTGGATATTGTTCCTTTGGGTGTACTTATCATGAAAACAGCAATGCCAGCTATTTTATCCTGTACGGGGCCCCAGACAGTAGCCCCAAAGGGCCCCACAAAATTATGGTGTTATTCAGCTGAAAAGGGTCACGGCTAATTTCTTTTGCAATGGAAGTAGTTCCCATCAGAGATATCCAAAACACCAATGCCAGCTATTTTATCCTGTACGGGGCCCCAGACAGTAGCCCCAAAGGGCCCCACCCCCCATAGGCCCTACGTACAAACACACACACAAACATTGATTTTATTCAGTTGAAAAGAGTCGCGGCTAATTTCTTTTGCAATGGAAGTAGTTCCCATCAGAGATATCCACAACACCAATGCCAGCTTTTTTATCCTATACGGGGCCCCAGACAGTAGCCCTAAAGTGCCCCACCCCCATAGGCCATACGTACAAACACACACAAACATTGATTTTATTCGTGCAGCTGAGAAGAGTCACGGCTAATTTCTTTTGCAATGGAAGGAGTACCCATCAGAGATATCAAAAACACCAAAGCCAGCTATCTTATCCAGTACGGGGCCCCGGACAGTAGTCCCAAAGGAGTCCCCCCCCCCCCCCCGGCACACACACACACATTAGTTTCATTCAGCTGAAAAGGGTCACGGCTAATTTCTTTTGCAATGGAAGAAGTACCACCCATCAGAGATATCCAAAATACCAAAGCCAGTTATTTTATCCTGCACGGGGCCCCAGACAGTAGCCCAAAATGCCCCCTCCCCCTCCCCCACCCCCACACACATTGATTTTATTCAGCTGAAAAGAGTCACGGCTAATTTGTTTTGCAATGGAAGAAGTACCCATCAGAGATATCCAAAATACCAAAGCCAGCTATTTTATCCTGAACGGGACCCCAGTCAGTAGCCCCAAATTGCTCCCTCCCCCCCCCCCCCCACTCACACATTGATTTTATTCAGCTGAAAAGGGACATGGCTACTTTTTTTTTGCAATCGGAAGTAGTAGGCATACTCATCAGAGATATCCAAAACACTACAGCCAGTTATTACGGGGCCCCAGACAGTAGCCCCAAAGTGCACCCCTACACACACACACACACACGCACACACACACACACACACGCACACACACACATATTAGTTTCATTCAGCCAAAAAGGGTCACGGCTAATTTCTTTTGCAATGGAAGTATATAGTACCCATCAGAGATATCCAAAGCACCAAAGCCAGCTAATTTATCCTGTACGGGGCCCCAGACAGTAGCCCCAAAGTGCCCCCCCCCTCTCCACATACACACACATACACACATACACACACACACACACACACACACACACGTTAGTTTCATTTAGCTGAAAAGGGTCACGGCTAATTTCTTTTGCAATGGAAGTAGTACCCATTAGAGATATCCAAAATACCAAAGCCAGTTATTTTATCCTGTACGGGGCCCAAGAAAATATACATAGCCCCAAACACGGGTAATTTCTTTTGCACTGGAAAAAGTACCTATCAGAGATATTCAACACAACAAAGCCAGTTATTTTATCCTGTACAGAGCCCCAGACAGTAGCTCCACAGTGTCCTATCCATTTTACATGTACTGTGAATCAGCTGAAAATGGTCTTACAAATTCTTTTGTAACGTAAATATCAGGGCCTACTGAACAGAGATATCACAAACACCAAAGCAAGTCATCTTATCCTGTATACGGGGTCCTATAGGTTAGAGCAGCAAAACATCCAAGAAATTTGCAAGGGAAGCATACTTCTGTATAGTGCACAACCGAGATGACCATACGAAAACCAGTCATTTCATCCTGTACTGGGCCCAGTACAGTAGCCATAAAGTGCCCCTCCCCCACATAATTATTATGACATCATTTAGCTGAAAAGAGTCACAGTTGTTTTTCTTTTACAATCGAAGTAGGCCTTAGTTTACATCATAGATACCCAAAACATCAAAGCCAGTTAGGTTTTCCCAGCCAATTTTGCACTTTTGTCGGTTCATTTGATAGAAGGTTCGAATTCGTAAAATGGGTATTCAAAGTGGCTGGTACCCTATATACGTCCATTCAAATTCGCCTTGACTTGCCGAAAAGGGTATTTCAGTCATTAAATTTCGCGAAAGACAGTCAAATTCCAAACGTGTTCATTCAAATTCAAATTATGCTATTTCTTTGTTTCAGACCATTTTAACGTGTCTTTCTATGTGTGTTTTCGTTTCATCTATAAATTACAGTTATAAAGCAGTAAAAGTATCATATTTCTTATCTAGTATAACTGGATTTGGTTGTTCTGTAACGTGTGCTCCTTCTCTTTCATAATATACATGTCATTATAGGCCTATACGTGTACCAGTAATGCAGATTAACTTCATTTTTTATAGTCATGACAGCGCAATAGATACAGACGTATATCTCTAGAAGACATAGAAAGAATTATTAAAAAAAAAGATTTTAGGATCATAACCTTGACTTCCTGGAACTGGCCGACCTCTCGTAATAAAGCGCTCGTAACGGCCAGATAATTAAGTGGCTTCTTACTTCTTCGGATTCAAAAAGCACGTTAAAAAAAAAACTGGTGTCAAAGTCTCTTAAACGAATACGAAAACATGAAATGTTATGATGCTTACAAAACAATAACTACGATGAAAGAAAATAAGGAAAGAGGTCAAGCATGAACATGTCTGTTTAACTGACTGCACAACATGTTAAATTAGACGGCCAGAAATCAATTTGAATGAACGAGCGCAGCATGTGATCACGTGACTATATCATTATGAATTTATGAATGAACGGATATAGTGGAATGGTGCTTGTCTTATATATGGATTTCAGTTGAAAAAGTGTTATTTAGAATAAGGTTAGAGGTAATGTGAAAGTTTCAAAATGAATTTGAATGAAGAGATTATGACATTGAACTACCATGTCATCTAGGCGACATTTTTGCTAAATTTAATTCAACATTAAAGAATTCGATTAAAAAAGGTGCGAAATTGGCCCGGATGCAGGGCCCTTGACAGGTATAGCCCCAAGGTATTCCCACCCCATATGAATTAAGTGTTTTTAGGTGAAAAGAGTCATGTATGCCTATTTTCCTTGGCAGTGGAATTAACAGCTGAGATACGTAAATCACAAACCCATCCAGTCATTTTTATTCTTTCAGGGGCCCCCAGCCAGTAGCTGGAAAGTGCTCCCGTATTATTTTATTCTAAGTGAAAAGAATCACTGCTATAATTTCTTTTGCAATGGAAGTAGTACTCAACAAGGTATCAAAAACACCGAAACCAGTTATATAGCTCTACGGGGCCCCACATGTAATACCACTATCAAGATCTGCATCCCGATCTATTCAATCTGTCAGATCGGGAGAGAGCGGCAAAAGTGTATGGGGACCGGTCTCGTAGCAGCAGCGTTTGGGTGATGGGGTTGGATCTGGCAATTTTACAGATCGGGAAGAAATTTGAACTGGTTCAAAATTTCTTCCCCAACTCCCCATCAAGATTGACCTATTTTGAATCGTAGCTCAAACGGGGAGAGAGCAGTGACAGTGTAAATACCGCGGGATGAGCGTACAATTCCAGGTTTTTCTGACCGTAGTAACAGCGGCACAAGAACGGGAAGTAGTCTAAACTATAGACACCGACGACATGGTCCCGCTGCCGCGCCGCTTTCTTGATCAAAGCACGACCTTCCCGCTTTAACGACGCTCTCACTAAGTGCTCTACTCTCGTATAATATCAAGGCCTGTTCCTACAACGCTTCATTCCTTCTTCGATAACGCTGTTGGCCGCTTTAGCTACGCTGTTCCTACGCTTTCCCAGACTCAATTACTCATGTCTTCCGCTCTCGCCGCTCTAAAATCGAACGTAGCCGATACGCTGGAAAATGTTTGCCAGAACAGCAAAACTGATGATGATGAGGAGGACGTTGTCGTTGTCGCGAAAATGAAGACGAAGGAGCGCATGTTTAAGAAGAAGAAGAGATGCAAAGAATAAAGAGAATAAAGCAAAACACTTTGGAGCTACTGTCTGGGGCCCCGTGCAGGATAAAATATCTGACTTTGGTATTTTGGATATCCGATGGGTACTACTTCCATTGCAAAAGAAATTAGCCATGACCCTTTTCGGCTGAATGAAACCAATATGTGTGTGTGTGTGTGTGTTTGTGTGTGTGTGTGTGTGTGTAAGTGTGTGTGTGTGTGTGTGTAGGGGGCACTTTGGGGCTACTGTCTGGGGCCCCGTACAGGATAAAACAACCGGCTTTAGTGCTTTGGATATCTCTGATGAGTACTACTTCCCATTGCAAAAGAAAGTAGCCGTGAACCTTTTCAGCTTAATAAAATCAATGTGTGTGTGTGTGGGAGGGAGTAAGGGGCAATTTGGGGCAACTGTTTGGGGCCCCGTGCAGGATAAAATAACTGGCTTTGGTATTTTGGATTTCTCTGATGGGTACTACTTCCATTGCAAAAGAAATTAGCCGTGACCCTTTTCAGCTGAATGAAACTATTGTGTGAGTATGTCTGTAGGGGGGGGGGGGGGGGGGCACTTTGGGGCTACTGTCTGGGGCCCCGTACAGGATAGCTGCCTTTGGTGTTTTGTATGTCTCTGATGGGTACTACTTCCATTGCAATGATATTAGCCGTTACTCTTATCAGCTGAATAAAGTCAATGTGTGTGTGTGTGTGTTTGTACGTGGAACTTATAGGGGGTGGGGCACTTTGGGGCTACTGTCTGGGGCCCCGTGCAGGATAAAATAGCTGGCTTTGGTGTTTTGGGTATCTCTGATTGGTACTCCTTCCATTGCAAAAGAAATTAGCCGTGGCTCTTTTCAACTGGATAAAATCAATGTTTGTGTGTGTTTGTACGTAGGGCCTATGGGGGTGGGGCCCTTTGGGGCTACTGTCTGGGGCCCCGTACAGGATAAAATAGCTGGCATTGGTGTTTTGGATATCTCTGATGGGAACTACTTCCATTGCAAAAGAAATTAGCCGTGATCCTTTTCAGCTGAATAACACCATATTTGTGGGGCCCTTTGGGGCTACTGTCTGGGGCCCCGTACAGGATAAAATAGCTGGCATTGCTGTTTTCATGATAAGTACACCCAAAGGAACAATATCCACCAACTTTTGTCCGTGACCCCCTTCGGCTGAATAAATCAATTTTTCGGGGTCCCTTTTTGTGGCCCCTAGGCTTACGGTACAGGATGTGACTTGCCAGCAATTCATTTTATTGACCCTTGGCCATATCCTTATACGATGAGACTATTAAAAAGTGTGACCCTTTTCAGCTGAATAAATGCTATGGGCCCCCGGTCTATTAGGACCTTTACTTTTTATCATTTATATCAATGATTTTTGCAGATCATCCGACGTGTTGTCATTTATACTTTTTGCTGATGATTCAAATATATTCTTTTCACATCAAAATCCAGATAAACTCGTGCACATTGTTAATTCCAAACTGAAAAAAGTGACCCAGTGGATAAGAGCTAATAAATTATCTCTTAATCTGTTGAAAACTAAATATATGTTAAACATTTTATAGAAGCTTTACGTAAAGATAATAATTTTTGGATGACACTGAATTGAACGCGTATCTCATATAGAATTCCTTGGGATTACAGTAGACGATAAACTTTCAGGGAGGCCACATATTGTTAACATTAGTACAATAATTTCACGTAATATTGGTATCATGAATAGACTCAAGTTTCATACTCAATTGCCTTCTTTGCTGACGTTGTATTTCTCTTTAATTTTACCTTATACGGACTTTTAGCATGGGGTAGCGCCCATCAAACTTTATTAGATAGACTACTGTTACTACAAAAAAGGGCACTTCGTGGTATTTGCGGCGTCCCGCCACGTTTCCATACAGATTCATTATTCACTAAATATAAGATTTTAAAAATTAAAGATTTGTATTTTTTTCAACTTGGAGAGTTTATGCTTAATTTCAACGCAAATGCACTTCCCTGTATATTCAATTCAATGTTTACATGGAATCAGTTTTTCCATAATTATCCCACCAGGCAATCTAATGAGTTTTATTTACCCTTTCTGAGAACATTTTTGGCTCAGAATACATTCATATACACAGGCCCTAGATTCTGAAATTCATTAAGTTGCGAAAAAAAAATATCCTTTGTATTCTTTTAAGCGGGAGTTGAAATCCTTTCTGTTAAACCCTCTCTGATGTTTCGTTTTCATTAACCAAGTCCCAGCAACCACAGGGTTCATCATCCAATCATCAATCAATTAATCTCTGAATTCATTATAATGAAATAGCCATCATAATCTTTGCACGGCTGTGTGCAGCCACCAGCTGTTTGAAGCACCTCTTCCAATTCCCTCTTCAAGTCTCTCTTTCGTTTCCTTGATCAGCGTGTAGGCATTCTCTTTCTTCCTTCCTTCTTTCCTTCCATTATTCCATCTATTCTGTCTAGTCGTCTCATGTTGCTGTGTGTATCCTATTTTGTTCCGTCTTGATTTAATTTATACTTGTGCTAAGCATATGCAAATAAGTATTTCATTAGATTTTTCTTGAGTGATTCACAATCTACAAGCTTGCTTTTAAGTGGACCTCTCAGTTCTTTTTTTCCCCCAACTGAAACCTAACCCTGTATTATTTTGCAAGTATACATGCATATATATGTAACTTTATTACTGTATCATTAGATATCATTTGCAAGTTGTATGTATACGATTGTGATATAATTCCTAATTTATACTGTGTTATGTTCTTTTGGAAAAGAGAGAAGAATTAAATAAATGAAAGGAAATGAAATGAAACTTACAATTCAGTGTGAGCATTTTCTGAACATGTTCGTACAGAGGGATGTTTTGAGGGTGATTTAAATGTAATGAATTTTGGCGAGCGAGCGGAGCGAGCGAGTCGAAACATTTTTTATTTCAGATTACAAAACATGGAATTCTTAACATTTTTTGGTTATTAATTCTTTATACTATTCTAATAAAGATATAGTGACGGCCTCATAGATAACGATTTATACCAACAAACTGAGGACTTGAAAAAATAATAATACACATGTACTCTAAATTAGTACGACCCAATCCAAAAGCTTGGTAAAGCTTATAAATCAGTGTGAGCACTTTCTTAACATCTTCGTTCAAAGGAAGTAAAGCACGTTACCCTTGATTCGACAGTTTCCATGAATAGATCACTCTTTATGATTAAAAATTCCCTGAAGTTCATGATGAAAAAATGGCGCAAATCAAGTGCGAAATTCCAACTATGCAACTACCTCCACACGTGTTCCGAAGAGCACAACAGTTGGCCACGTCGCCGGACCCCCGAAATCATTGTCGCGACCCTCCCGGGTCAGCTCTCATAGTGACAGCAGCTCAACGCAGTTGCGTACCCTGGGTCAAGTCATGGGGGGGGGGGGAGGGGGGGGGGAGGGGGGGGGGGAGGGGGGCACCTCGTGGAAAAGTAATTTTGAGGGTGTGTATGTGTGTGCGTGTGTGCGTGTGTATGTGTGTGTGCGCGTGTGTGCGTAGGCTGTCAGTCTGCAAACTTAATTGGGACAATACATAACGGAATGTGATACATTCCACAGCGCAGTCATTGAGCAACACATTGTAAGTTTTCCTTACAAGGATTATGGAATGACGGTGTGAAACGAGAAATTACTGGCAGCAAAATCATGAGAACTGCAAAGCAATTAGATGCGAGCGAGCGGAGCGAGCGAGCTTGAAAATTTTGACATTTTACAGCCAAAAAAACTGCCGTTTGTAGCTATATTTGTTCACTTTGGAAATTAAGGGGGCGCAACTGCTGAAAATTCCTGGCAGCAAAATCAGGTGGATGGTATAGCGATTCGCCGTTAACAGCTACATTTTTCGCTCTTTAGAAATTTAGGGGTGGGGGCGCACGGGAGCAGCTGCTAGCAATTGCTGGCAGCAACATCAGGAGAATGGCATAACGATTAAATGCGAGCGAGCGAAGCGAGTGAGCTTCAAATTTTTGACATCTTACAGTCCAAAAACTGCCGTTTGTAGCTGTATTTTTTCGCTTTGAAATTAAGGGGGGGGCGCATCGGGGGCAACTGCTGGCAATTCTCCCTACCGCATATAGTCGATATCAAGCGATATTACCATGCGATACCGATATCTGATCGATCGCTCTTGGGACGTACACTTCCGGTTTTGCGGTTTACCCACGTCACGTCCTTCATCTATAGATTTTTTTCCCCATAATTTCGTTGTTTTGCATCATCGGCCTAGCATTCATGGGTCCCTTTGCAGAAGAATCCCATTCACCAAAAAGTTACAGAATCAATTAGAAAATAACTCTATTATTCGACAGATTACAAGAATTTAATACGAACTGTGAATACCAGTACTTTGGCGTTCAATGTGCATAAAAGCGTACATTCACACATCGTGCGTTCATAACCGGAAGTTTTAGAGCGCCACACGCGTTCACATTTGGAGAGCTATATGCGATAGGGAGAATTAAAGGCAGCAACATCAGGAGAATGGCATAACGATTGAATGCGAGCGAGCGGAGCGAGCGAGCTTAATAAGAATTTTGACATTTTACAGTCCCAAAACTGCCGTCTGTAGCTATATTGTTCCGTTTTGGAAACTAAGGGAGGGGGGGGGGGGGGGAGAGGTGGCGCACCGGGCGCAATTGCTGGCAATTATACTGTCAGCAACATAAGGAGAATGGCATAACGATTAAATGCAAGCCAGCGAAGGGAGCGAGCTTTAAAATTTTGACATTTTACAATCCAAAAACTGCCGTTTGTAGCTATATTTTCTTGTTTTGGAAATTAAAGGGTGAGGGGCGCATCGGGCGCAACTGGACTGGCAGCAACAAATTGAAAATTAAGACATTTTACAGTAAAAAAAAACCTGCCATTTTAGCAGTCGGTTTATGTTCATGATTGGGGAGGTATGCCCAGTGAGAGGGCGTCGAAGTGACCAAGCGGGGGAAGGATGCCCAAAGTCTGCACTTTAGAGCATCCCCTATTGTTTGTGTCTCTGTGTGTGTGTGTGTGTGTTTCATACTGTACATGGAAATAGCCCAGGTCAAGTCTTTTTATCGGCAATGCAAGGCATTTTAATAATAATAGACTTGTATGTAAAGCAACACTGCAAAATCAATGATCTAGCTTTGATATAATGAAGCGTAAGGTACGAAGGTGTACATTCTATATACATCACATTGCGTAACATTGCAGCGACTCTTTTTGCCGTTCGGATGTTTAGAGTACACGTACTGCGCACATCCTGCTTATATTCAGAATGCCAACCAGGAATCAAGCTGTTCAAATCACAATCTTTTGTCGGTCTGGGCTTTTTGAACAATGTTTCACACTGTACACCTCTTTAATTGAATTACCATTTTGGCGGTTTTCTTTGATAAACGAGTGGAAGGGGGGGGGGGGGGAGCACGTGCCCCTCCCCCCCCCCCCCTCCCCGTAGTTACGCCACTGGCTCAACAGGTATAAAGAAACGGGTAAGTAAAGTTGCATAGCAGCACATAATATAGACTTGTTTCATTCCAAGTTTGGAACAGTGAAGTTGCTAGTCCGTTTATCTGCATTGAATCTGTACAGCTTGTTACACCTACGGCCACGATTGCAGCAGTTTCTGATATAACTTGAGCATTTACGCGATATTGATATTTTGCATGCCACCCGTACCAGAATTTGCGATATATCGCCATGGTTCTATCGCAACGTTTTACAAGTGTATGCGTTGAATCTCTCGCACCGTGGAGAGTACCGCGCTCTCATAGCATGGGCGTCACCAGGAAGTGGTGGTGGTGGGGGGGGGGGGGGGGGGGGTGGGTGCGTTGGGTGCGGACGCACCCCCCTTCAGACAAAAAAAAAAAAAAAAAATCACCACTTCAGTCTGCGAGCGACCTCAACGCCGGACGCTAAGTAATTATTCCTGGATTTTTTGTTTGTTTGTTTTTTACTTTTTTTATATTTTGCACCAGGGACAACAAAATCGTGGGCAAAAAACAAAACAAAACAAAACAAATCTCATCCTGGGCTTTGTCAGCACTGATTTTATACATATCTACTAATATTCTACAGTGTTTACTATTTATCGACCGTAGTTTGTACTGTACATCCATACGGTACGGAGCACGTACACGTTTGCATGTAGGCCTACGTGTGCTACTTACAAGTATTAGTAGAGGCCACTATGTCATCCCGTGAGATTTTCGTGCCAAAATTGATTTTTTTTGTTGCTAACTTTGTCAATTTGGGGGTGCTGAATCCAAAAAACTTTGGTTCCATTTTTTCTGACCACGTCTTCAGCCGCCATTTTGAATTTCAAAATGGCCGCCCTAGCAGACTGTATTTTGATCCATATTTCATAAAGTGAGCATTGTAGAAGCTTAAAATTTGGTGCAAAATGCGTGGGTGTGATGTCAGACACTCTGATAAATCTTTGTCTGATATTGTGGATTGTTTTGATACAATTTGTAGGCTGCCATTTTGAATTTCAAAATGGCTGCCATAGCAAGCTGTATTTTTACCCATATCTCATAAAGTGAGCATTGTAGAAACCTCAAACTTGGTGCAAAATACATCGTTATAATGCCAGACACTCTGATATATCATTTTCTGATACTGTGGATTGCTTTGTAGAGTTTGTAGGCCGCCATCTTGAAATTCAAAATGGCCGCCATAGCGTTTTTACCCATATCTCAGTTTGCAATTATTGTTGAAGCATCAAATTTTCAAGAATGCACATGCTTGTGGTGTCCAACGGTCCAGTACAGCTGTTTCCTAATTGTGGATCATTAGATAGGCCACCATGTTGAAAATCAAGATGGCCGCCATAGAAAACATAATCATAATACTGTGGTAAGCGCCTTAGATGAATGTGCCAAAATTGTCCTAGTTAGACTGAATTCATTTCCAGTTCACGCAGAATGACAGCCATCTCTCAATTCAAAATAGCCGCCATAATTTCAATATGAAAGGATGAGGTTCTAATAACGTCATCAAGAGATACTGAGGGGCAAAAACTGCGTAAGGGTGGGGGGAGGGGGCTTACCACAGTCCGATAGTGTGGGCAAGCGTGTAAGCGTTAGGGCATACATCCCGTATAGCCAAAAAACCGCTAAAACGGTTCGTTTTTGCCTCTCGGGAAACACGTTATTTTGCGTTGTGGAACCTCGTTAATGATTATATTTAATCCCAATCAATGAATATTTGTACAAAAGCAAGCATTGATGCAATTGAAGGTGATCTTCAAAAACTTGATGCTGCCTCAAAAGAATGAAGACAAACAAGGCAAAGTCTCGCAATGGCAACAAATGCTATGGTCACCCTACCAGGCATCCCATTTACAAGCTTGTTTGTTGGCTATAAACTGAAACACTTAAGGTTTGCTAGATAATTATATTTCTGGAATAACACAGAATGAAGATCATGGAATACGTAGGCTTTTTCCTGATTGCCCTTGAGTGGGTCATCTTCAATTACTAGTATCAAGACTTCCAAGATGCTTACTGCTGTACAGCCAATGATTCTAAAACTACAAAGGAGTAATGATAGCTCAGTTCTGTGGCGCTTGCACCCATCAGAATTCCTCCAAAACTTAGAAAATCATCACACGAGGGTAATGTAAGAAATTGTCACTGCCTTGAAGGTGATGAATGTGGTGTTTGGCAGCCAGGTGTCAGAAACATTCAAGGGAGATACTCTAGAAAAAGAAGGGCAGTTTTAATGTTCTGTACTAAGAATTTGTATCTGAGAGAATTAGAATATATAAATCTCTGGAATATTGTGAGAAAGGCCAGACATTCAGCTCGTGCAAAAAAATACACCATGTAAGATTGGATCCAAAGTCATTAAGCTTAAGGGATCACCAATTCTTCGTAACATTTCTACTGGTTCTACAGCCTGATAGACCTGTGATCATTATCCAGTCATTTCTGAACGATACAATTATTGAAAGATATAAGTTCTAAGCAATTCCACAATCACTCTTCATCTCACTGTTTCATGACCTTCTCCTCATTCTCACTATGAAGGATTCATTTTCCTTCCCATGCCTTAGAAAATCACAAAACTAAGCCAAATAATCAGCCTGAAAGTTGAAATACTGAGCAGTCAATTCCATCTGACACAGAGACCACATCATGGAAAAAAAAAAGAGTTCATCAAAGATGCCATGGGAGTTGCTGTCACCCGTCACTCACAATAGATAGCCTCATTCCATTGTATGTATTACAGCAACGGGAAAATCAGAGATATTGATGATTATTGCGTAGACTCTAACATTTCAATTATCCTGATGGATCTTGGAGGTTTGCTTCACTTACTGCATTGCATGTTCTCTGCGCCATCACTGGAAAATTAACTGATAAAGGTACAATTGACAATTTTGAGAGATTATGCTCTGCGGTTTGTTGTGAAAAAACAAGAAAAATTAAAGGTCTGCTTTTCACGCCTTTCATGGTGCTGGCTGAAGTTGAAAATTTGAGGATGTCTCCAAGAGTAGATGGACCAAGAAGTATCCAAACCTTGAATCATGCAGAATGTGCTATGACACAGTCCGTGCCTTCCAGAAGTTTGGCGTGAATGACTTCAATCAGGACAATTTCCTGCTTTACCCTCGTAGAGACTTGATACAATATATCCAGAGAACGAACCTCGTAAACTCTCACAACCAAATTTCTGCCTCTGATACCTATAAATATGATATATTAGATTGTAGATATTTCCAAAGGGTATGCATAAATCGTTCAATTATTATAAAATGCTTCGAGCTTCCTACACCAACGGTAGCCACAGAATTCATTATCATGCTCAAAAGCAAGAAATACAAAAGTCATTATTTCTTGAAGAATTTAGAACTAATTCTCCCCTGTGTACAGCTTTAGAGTGCTGTTTCTTTAAAAACACGTGTAGGGAATGAGCCTATAGAAAACATTTGATTATCTAAGTGACTATCCCACGAATTATTAGAGTATATAGGGCTAATATTGTAAGTTCTTACAACCAAATCGTCTAAATGGGGCATTATTCAGTCACTCAGACACAGTTATTAAGATTTTTTTTTGAAAGTCATTTTGTTCTTAACATCAAAATCCCATGATTTCCCATTCACAAATTTTACCCAAACGCAATGCTGTTAAAGGAATGTTTCACATGGCAGCCTCTTTGAATTTCTACACAACAGTGTACCTACAGGACAGGAAACACTTCCGCTTACGCAATATTCAATGAAGTGATTGACTTATACATGAGTGTTTCACCATGCTTGGGTTTGCAGTTTAAATATCTTACAGCACCAATTATGGTCGAAATATATCTTGAATTTCAAGAGTGGCGATTAATACAAATAATCCGTATCCGGGCACTTACCCCCTGGGCAACTACCCTCCGGATAACTACCACCCGGATAATTACCCCCCAGGTCTATTCCCCCTTACTTATAGGGCAACTACCCCCCGGACAACTACCCTCCTAGGGCAATCACCCTCCAGGGCCATTACCCCCTAGGAAAACTACCACCCGGTCATCTACCCTCCTAGGGCAACTACCCCCAAGGGCAATTACCCCTAGGACATCTACCCCCCGGATAACTACCCCCTGGGTAACTACCCCCTGGATGACTACCCCCCGGATAACTACCCCCCAGATAACTACCACCCGGATAACTACCCCCTGGATAACTACCCCCCGGATAACTACCCCCTGGATAACTACCCCCCGGAGAACTACCCCCCGGATAACTACCCCCCGGATAACTACCCCCCGGATAACTACCCCCAGGATAACTACCACCCGGATAATTACTCCCCGGATAACTACCCCCAGGATAACTACCACCCGGATTACTACCCCCCCCCCCCCATTAACAATACCCCGAACCCCCTCCCCCCCCCCCGCCCCCTCCTGATACTTACCTACTGGACAACCCTCCCTCCCCGCCCCCCGAAAGTTACCACCCGTCGTATATTTTCCATAAGTTCATAACACCATATCAGAAGATGCACCTTTCTCTTACACTGTCATCACTCTTTTGGCTTGTCATTTATTTTCTACCGTTATAACACATGATAGACGATAAACATAAGAAAAGGAGAGTTGATTTCACTGCAATTCATATTCCCTTAACATTAGCGAGGGACTCTTCGATATAAAGCCATAATTTCTGATAGGATCCGGGCACGGTTTTATGAAAGTTATCAGTCCTGACAAGCTGTCAGTTCCACACAATTACCAATCGTTGTAGGTCGATCAAAGCAGGTCCATGGTAACAAGTCAGTGACTCGAGCTTATCAATCAAGCAGAACCCATGGTTTTATTGAAATTATTAGATACTAACAAGATGTCATAACTGGCAACTTTTATCAAAAGGTGCCCTAATCTGTCATGAGAGTAAAATTACAGCTTGTTTTACATACAAGTAGAATTGTGCTAGTTTTCAAATTAAATGTTCTCGACACTTTAAGAGGAAATCCAGTTCAAATATAAGTTAGTCTCATTAGAAAGAGTAAAATATTACGAGTTTAACGGTATTTTTTTTTTTTACAAAACACCCCTAGTTGTTAACGAAGTCTTTTGTCCTGCACCCTCTTTTTGAATAGATCTAGGGAGAGTTGTAGTTGACAGAATCCTTTTTACATTATAGGGCTGCTCTGTTTTATCCCGGCCATTTCAAGAGTATTTTTTTTTTCTCAAAAAATTGAATCCTTCTTGGAATAACATGCTCTTTAATATTTCGTAAGGGGTTTCTAATTATCTCACCCAAAAGATGTTTAAAACCTGAAGTTAGGTCTCGACCAAAACCAGACGATATGAAAAAATGTTGGTTTTTTTTTCAATTCAAATAGCTAATGTGTTCGAAAATAACAATGAGAGACGTAATTTTCTGGGGGAGAGTTATTGTAAGAGGGGTGATTGTTTGGAGCCTAATTTTAATAAGGAGTAATTGTCAAGGGAGGTAATGTTCTGCAGTGATCATACCAAGGATGTGACAATCTCTTCCCACATCCTTGATATACTAGTTGTTAATATGCCCAATAATGCAGTAGGGCAATTCTGAAATGAGCGTTAACGGTATAACAGTAAAATAGTTACAAATTTGATGAAACAATGCAAAGAAAGCAAATTAAGACAGAGACGAAGTACACAAATAAAGATACAGTGCACTCCCGTTACAACGAACACGGTTATAACGAAATTTCGTTATAACGAAGCAAAACTTCTGGTCCCAAAATTATCGCCATTAAAGTCTATGGTACAAAATTCGCTTATAACGAAGACGGTTATAACAAAATTTTCGTTATCACGAAGTCTTTTCTGAGCGCCACTGACAAAGAAAAACAAAAGAAATGCGCTCCGTTATAACGAAATGCGGATCGCATTCGAAAATGCGTAGCGGAACAAGCATTATTAAAGCGTCTCTGCATGAGCGAACGCATCATTAAATGTTCACTCCGTGTTTCACGCACAGTTTCCGAGGGGAACTTGCGTTGTTGTAATAAAATAATTTGAATTCAGATAAGGTTTGTTTCATTGTTCCGAAGTCCTTTAATACAAAACACACAGATTCTGATACAACTAAATGTCCGTTAGCTCGGAAATGAAAGAGGGTTTGTTATTAAGCACATTTTGGCGTTATTCCAAAGGTTCGTTAATTCGATAATAAAATATGGTCCTTATTGTTATTCTTATACGGTTCGTTAGTCCGAAAATGATAGGAATTCAAAACGTTCGTTAATCGGAACATTACAAAAAGTATCGTTAATCCATGGTGGAAAAAGGAGAGTACACTAACAAAACTTAAGAATTGCAATCTTTATAATCGTCTTAAGATAAATAAATCTTCGAAATAACTAACCTTTCTCATTTTTTTTTTTCATTAACAAAATTTCTTCGGAATAACGAACCTTATTTCATTTTCGGATGAAAAAGCCTTCGGAACAACGGACTTTCTGACTAGTGAACCTTTTTCTTTTTTTTTTTTTGATTTATAAACCTTCAGAATGACGAACCTCATTTCATTTTCAGATCAACGAACCTTCGGAAAATGAACAATATATTATTTTGATCTAGATTATGAACTTTCGGAATAATGATTCTGCGGAAATGCGAACCTTCACATAAACAAACCATCGGAATCCCGGGAATGGCGAAACTTCGGAATAAGGAGTCTTCGGAGTAACGTACTTTAGTAAGAAAAGAACCTTTGGAATAGCGAACTGTAACCAAATCCTACACCGTCATTTTCTACACATGTGTGACAACACAAACAACTTTATGCTCTTTTTAAAATGTAATATTTAAACGAAATTAAAAAGGTATTCTCCCATTTCACATAGCTTTCCAGCGTATGATGAGGATTCAACAAACAAAATTTTTTTATGCGTGGTTTCCTTCTTTTCGTTATACATTGCATATTATATTTGTTCGGTTACAACGAAATTTCGTTAAAACGAAAAAAAAAAAAAAAAACTGCCGGTCCTGAGCATTTCGTTTTAACGGGAGTGCACTGCACATGAACACACACGAGATAAATCCCTTGTAATGAGAGAAAGAGGAAAGGTGAGTTATGAATGACAGGAATAGACTACCTTCACAGTGGACAGAGAAAAGCGAGAGGGAAGAGGAAGATGATGGGTCAAAACCAGGGCACGTGAGGCATGAGATATAAGCTCCTCAAAATAAAGAAGTGTTACATGGAGTTGTGGTAAACGATAGACAATTGTGGTTAAAAAATATTGCAAAAAGTTTAACTCATTCTGAAGTGTAACATTTCTTCAAAATGTCTTTAGTTCAATGGTAAAGGCATTCAAACTTAAAACTTCTTTTATACTATACTATCAAGAGAAATCCGAAATTTCGGAACAGTAAAAGAAAATACAGATTTAGCGAAAATAGTTTGGTTAAAGGCATTGACATTTACTGGATTACCGGGTAGGATATGAAGGGACAGCTTCGTTTTTTATGAACATAGAGTCAAAATACAGAGGGAGAAATTAAGCTTTTACATAAATTGTCCTAAGTGCAAACGATACAAATCGTAAATCTTTAAGATGTTGTTTTCATAAAATGATGTATCAGTATGGCATCTCCGTGATTCCTGGCAAATAATACAAAGAACTTCGTTTCCTGTAGTAATGATATTCTTTTTATTAAAGGTAAGATGGGGGGGGGGGGGGGGCAATGACCCGGGAGGTAGTTACCCAGGGGGTAATTGGCGTGGTGCACTGTCCTGGGGTAATTTTCGTCTTGATAGTTATAGGGGAGGGGGAGTTGTAGGCTTGCTTATCCGGGGTAATCATCCTCGGGAAGTTATTGGAGGGTGTAGTTATCGGGTGGAAGTTATCTGGGGTCTAGTTATCGGAGGAGGGGGTAATTAACCTGGGGATAATTATCCTGGTGGTAATTATCGGGGGGGGGGGGGGTAGTTATCCGGAGGGTAATTATCCGGGGGGGGGGGGGTGATTATCCGGGGGTAATTATCCGGGGGGTAATTATCCGAGGGGTAATTATCCGGGGGGTAGTTATCCGGGGGGTAGTTATCCGGGGGGTAGTTATCCTGGGGGTAGTTACCCAGGGGGTAGTTCTCCGGGGGGTAGTTACCCAGGGGGTAGTTCTCCGGGGGGTAGTTATCCAGGGGGTAGTTCTCCGGGGGGTAGTTATCCAGGGGGTAGTTATCCGGGTGGTAGTTATCCAGGGGGTAGTTATCCGAGGGGGTAGTTATCCAGGGGTAGTTATCCGAGGGGTAGTTATCCAGGGGGTAGTTTTCCTAAGGGGGAATTGCCCTGGGGGGTGATTGCCCTTGGAGGGTAGTTGTCCGGGGGGTAGTTGTCCTAGGGGGTAATTACCCTGGAGGGTAATTGCCTTTGGAGGGTAGTTGTCCGGGGGGTAGTTGCCCTAGGGGGGAATTGTCCTGGGGGGTAATTATCCGGGTGGTAGTTATCCGGAGGGTGGTTTTCCAGGGGGTACTGTTCCTAGAACCCAAATAATCCATTAAATACATAATGTATAGGCCCTATGTGCGTGTGTGTTTTAAAGAATGTACACTGTACGCCACCATAAACATTGATATGTCTAAAAGTTGCTTGTAACCAGAGATATTAGCTGGAAAGCAGCCATTTTGAATTCTAAGAAGGCAGACTTGAAAGTGATCTGAAATTTTTGGGAGGGGAAAAGTGCATCTGTATGTTCAAGATCATGAACCCGGTTTATGCCCGAAATTTGAACTGTCTGTATTTCGTACAACATGAGAAATAGGTCAAAATATACATTCTGGTATGGCGGCCATTTTGAATTTCAAGATGGCCACCATTGATATCAAAATGAACCATCCTTTCAGAAAAAGATGTTTCAGAATGTCTGACAACATACGCATGCTTTCTGCACCAAATTAGAACCTTACACAATGCATACGATGAGATACCGGTCCAATTACATTTGTTATAGTAGCCATTTTGAAATTCAAGATGGCCGCTACGGAAAATGATCCATCACTAAATAAAAGAATGTATATATTAGCATGACTGACATCATATGCGTGCTTTTTGCCTCAAATTTATACCCTACATAATGCCTACAACCTGAGATATAGGAAAAAATATATTTAGCTATGGCGGCCATTTTGAATTTCAAGATGGCTGCCTAAAAATTGTATCAAAGCTATCTACAATATTAGAAAATGGTGTATCAGAATGTCTGACATCACAAACATGCTTTTTACATCAAATCTGAACCTTCTACGATGCTCACATTATGAGAATTGGGTCAAAATACAGTTTGCTATGGCGGCCATTTTTAAATTCAAAATGGCGACTGAAGACGTGGTCGGAAAAAATGGAACTAAAGTTTTTTGGATTCAGCACCCCCAAATTGACCAAGTTAGCTAAAAAAATCAATTTTGGCACGAAAATCTCACGGGACCCGAATATTTCGACATAGTAGACTGTACTATATGTAGGGTCTAAGTACAGCACGTTACTTCTGACAAATCCATATTGATAATGCGAGCCCAAGTGCGAGCCTTAGCCTCATAATAAATAAAAAAAAATTGAGGGGCAAGTATATCATTTTGTCCACCCCAATAATACCCGAGACGAGAAGATTTTCTTGCATTTTGACAGAAAAAAAAGTTTACCCCCATGAAAACATTGGAAGGGCAAGCACATTATAAATATGCCCCCATAACTAGTGAGATAGGAAGATAAAGAGTTTGTTCGCAAAAACCGATAAGTCCATATTTGCCAAATGGAGATATTTGCGATTAAAGGTCAAGAAAAATAAAAATGATAAGAAAACTTTGGCTTCTTTTGACCATAACTTCAAAATTTACCTTTATATGTAGTGACCAATATATTATTTAAAAGGTATTATTTTGTACTCTATAACAGAGACCATACTTCAAATTCTTCAAAAATGGACTTATCGGTTTGTGCGAACAAACTCTTCAGATTTGCTTGCTTTTTTGACAGAAAGAAAAGTTGCCTCCATAGAATTTTCGAGGGGCAAGCGCACCATATCTGCCCCATCCCATATAATTATAATTCCCGAGATGAAAAGATTTTCTTGCTTTTTTTTGTTAGAAATCTGTCCAATTATTTCACCCAAAGGGTGCACCAAATCTGTCATTTTACTTAAAAAAAAAGCAAAATGCAAAAAGGGGATATTATCTCCTTTCAATTAACAATGAACCCTTTCCCAATGGCGTAGCCAAGGGGGTGGGGGCAGTCGCCCCCCCCCCCCCGCCCCAAGATTTTGACCCGGGATTTAATCGAATATGGGAGAGGTATCTTACCATCCTCCCATTGCCTTGTCCCTTCTATAGACTTAGTACACTATGGGGAATGACAATTTCCGGATTTTACACAGAAAGTGTGCTTCAGATCGCTTTATTTCAATTCTACAAATTCAAAAGCTCCGTCGAGCGGGAGGGGGTATCCCCCTCCCACATCCATCCCCTAACCTCTACCTCACTGTACTTTGTACATACACAGAGTTGATGCACACTCGAAATAAGAGCCATTAACATTTCACCGGAAAAAAAAATTGTTTTAATGATTATTTTAGGGGCCTGATAAAAAAATCAAGTACAGTTGTATTGCACCAAAAAATTGCACCAGATCGCTGAATTTCAGGTCTGAAAATACAAAATCATCTTCGTTTGGGAGAAGTGCCCCTTATGTACACTCTCGGGTGTGCCTGCTTTTTTCTGTTTGATTGTTTAACAGACAGCGTTCATAGGCATACAAGAAATCTATTAAATTACACCATTTTATAGGTAAATTGTTTAATAATGATTTACATCAAAATGTACTGCTACCTTCGTGGGACTGTTTCAAGTCGATAAAACACACAAAAACCAGCATCAAATTGCACCATTTACAACATCAAAATGCAAAAAGTTCTGACCATGAGAGGGGGACAACCCCCTCCCACACCCTAAACTTTCGCTCGCTCCGCTCGCTCGGGCTCGGTTGCGTTCATGACATCACCAAGAATTAATACAAAAAGTTTATTTAAATAACACCATTCTATAAGTTTACTTAAATGATACCATTCTATAGGCAAATTGTTAATTAACAATTTTCATCAAAATGTACTGCTACCTAAAACAAGAAGGACTGTTTAAAGCCGATAAAACACACAAAAACCAGCATCAAATTGCACCATTTAACAACATCAAAATGCAAAAAGTTCTCACCGTTGGGGGGACACCCCCTCCCACATCCTCCCAACCCTCCCCCTCGCTCACTCCGTTCGCTCTTGTTTCGTCGTGTTCATGAATATGCAAGGAGGTACATTGTACCTCGATCCTTTACATGTACATGTATGTACTGTACAGCAAAAGTAGGGAGATCTCTGAGGTAAGACAAGCACGCAACTCGCATTCTGGTTGTCGCCGCATCTTTTTTATTCAGGCTTCTGATAGTTAACGATCTGATCGACGTGATTCAAATTCACGTAAATGGTTTGATACGATGTTAGAATGTGTAATCATCACATTGCTTATCTTTGAGAGTCGTAAGAATGAAGGCATGAAAGGACGAGAACAGCGTGAAGGAAAATGATATACATGTTGTTTATGGGTGGTCTGTCGCCGAGTATGTTTGGCGACATGTAAACTGCGCAAGCACATGGACTCCGCAGTTGCCTGTATTTTCCGTCAGTGCACGGGCTTTCGCATCACCCTTCTCTTTTGGCTTTAGGCCACTAGGCCACCGAAATTGCTGCTGAAAACAAGACTGGATGTGGTGAAAATACGATCGTCGATTGGGCAGTTCGAACCGAGGGTAGTGAGGGAGATTTATTTGATATCATTTTTGAATTATTTTCAATAAAATGATTTTGATATAGGGTACAGTTTGAAATTCAAAGTAAAGAAAACAGATTTTGCGTAAATATTCCTAGAAGAATGATAAACGATAAATATATTCAAATAACAACAACAACGAAGCTCGCTTTGTGCTAGGCCGACCAGACGCCGTGCGAACCAAAGAGTATAGAAGCGCACACAGTGCGCTATCCAAAGAGGGAACACTCTCGGACCGATTTTGCGTAGTACGCTTGTGGAGCCGGGATATGTAAAAACGCCAGGATATGAAGGTCAAAATTCGTCACAGACTTTTCAAGAACATGCTGAAAGAGTACAAATTCGTCTTCCTCCCTTCTCCTCACCACAAAATCTCCCCCCGATCAGCTGGGCACCCCTGGATTCGCCATACATGAAATTTCAGTCATTCATTTTTTCATTGCACTTACTTATCTTTCTTTTTCGGTTCGACAGGAGATATTTTTTTTTTTCAAGATTCAAGATTCAAATTTATTTTCACTTCCATCAAATAAGCAAAGTAATTATTTATATTGCATATGTACACGATATTTGTAATGATTGCAGAATGTGATTTAACAAAGTACATATGAAAATGAGTAGCAGATGAAAAAAACCCCGCAATTATATCGTTAATATATAAATAAAGCGTAAATGGAGATGGAAATGGAGGGTCCCACTATAAGAAGCAATGCTTGTACGATACGGGACCCTCAGAAAATATACAACACAGCAATATAAAACAAAATAAAACGAACCGATGTCAACTGACATGAAATCAAAATAATTGGGAAGAAGGGAAAAAAGAAAGAAAAAATTGAAAAAAAAGGGGAAAAAAGACTCTCAGGTTTCAACTCTTCCCCCCCCCCCCCCCCGGGGGGGGGGGGGGGGGGGGGAGGAACACATGTTAACAAATGATCATAATTTATCACCATAAAGATGCTATCTGCCAAGTTTGGCAAAAATTCCTCATTTTTCAAGAAGATATCGTGGATATGTAAGAAATTTCCCGTCCGTCATCCTCCCACCCTCCATCAGAGGGCATCCCATGCAGGATCAGCCATTATAGTTAAACGTGATATTTCAGTCACTAATGTCTTCATACCACTAACTTAAAGGGAAAATGCAGTCCAAATATAAGATAGTCGGATAAGAAAGTGTAAAATATTACAAGTTCAAAGGTATAAATTTGATCGAAATAATAAATAAGGAAGTTATGAGTGCCATTTTGAAGTTTCGCTATTTTTTTTTTGGGGGGGGGGAGGGAACAGTTCTTGAACAGTCGATATGAATTATGAAAATGGAAAAGAGAGCAGTTCATTCCTTCACAACTTATAGTTTGTACACAAAATGTTGAAATTTCCAGTTTTTTTTATTCAAACGTAATTATGCCTGAGGCTAAAATCCTCATATGGGTAATTCCATTAAAAAGGGTCCCACTAGTTTAATGCCCCTTCTATTTGCTTCATATTGTCATTGCTTACAATTTACATACCCTAAATCAATTTCACTTCTGAATACTCTTATTTAGGTTTCTTCATTTTTCAAGTAAAATATAGAAATTGCTTTTTCAAGGTTCCACATGAATTTTGACAAAAATTGCAAAATCACAACGTTTTGGGGCAAAATTGTGTGTCATTTTACTGTAACACCAGTATAGACAGATTTACAGCTTGTTTGTGGATTAAACTCTATTTTAAGCGGTCAAAAATGATAAAAGACGAGCAAATTTTGAACACTATTGATATAATTCATGCATCGATAATTGATACACATTTGCGCTTGTAAATCCCAAGAAAGACGTTTCACGTGTAAGTTTTGGTGTCCCCATAATTGCTCACACGAGAAACCTAAATTTATGAGTGTGGAATCCATATTAAGGACCAGTGTTGAACTGTTTGTTGTTATTTTGGTAGCAATCACATAGTTTAAAAGATTTCAAGAGAAAATTGGGGTAAATAAATAAATTTGAAAAAAAGACCAAATTATAATTTTTACACACGTGGCTTTGGTTTCCCCTTAAATATGCACTATGATAGCTATTTTTTTGTGTGTCTTATCACAACAATATTTGCTCCTCATTGGCATATTTTACAATGTAGCTGTGGTTTATTTGTAACAGGTATCAAAAATTGACCACTCTATTAATTTGAAAATTGCAAAAATAATATTTGGTGTCCCCCTTACACGAGAAACATTGAAGAATCTTTTTCCGGGCCAAAAATAGGGGTTGTGTCATTTTTTCAATAGTATAGTTAATTTCTTACTTCAAAATAATCACTTCTATTGAAGCAAACATAGAACTAGTTTGAAATATGTGGTAAGATGCCAAAATGGATGGATCACCGTGTAAGGGGGACACCAATGGTGTCCCCTTTACATAGTGAACCAGTTTTTCCCCATACACTGCAATTTGGTATTCTGACTTCCTTTAATTTCAGTTTAGAATGTTAATTTTCAGTCAGTTTTCAAGGGACTTACTCATGAATTTTTTTTAAAGTTATGTTGAACAAAAATCTGATTTTATTGGCAAAATATTAATGCCACAAAGTGGGTCCCTATTTTATGGAATTACCCACATACATGTATCTAACTGATCACTATTCGGAAGTGATTCAACCAGGAATAACGTCATGTTTTCGACTTGATTGACAGAAACAGTGAATTTTCCTCACTTCTTTTGGACATGATCAATAGAAAATTGTGTGGGTATGACAAGGTTAGCTCTCTCATTCGCATATTCATATGCGTATGAGAATTATTTTGGAGAAATTATCAAAACTTCAAAATTTAGACTAATATATAGATGGACTGGATTCCCTCTTTAACTCTATCTTTTGCGGTTCAAAAGAAGAAGATTCTTTTTCAAAAAAGATCCAGAATTTAGGGGCTCTCAGGCTTTTAACCCCCCCCCCCCCCCACCCCCTTGGCAGTCCGGGGAGGGGCTCTTGATCACCAAAGAGATGCTTTCTGCCAAGTTTGATGACAATTCCTCACATGATTTTTAAATTTCCCGGCAGCATTTTTCTATTTCCCGGTAAAATTGAACGTTTTAACCAGGGAGGTGGGCACCTCCCTGTTTTAACATTTCCCGTTGATGTTGTTTTCGAGATGTTTACATTACCGGCGAGATGTTTTTACTTTTCCCGGCGTTATCATACATCCCGGGGATGTTTGACGAAGAATTTAAGTTGAACTTCAAATTAAGATTGACTAAAGATTATGGTATGTTGTGTGTGTGTCTTCAATGTTGCTTAACTTTCTTATGAAAATGAAGATTTCTTGACCTTTTTCATGTAGCCATTGATACTACATGATAAAGTAAATAACAAAGGAATTATTCTGTGAACGGTATTAAATAATAATTTGAAGTGGGTGCTGATTAGGCTAATGCAATTGAGCAGGAAAACCAGTGGCATACCATAATTTTTAGTCAATCTTAAATTAAGTTCAACTTCGTGATCCCCGGCCACCCCGGCCTTGTTAAAAATCTCGTTGTGAACTCCTAAATCCCGGCTCAAATGCCTACTTACCCAATATTCGTTCACGAAACGGGAGAAAATATCTATGGTGTGATGCTTTGCAGGCTTATCATGTATCCCGACCAGACGCCATGCTTCGGCACTTGTGTACAGCGACAGGGCTGTACACGAGCACTACTAGTAATAAGGCCTTATGGAAAGGAACAGTACAGTACATCACATGTGTACATTAGTACGGCAACAGACCAAACATGAAACCAGGGAGTCTTTCAGTCGCACTGCGTGCGCTCCTATATTCTTTGGTGATAACGTCATCAAGAACAAGGGAAAATACCCAATATACTGTGAATGATTGACCAATGAGATCGCAG
This sequence comes from Diadema antillarum, assembly GCF_040938485.1. Taxonomy (NCBI): domain Eukaryota; kingdom Metazoa; phylum Echinodermata; class Echinoidea; order Diadematoida; family Diadematidae; genus Diadema; species Diadema antillarum. Next base: position 174,706 of record NW_027272109.1, on the reverse strand, counting down.
TATACAGGATGTCGTAACATATGCTGTTTATCATTGGATGAATGCTCTGACCTATTAAGGGAAAAAAACACACACACACCCATGAATAACAACGAGGATCGCCATTTTGTAAAAATATGTCGGTACTTCTGTTCATTTTTCTCACGATCCGACTTGACTCAAATTCACGCAAATGATTTGAAGCGATGTTGAAACTTATATCTTTATTACAACTTACCTTTCAGTGCTAGAAAAAAGGTGGCAGCGAGGCCAACACAATGTAGAAAAATGGTGAACATATTGTTAATGGTACGTGTAGCCAGACAAGCCCCTCGAGTAGATCACTTAACTGTGCTGTATGTGTACAGTTGATGTATGCGATGCACCATCCATGGCCGGGTACAGTTGATGTATGCGATGCACTATGGAACGCCATTAAGGAAACAAAACAAAATTCATTTCACTCCAGCCAATATTCATTTCACTTTTAACAAATACATTTCACTCACAAACATTGATTTTACTTTTTATAAAAATACATTTCACTTTTCACAATAATACATTTCACTTTTAAATTAAAATTCATTTCACTTTTCACAAAAATACATTTCACTTTTGCATTAAACTTCTTCTCACTTTTCAGAAAAATACATTTCACTTTTGAATTAAAATTCATTTCACTTTTCACAAAAATACATTTCACTTTTACATAAAGATTCATTTCACTTTTCATAAAAATACATTTCACTTTAAGATACAAATTCATTTCACTCTTCACAAAAATACATTTCACTTTGGCGTACCATATCACTCAGACGAAACCATTTCACTGCGCTAAAAAACCATTTCACTCTGATAAAACCATTTCACTCTGATACAAAAAAAATACGTTCCTCTTTTTTCCCGGCCAAAAGGTGGCGCCAGTCTGAGAGGAGTCACAGTGCCATGGCACTTTGTTAGCACTGAGCTGAGGTGAGTAGCCGGCCAGCTGGCCGGCTGGCTATGCATGCAGTACCTAGATTTACTGAGTAGCCAGTCAGTCGGCAAGCCCGAAAAAATCCGTCTAGAATATCCAAGTCCTCGCACGCGAGTTGACCCCGCAAGTCATAGAGAGCGCGATTGGAGAATCGTTTTGAAATGCTATTTTGTTGATTTTTCCAAGAACGACATGAAAGATTATCAACTTCGTGGCTAACTAATTGCAGATGTTCCGGAAATAATGGATACAGATATTCTTCTAAAATTCTCCTAAAAGTCTTCTTTTTCATCGTGGGGCACCAACAAAAGTTATATCATGTAAAAGGAAATTTATTCAGCTTTAAGATGATACCTAAAAGTGTAATGTGATGATTTGTAGATGGGTCAGCAGCCAGCTGATATCATAGGGATGTCATTCCTTTTTTTTTCTCGGCACGAAATCGCGAAGTACTGTACTGTCCCACATATAGAAATTGACGTGTGTCCTCGATGCCTTTGTACGTGTGTGTTACTGTATGAGCGACCCCAGCGTAAATACACGTGGTCAGTTTCGAGCGTCTAGCTGTGATATACTGTACTTGTGTCTGTCATTAGACATTACGTACTAATAGTCTACAGCCTCTTGCTGGGCCTCCCTCTCTCTCTCTCCCTCTCTTTTTTTGATTATATGTCTTGTTCTTGTTATTCATAATACAATGTATGTTTGTTTTGTTTGCTTTTGTCCACCCTTCTGATTTCGTCAACAGGAAGTGTCTGATTCTCAGTTTCATTCTGCCATCAATCATTCACATCACTCTCTCTCAATTCAAAGCATCCTAAGCATCCACTCAAATACATTATAACCACTACTTATACCGTTCACTCCGCTAAAGTGAACACAGTTACATTATATCGAAATTCCGCTTACATTATCCACTTTTTTGTCCCCGCCGAACGAGTTCGAGCAGGGGACTATGAAACGGGCTCCGTACGTGTGTGTGTCCGTGTGTCCGTCCGTGTGTCCGTCCGTCCGTGTGTCCGTGTGTGCGTCCGTGTGTGATCAAAATCTTCAATTTGCTACTTCTCTGTCATTTATGAGCCAATTTTGATTCTGTTTGCTTTATATGATAGCACTACATGGGAGCTTTGAAACTTCTACACAGAATTTCAGTCGTGACCTTTGACCTTGACCTTTGACCTATATTGTACATTTTGCTACAAAATGCTACTCCTTCGCCATTTCTAACCCGATTTCGATTCCGTTTGCTTTACGTGATGGCACTAGGTGAGGGCTTCAAAACTTCTACACAGAATTTTGACCTTTGACTTCTTTGACCTTTGACCTTGATTTTTTGACCTATATTGTACATTTTGCTACAGAATGCTACTCCTTCGCCATTTCTAACCCGATTTCGATTCCGTTTGCTTTATGTGATGGCACTAGGTGAGGGCTTCAAAACTTCTACACAGAATTTTGACCTTTGACTTCTTTGACCTTTGACCTTGATTTTTGACCTATATTGTACATTTTGCTACGAAATGCTACTCCTTCGCCATTTTTAACCCGATTTCGATTCCATTTGCTTTATATGATGGCACTAGTTGAGGGCTTCAAAACTTCTACACAGAATTTTGACCTTTGACTTCTTTGACCTTTGACCTTGATTTTTGACCTATATTGTGCATTTTGCTACAGAATGCTACTCCTGCGCCATTTCTAACCCGATTTCGATTCCGTTTGCTTTATGTGATAGCACTAGGTGAGGGCTTCAAAACTTCTACACAGAATTTTGACCTTTGTCTTCTTTGACCTTTGACCTTGATTTTTGACCTATATTGTACATTGGCTACAAAATGCTACTCCTTCGCCATTTCTAACCCAATTTCGATTCCATTTGCTTTATGTGATGGCACTAGGTGAGGGCTTCAAAACTTCTACACAGAATTTTGACCTTTGACTTCTTTGACCTTTGACCTTGATTTTTTACCTATATTGCACATTTTGTTACAAAATGCTACTTCCGGCGGGGACATATGTTACGCACCGCGTAATTTCTACTTTTCCTTGTTTTTTACATGCTTGGTTATAACAACATTTTGATATAACAAAAGAAAGCTGTTGATCCCAAGGACTTCACTACATTACTTCACTCTATCACTATACGCCTACCTAACTAGGCAGAGAAATTTACATACATTATTGCAGGTGCCATTCTCATCAATCAGTTTTTTTTCTTTATAAATGTATATACATCTCCATATATATATATATATATATATATATTTATTTATTTATTTATTACATGTAAGTGTTGAAAGAACTACATTGCAGTTAAGTTTCAAGGTATCCACCAATCTTCATGACAATGTATCACACACATAACAAAAAAATAATAATACCTAAAGTAAGAGCTGCATAAGCAGTCTACAGTTTTATCTACTTTTTAGCAGTATAGTCAAATGCAGTTTTAGATCATTCTATTTTTTTTATTTATAACTCTCATTTATTTATTCATCCATTTATTAATTATTTTTAATTCATTTTTTGGTGGTGGTATTGGACTCAGTCTCCAGCCAAGTGGCATGTAAGAGACCTGCGAAAGGTACAACTGTCAGCGGTCTTGTGAGTACATGTAGGAACGCGAGTAGGATCAGTCTGTCTTGACTACAACAGTGATGTACAGTGAACATTTCAAAAAAAATTCTTCTGGTGAAGCTCAGTAATAAGACAAGAGCAAATGAATGTACCAGGTAGTTTGAACAATTGCAGAGCTACATTGTATGGAGCAGATCTGTACAAATAAAATGCCGGCAAATTTTGACACTGGCAATAAACAAACTATACTGATACCGATGTTGCACAAACATGAAACAGTTGTGAATATGGCTTGAATGTTATGTAAGTGAATAAAATCAAGCAAGAATACCACAAATGTTTTGAGGCAATACTCTGTAAATTACATGCCATCTACACTTTTGGCAAGGTTTCACTCAAATGATACATGTACAGAGATAACTTCATTAATAGTTCAAATTGCATGAATGTTTGAGGTGTACAAATGCCCTTGAGTACTCTGAAGGCAGGTACACATACGTGTATCTACTATATAGTCCGGGAGCCAGCGGGGGTCAGCCTAGCTGAAAAGGTTACCAATTTTTATGTATACAGCAATTTAGTACATATGCCCCTAAGTATGGAAATGCACGTCTGGCTGGTCATCGGTGGTGGGTGTGGCCAGGAGGGCCAAAAAAAGGACCCCTCAAAATTAGGCTAGCCTAGCTGGAAAAGTAACCCCATGAAAACAACTGGAACTTGTTCGTTACACTTACAGGATAAATGAATGACCATTGCCAGACGTTTTAAGTGGTGGGGGGTAGCCGCCAGACGCTCTTAAAGGCCCAACTCCAGCTAGGCTAGCCTAGCTGAAAAAGTAACCTCATGAAAACCACTGGAACTTGTTCGTTACACTTACAGGATAAATGAATGACCATTGCCAGACGTTTTAAGTGGTGGGGGGTAGCCGCCAGACGCCCTTAAAGGCCCAAATTTTTCCAGCTAGGCTAGCCTAGCTGAAAAAGTAACTTCATGAAACCCACTGGAACTTGTTCGTTACACTTACAGGATAAATGAATGACCATTGCCAGACGTTTTAAGTGGTGGGGGGTAGCCGCCAGACGCCCTCAAAGACCCAACTTTTTCCAGCTAGGCTAGCCTAGCTGAAAAAGTAACCTAATGAAACCCACTGGAACTTGTTCGTTACACTTACAGGATAAATGAATGACCATTGCCAGACGTTTTAAGTGGTGGGGGGTAGCCGCCAGACGCCCTTAAAGACCCAACTTTTTCCAGCTAGGCTAGCCTAGCTGAAAATATAACCTAATGAAACCCACTGGAACTTGTTATTTACACTTACAGGATATATGCATGGCCGTTGCCAGACGTTTTAAGAAGTGTGGGGGGGGGGGGGTAGCCGCCAGATGCCCTCAAAGACCCAATTTTACCAGCTGGACTATAGCCCTGGCTGGAAAAGTAACCTCCTGAAACCCACTGGAACTTGTTCTATGTTTGTATCTTACCTGATAAACACTGTCGACATAGTATTCTGGTGTTCTTTCAATAACTTTCCACACTTTTGAGCTATATGACCACCAAATTCACTCCTCAGATCATCTAATGATTGCTGTCAAGTGTTAATATTGGTGAAGTCCGACTACGACAACAGTCAAAAAGTCAATGAACTAGGCCTATGCCATTTGAAAATCTCTGTAATCACAAAGTCGATACGTGGACGAGACATCACTTCGCTTTTGCCTTGTTAGATGGTGAATATTTGTAAGCTTCCGTTTCTAATTCATACAGCATCAGCATACATGTCTGAGAATAGCGGTAAAGAAGATTAGAGTCTTTGGCAACAAGTGCAAAATTAAATTCTGTGCCTTATTTGCTAAACAAATGTGGTAGGAGGACAACGACCTGTTAGACAATATGGCGGACCAATAGCTCTATATTATTAGTGTTATAGAATAAATGACAATGATGTAGTTCTGAAGCATACTTTTCATTAAATGCTTTTGCAATGACTCAATGTATACTTTTAATCGAACTAAGTATATATCCATGACTTGCTCATGAATTACGGCAGAACCATTCGGTGAGGAAAGTTTTCTGTCATGTCATTACGGAAGAAGTAAACGTGTCAATATTTTGCTATTTGTTTCATAATCATTTCTGAAGTGGTTAAATGTATTTTCCTAAAACATTTTTTCTTTTATATAATACCTACGTTGCATCCAAATGCCTATTGAAAAAATGCGGGCCATGTATTCAAAGGTCAAAGATCATAGGTTAATGGAAGTAGGGCATACATTGTACAAGATTTCACTAAGTTGTTGGTGTTTTTTTTTTTTTGGGGGGGGGGGCATGATTGAAAGTGTCCTAAAACCTTGTATAATACATGCAGGCCCTATTTAGTTTTGTAGTCACGACTCTTGCTATGTATGATGCCAAACTCTTCCCGCTCATACAAATGCAGCCGTTTCAGGGAAATAATTATGATGATTGGTAATGCTGAAGTGGTTCATAACATTCCATTGATACTATGTATAGAACAGAAAGTGAATTTGACAATGGTATATGATATCCGCAATTTACTCTTTGACAGGTTCTATCATCCGATTAATAGTGTATAAATTGAATATACAGTAGTCCCCTATTCAGTAACTACAGGTTAAGTTAGATAAGCTGCATTCATTTTGCACGCGACCATGGCGTTATAGCCAAGGATGATTGAATTCTGTAAATCTCTGTGTGCCTGCACAGGATTGGAAAACGAAACAACTTTCTGTGTATAGAACAACGAAACAGAAACTGGTGCATGCATTATTCTCAGTAACTTTGTTATGCATAATGATGGTTTGCTCATTGCAGTTCCGGAATCTCAGCTCGAGGGACTCGAATTGATCCCAAATCAGTCGGCATGCGTGTATCACCCAAAACAATATCTGAACACAATTGTAACTGCAGTCCTCCATAATCTGTATTGGTTGCCGATAAGGGCTGGTATCAAGTTTGATTTTCATATTATTTACAGTAACTTGTATTTAAATGTTTTCATCGAAATGCCCGTATACGGTATGCGTATCTCAGTTAACTCTTTAAACCATAGTTGTAATCTACGTGCCAAGAATCTCATGTTTTCAATAAGCGTGAACTCCAAGACATGTCGTGATAAGGACTTTAAGACAATTGGCATCGTCATTATAAAACGAATTCCCATTTTACAAGACACGTTTTAGATTTTAGATAGAAATATGGATTCGTTTGAATGCATACAAACAGCTTCTTAAATCCTCTTTCATTTTGTTTTTAAGATATGATGTATACTTTAGAAGTGTAAGAAGCATGCTCTTGTTTTAGAGGCTTTGAGTACTGGTAAGAAGCATATGTTATTCTTATATATTATGTGACTAAGTACGCATTCAAGAACGTTTTGAATAAAACGTATCCAGACAACTGCATATCATATTTTCACCTCTCCCTTCATGCAGATGTATACTCTTGCCGAGAAGGTTATCTGTTTGATAGATATAGTGCTCACCTTATTGAAAAGGTAATTGGGTAAATTTTTGGTTTCAGTATAATACTCGAACACAACTAAGTTAACTTTTACATTAACATTTTCACAACTCACAAATTCCACACGTACACACATTTCATGATTCACAAGATCCAAGTTACTCTAATCCTATTTACTTTGCAGAGTGCAACAACAACATAAGTTATATACTGAGCAAATAGGCTTACATCAGTTCGCACTATTCAAGGTTTAGAGTAGTTAAGGAACTAAATCGTACCCGATTATGTGATGCATAAGTTGCACCTTGAGATGATGGGCAATATTGTCCCTATAAAGGAGCAGGCATTGACACTGACTTGCTCCTTTAAAGGAGCAATTTTGCAGCAGTCATGGAGCAAATAAGCACCACATAGGTGCAACATCATACCAATAAGGTACAAGAATGCACCCTAAAGAGAGGGTTCATTCTTGCATCCTTCGGGCGTAAAGTTGCACCTAAAGGTACGAGGTTGCGCCTTTTTCAAGGGGGCAAAGTTGCTCCCGAGGTGCTCCCGAGGGTGTAACTTTCACCCTTTCTTGCGGGTACAAAGTAGCACCCAAAGTTCCAAGATTGCACCCTCAAAACAAGGCACAATCTTGGAACTTTGGGTGTTTCCTTGCACCCTCACGAAAGGATGTAAAGTTGCACCAAGATGTAAAGGATATACACGGGGCGCAAAGGTGCGCCGAAAGGTAAAGGGTGCAAGATCGCACCCTCAAGAAAGGTGCAACTTAGCACCACTTAGTGTGGGTGGAAAGATGTACCCAAGGGAACATTTTCGCACCCTCAATAAAGGGTTCAACTTTGCACCCTCTCTGCAGTATTATACACACGTGATTTCCTTGTTCCTGTGAGCTACGTTTAATATGAGCGTGACCCACCATTAGACACGTGTCAAGCCTTTGCAGACACAGAATTTTTTTCTTCATATTGTTTAAAGGTCATTTAAAACAAATGTAAATATATATTTATTTCTTTTTAAGTTAAGAGGAGCAAATGTGGAGATCATGACCTGTGATACATGTTACGGGAAGTCTATATTTTTATGTGTACTCGTTTTTTTCAACTACAAGGAATTACCTATGAGCTAATTGGATAAAGAAGCTGAGCATTCCTTTGTTTTTTTCATCAGTTAATGTCAGTGCTGGTGTATTATTCTTAAAAAGTTGGCATCTAAATGTCCTCCAAACCAAGTACTTACTGTAAAAATGATATTCCTGTGAGTTACGTTTCTTATGAGCATGACAGATCTGTAGACACGTGTCATAGTGGTTACAAACACTAAGTTTCCTTTGCTTTCATCGTTATCAAGAAGCGATTTTGAACAATTTCAGATGTTCTGGTTTTTTTTTTTTCAATTTCGTTACGAGAAGGCAATAATGATTTCATGTAAAACATGTTAAGGAAAGTTGATAGTTTGGTTATTTTATCAATACTCATCTTCGTCTTCTCAACAAGAAGATGATACACATGAGCTCATTTGCTAAAGAAGTTGAAGGATGTTTAATTGCTGGTAGCCACGTAGGGGCTTTTGTCATAACATTTTGCATCTTAATCCCTCGAAACTAAGTACATGCAGTATTAGTTTATAGATAACATAATATTTTTGTTGTTGCTGTGAGCTTATTCATGTGAATTTTAGACATGTTTCTCATATGTTTCTGTCATATGCTTTACTGAAGAACAGCAAATGTTGAGTTTATTGGCAAGAGAGGTTGATCATTACTTTACATTGAAGTTCATTGAAGTGCCGGAGCATAAACTTGTCTTGAAATATTAGCATCCAAAACCCTCCAAACCCAAAACGTGCAATACTAGATACGACAGGAATTCCTTGTTGTTGTGAGTTATGTTTCTTAAAAACACTGATATTTTCTGCTTTTGCAATGTACTATGTTCAAAAACACTCTTAAACAATTTTCAGATTTCGTTTCTTTCTTAAGAGAAGAAAACGGTGAGGTCATGTGAAGCATGTTCCTATAAGTTTTATTTCGTTAATAATTTTTCTTTACCCATCTCCTCAACCGTAAGGTGATACGGTACCTAAAAAGTCATAGGCCAAAGGTGTTGAGCTTTACTTCCCCTTTTTAAAGTAAATTTAAGAGCTGGGGAATTATTTTCAAAAAGTTGGCATTTTAAGCTATGTACACCGAGGACGAGTCTTACTGAATGGATTTCTTGTTGCAGTAGAATTGTATTTTTTTATGAGCTTGATGGAGTATTAGACAATTGTATAAAGTGTTTGCAAAAACTGTTAATGTATTCCCTTTTGCTAATGTCCAAAGAGTTCATTTGCCAAGTTTTAATTGTCTTTTGTTTTAATCATCAGGGGTTTTTTTATCATGGTCATAGAGGAAAGAAACTTAATTATAAAAAAAACCTTCATATAAGAAGAGATACTGACAATTTCATCAAAAGTTGTGATTTTCAACATTTCCAAAATGCAATTGATTAATATTTCTCCCCATCAGGGCACAGAAAGAAAGTAGTTTTTGGTCTTGTTTTTTTTTTTTTTTTTTCACGTCAGTATGTTATAATACCCGCGGGTTTACGCCCATCCCACCAATTTCCATCCGGATACTGTATCCGGCCCTGTTTTTTTTTTTTTATTTTTTTTTTTATTTTTGTTTTACACTGCAAAGAAAATGAGAACACTGATGTTTGAGAAAAATCCCGACATGTTTGATTGGGGCAATTCTTTTTTGATGTCTATTATTTTTTCCAAATAAGGTTTTTGGTTATCACTGAGGACAAATACAGATACCCTATTTCTTCTACCAAAACCGCAGCACTGTATATTCTCATATTTCTACAGTATTTCGTTTCAACACTTGCCCTATTGATATTTCAAAGCATGTTTCCCTGTGCGCTCAAGAAACTCCCCCATTAAAGGAGACCTCCGGGTGATTCTCAGATTTTTACATTTGTACAACTATGAATTAGTTATACTGAGGACAGAGTTTCAGAATTTGTGATAATTGGGATGAAGAATAAGAATATTTTCAAAAAATAGAACAAATTGCAATGAAAAAGGATGATGACATGGGAGAGTCACCATAAGAATGCATGAGTTGGGGCTCAAGGAAGCAGAACAAAAGAATAAGGCATACATAGATTATAGACAGGTGAACTCGCAAGCAAGAGGTATTGTTATGGAATTACACTGCTATCATTTCTGAAATATGTGACCTTATAGCTGGTAAACCATCTTTGAGAGCGTCTGGGGGCTACGCCCCACCACTTAAAGCGTCTGGCAACTGTCATGCATTTATTCTGTAAGTGTAAGAACAAGTTCCAGTGGGTTTCATGGGGTTACTTTCCTAATTTTCAGCTAGGCTAGCCTAGCTGGTAAGAGTTTGGTCTTTGGGGCGTCTGGCGGCTATTGTCTGACAACAATCATTCAATTATCCTTTGAGTGTATCACAAGAACAAGTTCCAGTGGGTTTCAGGAGGTTATTTTTCCAGCTATATATAGGCTAGTCTAGCTGGTAAAATTGGGTCTTTGAGGGCGTCTGGCGGCTACCCCCCCCCCCCCCCTCACCACCATTTAAAACGTCTGGCAACGGTCATGCATATATCCTGTAAGTGTAAAGAACAAGTTCCAGTGGGTTTCACAAGGTTACTTGTTCAGCTAGGCAAGCCTAGCTGGAAAAAGTTTGGTCTTTAAGGGCGTCTGGCGGCTACCCCCCACCACTTAAAACGTCTGGCAATGGTCATTCATTTATCCTGTAACTGTAACGAACAAGTTCCAGTGGGTTACATTAGGTTACTTTTTCAGCTAGGCTAGCCTAGCTGGAAAAATTTGGGTCTTTAAGGGCGTCTGGCGGCTACCCCCCACCACTTAAAACGTCTGGCAATGGTCATTCATTTATCCTGTAAGTGTAACGAACAAGTTCCAGTGGGTTTCATTAGGTTACTTTTTCAGCTAGGCTAGCCTAGCTGGAAAAATTTGGGCCTTTCAGGGCGTCTGGCGGCTACCCCCCACCACTTAAAACGTAAAGAGGGGACGCGTTTACAAAATTAAAGGGGGGCGCATGCACCCCTCCCCCCATTTTTTTCTTTTAATTTCTTTTGTTTAAACAAAAAATAAAGGGGGGCGTGCGCCAGTTGCGGTCCTAACTTGATCCGCCAATGTATGAAGTACACTTACTGGAAACTAAACAGATAAAAAATTTAAAGTAACATTAAAACATCAATATTACTGGAAATCGAAGCAGACAGATTAGATTTGGCCTTATAGCATCTTGCAAAACATCTATGAGAAGAAATCTTTCATTCCCAACTTTAGCATTGACTGTATATAATCTTATCTGAAATGTCAAAAGGCAAACTAATCATCCCAACATCTCTGTCAACTGAATACACATGTATCAGTACATGTACACAAGCAGTATCATACACATTTAAAATATCTGTGTGTCACTCTCTTCATGGTTATGACTGAGTGAATGATACAAATGTGTATTCGAACCCCTTACCAGTAACAACACTCGACAACCCTGGGGTAGACTACAGGCCAACATGAAACCCCCCAGGTGTTATAAAAATCTGCTCATCTTACCTTTCACAAGGTCCACAATTTTTCTTTATAGGTATCTAATAAGAGCATGCCCGTTCAATGCGAACATGTTCAAAATTTTGGTTGATTTGGGGGAAGTATTAATGTAATGTATCATCTATCTAACTGTTGTGTCAAAATCTTCATCTTCCTTATCCCTTCTTGACCGTTCAATTCCTTTTGGTGACATACCTTGTGTATCTTCCTGATCGAACAGAATTCTTACATCTTTGAATCCTCTTCTGAAATGGGTCACAACCAAAATATTAGCAATAAAACATGCATACATGTACTAATTAAACCTCTTATAGTGCTTCAGTGATGATGTACAAATTAAATTCATACCTTCAGCAACAAGACATGCCCCTGTCGAGTAATGGCTGTACGTCCAGATACTACTTCATACTGTACAATGTACTTGCTTCCATAACATTTATCAAGAATATCATGAAGGATAATATTTAGTTTAATCAGGGCTCATAATTCTGCCATCTGTACAAACTCCAAAGTAACTTAAATGCACATAATTTAACATATACTATCTTGCATAGTTCCACACATTGATGTATCTGTAATGGTCGAACTTCACATTTACTACAACAACCGTGCTTTTCAAAGAATATACATGTACATCCTCTTTACTAAAAATGTTACCGTAAAGATGAATGAAGTTGATATACAGTAACATACTGTAATATGTTACAATTGTATATCAACTTCATTCTTCCTATTGTATCATATCACATATTTAGCACCTTTCTGAGGTAGGTTATCATGATCACATACTGCTCTAGGTTTTCAATGAAATTAAAAAGTTGACAGGTGTACTAATCAGTTATTTCTATTCTTGTGAGGAAGTCACTCAGCGCTTGCAAAACAGCAGTGCTCTCCTTGATAAAAATCTGTCAGAGATTGAATGGTACGTGTGCATCCAAGAAAACAAAATACACTATAGAACTGACAGTGTAGATCTTCTCGTTTATGTCATGCAGATTTTCCTGGAGGCCACAGAGAAGAGAATCACCTTAAATATGCATGTTCCATCGGTGTGATGTCAGGTACTGGGGATACCTACATATACAATGTGACACAAATAGAGAAAATTAATCATAGATGATATTATAAACCATTATTCACAATAACATGTCCAAAAACATTATGTTGGAGTAAACCCCAATTCAAGCAGAGAGAAACTACAGACATGCACTGTACTATGGTAAACATATGAAGAGTCTGTTCGCAAAAACCGATAAGTCCATTTTTGAAGATTTTCAAGTACGGTCTCTGTCATAAAGTACAAAATAACACCTTTTAAATGAGATATTGGTCACTACATATAAAAGGGCATTTTTGAAGTTATGGTCAAAAGAAGCAAAAATTTTCTTAGTATTCTCTTTATTTTTCCTGACCTTTAATCGCAAATATCTACATTTGGCAAATATGGACTTATCGGTTTTTGCGAACAAACTCTTCATATTATTCTGAGAATAATTGCATTCATTCAGACATCCTCGTAAACTTTATTGTTACAAATTGTAGATGCGGAAGACTAATAATACATCTCTATATTTACTGACAACCTGTATACCAACTTGAAAAATTCAAATAGCCTGGTACTCTATTAGTGTAAACATTGCAGCCGGGTCAACTCTTAAACATGTCATGAAAATTGTGTTTACATCAAATACTAGAATTGCTCTTGTGCCTTCTTTCTCCATGTGAAAGAAAAAAACTAATAATAATAATAATATTGAATCTATACTGTTCTTGTTTGTATTAAGTGATGAGTAGGTGCCTAAATCATATAATAATTAACTACTAAGAGATGAAGACTAAGACCCTGTTTATTATAGACAGCATACACATTGTACACTGTACAATTTTTGTGAATAAGTTGTAAATTCAAATTTACAAATTGCCATCGCCACATACAATTGTAGGCCTACCGCCACCGGCCTACACTGACTCACTGTACACAACACACGATATCACGAAGTTCCAATTGAGCGAATGAACAACGCTAATTTCAATATATGGGACTGACCCTGCACCTCCGCAGAGATCGTTAACAACGGTGCATTTACGGTCCGAAAAAGTCCCCTTCCGCACTAGATGCGATCACGTGACCTTCCGGAGGACTAGAATACATTATTTGGCCTCTAAAAATGCAATCTTCAGGCCTAATTTTTAACAAGTTATGCTTCTAGGGCACCGTCGATCTTGGTATCTGCGTAAAGCACGAAGTATTGTAGACAGAAAGATCCGTCTGTCCGGAGGACTCTTTTACATTTTGCCATTGACGCTGTCCTCCATACGGAGGGGATCCGTGAAGCCAGACGCAGTCTCCGCGGAACATTCCCCGACGGACAGATACAGACCGATCTTTCGGTCAAGAAGTATTGCCGACCTGATGAACAAAAAGTCACATCAATCCCCTTTTTAGATGGGTCAGCAGCCAGCTATAAACACGGGAATGTTTTGAAAGAGGAAAAATACTATGTCAACTTCGAGATACTATTTAAACGGCAAAAAATACTCATTTTGAACCGGAAAAAATAGCATGTCGATCACAAGAAGTCAGACATCAAACTTACCCCACAACATCGCTGTTGAAAAGAGTTGTAAAACACACGTTAATTATTCAGCAAGTCAGGCGTAGATTCAATTCTCGATGTAGTATGCATGTAACGGCACGAGCGTGCATGTGAGTGAGGCCGAGGCGAGGACCGTCGACTGCTAGCTCGCCTCGCGTCGCTTCCGCGCCAGCGTAGCGCGCTAAATCTAGGTACTGCATAGCCAGCCGGCCAGCTGGCCGGCCACTCACCTCAGCTCAGTGCTAAGTGCCATGGTACTGTGACTCCTCTCAGACTGGCGCCACCTTTTGGCCGAGAAAAAAGAGGAACGTATTTTTTTGTATCAGAGTGAAATGGTTTTATCAGAGTGAAATGGTTTTTTAGCGCAGTGAAATGGTTTCGTCTGAGTGATATGGTACGCCAAAGTGAAATGTATTTTTGTGAAGAGTGAAATGAATTTGTATTTAAAAGTGAAATGTATTTTTGTGAAAAGTGAAATGAATCTTTATGTAAAAGTGAAATGTATTTTTGTGAAAAGTGAAATGAATCTTTATGTAAAAGTGAAATGTATTTTTGTGAAAAGTGAAATGAATTTTCATTCAAAAGTGAAATGTATTTTTGTGAAAAGTGAGATGAAGTTTAATTCAAAAGTGAAATGTATTTTTGTGAAAAGTGAAATGAATTTTAATTTAAAAGTGAAATGTATTATTGTGAAAAGTGAAATGTATTTTTATAAAAAGTAAAATCAATGTTTGTGAGTGAAATGTATTTGTTAAAAGTGAAATGAATATTGGCTGGAGTGAATGAATTTTATATTGTTTCCTTAATGGCGTTCCATAATGCACCATCCATGGCCTCGTCGATTTCTCATCTCGGGTAGACTGGGTCGCAGCACCTCTTTCTCGAAATCGCGGCTGAAAAAAAGAAGACTAACGCACATAGTACAGCGAGAAGTTTGTTTGGCGCATACAAGTACGGATGTACGTATGCCAAAGGAAAAATGAAATTGCAAAGTTTCTCTAGTTTTCACCAAACGGTTCCTAAACAGATAATATGAATAGGCAAATCATGAATTGACGACGCAACTTGCCATAATGATGGTTTGTACATTACAACTTGACATTTCCAGCATTGTTCAAACACAAATCCCACTGTATAGGTCCTACCTGGCTGTTCATTATTGGAAGATCCAGGATACGTTATGTTTTTAGCAAATCGAAACCTTATATCATGGATTTGTTATGGCCTTGGTCAGATCAAAGAGGGGGAAGAAATCTCTTCCACCTCGATCCCTCGTCAGATCGATTCTGAGAAAGTCAAGACCCAGCTCAGGGAAGTTGCGTATGACTGAAAATTGTCTTGGTACTACAGTGTACAAATGTAATCACAAAAACACTTCCTTGCAAAGTGAAATTGTTAAGAATCTATAAATTTCAATTCTTACCACAATGAAAGAACCTACCTCTTCTCGTATTTTGAACATGTTCTGACGTGCTTAAGGAATGTGTCCATGATCATGTATGTGTATAATGTGTATGTGTATAACGTATGTGTGTGTGTGTTTACAAATAATGTATGGTGTTGCTTGTTTACATGCTCCCAATGACTCTCGATTGTACATGAAGGACTTAATATACAGTCATAGAACTATAACAAAATAATTTATTATTGTACTACAAAATATATCAAAAAACAACAGTACATTGCACATATAGAATGAAATTGCTTTAAAATATATAAAATTCAATTTTTTACCATGAAGAAATTACCTCTTGGTATATTACAAACGTTCTGTTGAAGTGTTTGCAGAAGAGTACAATATATGAACACGTATTATGTCCCTATGAGTATCTATCTGTATGCATGTGTATGCGTATGTGTGTATATAAGTGAGCTGTTTGTGCGTGTGTGTGTTTGTGTGTGTATGTGTGCGGAACACAGGTGTACTATTTTTTCCATCCGTTTTTACACCCCTCTTAAATGATTCAATGCACTATAAGACAAAATGAAATATATTCATGCACTTTCGGATCCCTTTGTCTGACACGCCAAACTCATACCAAAGTATATGAAAAATATATCAGTCTATCAAAATTCATTACGGATAAATAACATTGTATTGTACGGGGGGAAATAGTTCAAAATAGACATGGTATATCCAAAGCTCGCTACCGACACTTAATTCGTGACGAGCATCAAGATATTTACTGAGCAGGGTTTGTACAGGGAGGTGGCTTCAATCTCCCTGGTTTGTGTGAGCGTCAACTAATCTTCGGCACGGGTAAGACATCTTCCTTGTAGTGTTCACAGGCCCACGTAGTATGTTGTTGTTGTCCTGATGTAACGGTATGATTATCTACGTACAAACTGATTATCTTCCACTTCCCTGGGTAGAGCCCAAGAGTTATACAGCCCATAATAGAGTCACATATAGGCCGACATAGCCCATGAGTTAGACAATAGCAAACAAAGCCCACGCGACCGACAAATAATAAAGCCCCGTGTATATAATGTCGAACTCGTGGACTGTTATTACAGTGCCCTCCAGTTATAATGAACACGATTATACCGAAGTTCCAGTTACAAGAATTAAAATTCAGACCCCATCATTACCCACTCTTTGTTAATCTTATTTGTTCTTCTCTAACGAAATTTCGATAATTTATAACGAAAGAAAATTGCATGCCGGTCGCGATGACTTCGTTATGCTTGTAACGGGAATCGATCCACTGTACCCAGTGTCGAAGTCATGGGCTGCATGACTCGTGGGCTATGTGACTCATGTACTTTTTTATGTCAAACCCGTGGACTGTATGACTCGTGGGATGACCCCTTTCGAATTTGAAATAAATGTTCTCTGCTATGTTGAACAGAGTGAGGAGAATGTGGTACCATGTGCACATGAGATTTTCATTGTTCATATAATTAATGTCTGATATCTGGAACGGATTGCTCAAACCTACCTCAGATTTGGATTGTTGGATATGACATCGTTTATCGGTTATCAAGTTCCCGTCAACATCGTCATACATATAGAGTCAGTGGACATTAAGTTGATTGGATGATTAAGAAAAACTCGTTGAAAAAGCTGGTTGAGACATAGTTGACAATTTGGCGGCGCATTTCCATTCCTGTTTTCATGAAACCTTCATAGGTTTTACAGTCATTGTGCGTGACTTCCTTGTGGAATAAACGATCGTAGATTGTGGTCAAGATGTTGACGTACATGCACTTGAATACCCCCCCCCCCATATTCTTCTTCATCTATTTCTTCTTTCCCTCTTTGTTTTTTTTTTTTTGCCTCCTCTTTCTTCATCATATTCATGGTAAAAGATGTTTTGTTTATAAAGGTGCTTCTTTATGGAATGATGTAGTTTGACATGTTTCTTCTGATATTTCGTTTGATACATTCAAGAAACATCTACTTGAATATATAAAATAATTATGAATATAGGATGTGTAACCGGATGGAGTTTTAACCATTCTATTTTTTCACTCATCAATCACAGTCAAAATATCTCAGCAATACCGATTCTCTTCTGTATTTGAAATTCAGTGTCACATGCCCTTACTTTTCTTTCTTTTTTTATGTCGTAATCAAACGTCTTGTTGATAATTTTGTCTTCCCTTTTCTTCTTTTGTGTCTGAAACAAGCTATCATGGTGCTCATACCTTGTTTCTTGCTCTTTGCATATTATGTGATGTATATCCTTGTCATACTGTATGTATAATGTTTGTATTTGTAACCTGTATGTGTAGACCCCTCTGAACAATTGCTGAAAACCAGCCTTTGGCTGACGAGGGTGTTCCACCCCATGAGTGGAAAATAAAAATTGAATTGAATTGAATTGATATTTCCGTATCTTGTTTATTGGGAATGATATGAGTGTGTATAGCAGTAAGTTTACATGACTGCAATGTATACGGTATAAAGAAAGTATGAATGGTAACAGAGTATTATAAAGACATTAATGTAAGTAACATTGTAGAGATATATTATATCTCTGTAATCTTACATATACGTAAGAATCAATATCAATTTCAAATTTCGTATATCATACATTTATGCTCTCATCACAATATTTACACATTGTATTTTCATGTATAGATATACTATTCGTATTTCGTAAGTATTAACGCCATCATTTTATCTTTACATGTTATACACATAACACGTGTAGGCCCACATATACATTATACTAATTAGGCCTACATGATTATAATACAGCAAATCATATGCAAAAACAACAGCAAGGGAAACTGTAAAACAGTCGGTTCATAATGTATAATTAATCATCAACTATAATATTATGTTATTGTACAAGGCATATAGAACTTGTATATCTACAATAATCTTGCTTATTATATTATTCTTGTACAATGATCTACCGTGTTGGGTGAGTGTTTTTAATTGATAGCTCCAGAATGATTCACTTTTGAGGATGACTGAGAGGAGTTTTCTATAGATATTGTTTACATGCCGTTTGATATTGTAGTTAAGGGAGTTGGAGTGGACTGTACTATACATGGGAGGGTTTTACTTTGTTCCATGTTGCAGTCGTAATGTCAGACCCCTTGTTACATTGAAGCTGGTATATACACTTGTTTTCTGTTTTTCCAACATACTGCTTATTGCATTGCTGACATGCTATCACGTACGCGATGGGGGATGTGATTTGGATTTTTTTTTTAAATTTGAATTTTGATGTTTCAATTGTGTGTCGGTTGATTGTGTATCTTTTATCTTTTATCTTTTATTTTGTTATTATCATTTTTTTTTTTTTTTGCAGTTGTGGAATCTTGACCAAAAATCCTAATTGTGATGGGGTTTGTCGGGCATTGGTTCAAACCTTCTCCCGTCCTCATCTGGACCCTTCAGAGTTGTTGTTTTTTTTTCTGTACTGGCTGCACAGTGGATCGTACTCTTGGCCATGCTGTGCGAACCCAGTCATTGTTATGTGATTGCTGCATGTAGACCTATATTTTAAATATCCTGAACGGGGAACCTCCACCCCCCCCCCCCCCCATACCCAATACTAGACTGTCTACTTGAATCTCAGTGCTTCGGTCATGTAAAAAGTATTTTAAATTCTGATTTGGCTTTCTTTTAAGAGTTCTGTCCTTTCTGCCCATTCTTTTTTTTCCATTCCTTGATGAGTTTTATTTTCCCTTCATACTATGTTATAGGGCCTAAGCAGGGAGGTGCTCACCTCCCTGGCCTAAGTAAATCGTGTTGTTTATGAGTTTTGACATTTAATAAAATCGTATTGGAAAAAAATAACTCTCATGGCGGAGGTATTTACATACCTCCGTGGTGACTGGCTACGATCGAGCGCACCACAGCTAGTCTACCGTTGCAGCCGCAATTCGCGATATTTCGCGACAATGACAATGACCGGCGTCGCAAAAACCAGGGAGGTGGAAGATCCCTGCAAAAATATTACACGCATCCGGTGTGAGCGCTGTCAGCTGTGAGCGCTGGCTGTGCATGCAGCGCGTTGATCTCTTTGTAAGATCGTGGTTCATGATACATGAGCTATTTCTGTGTGCGGATAGCAGGTGCAGGAACGCTGCGGCGAATGTACAGTACGGTAATGTGCTTCCTCCCTTTTTAGAGCGCAACTCATACACATGAATAATCGTGCATATCAGTGAGGTGTGCTCATAGCGCGAATAACGTCATAGTGACCTGTTTTTGTTATGTACAATATTCCACAGTGATCATGGTGATGTGGGATCATTGGATTGTGCATGTGGGACATGTTACGCCCGGCGCCCTCGTCTCACCTTCATATCACAAGGATCCTTTAATACTGTAGTAGGATCGTTGAGCTATGTACATGTACTGTATGTACTAGGCCCTATTCCAAGTATGCGTGTACGGGTACAGTGCGAAGGTATAATGTCATAGCTATTCATCAGCCACAATAAAAGTGACACTAACGAAACATCACCTTGACTAATATTGTTGCTAACATGCTCGCACTTGGTTCGAACCCAAGATACGATTGTGACATTATACTTCGCTAAAGGTTTAGTCTTGTGGGATTTCTGAAATAGGGCTCTCTAAAATGGTGTTAGAGACATTTTGTAGTAAAAGTTGGGAACTGGTTTCTTTTACCTAATTTGAGTGTGCTGAATCCAAAAAAAAAAAAAAAAAATCGGTTCCCAAGCGAAATTCACTGATCTTGCATTAACAAGATGGCTGCCAAGAAACAGAAATTATCAGTTTCAGATACGCATTTTTAGGAATTCTTCGCAAACAAACTGGAAAAAAGTGATTTGAAATGTTTGCACAGAGAATAGAATTACCAATTTAAAGGATAAACGTTCCTCAGGTTGTAAATAGTATATTTTATTCATAATTATGCAAATTAGGACTGAAATATGCTGATAAATATATATTAACACTGGAAGAGTAATTGTAACAATTTTTTTTTTCTTGAGAGGCAATTTAAACACTAAATGTGTAGACTTTAAGGTTTTGAGGGTTAGGAAACTTCCCAAGCGAAATTCACCGATCTTGACCATAAGGTTAATTTGCATTAACAAAATGGCTGCCCAGCCACAGAAATTGTGAGTTTTAGGCACGCATTTTCTAGATTATTTTTGTTAAATATACGAGCTGCATGGATAAAAGTGATTTTAAATCTTTGTAAGCCTACTTAGAATGGAATTAGAAACTTGAGGGATAAACGTTTCTCAGATGGCAAATAGTATATTTCTTCGATAATTATGCAAATTTGTACTAAAATATGCAGATGAATATATATTAGCATTGGAAGATTTTTTTTAATTTTTTATTCTTTGTCTCGAGAGGGAAGTTAAAAACACTAGATAAATAGACTTTAAGGTTTTAAGGGATAAAAGCCAAAATCCCTTCTCTGTGGTATCAAAATAAATGCAAATATTTTAATTGGTATGCAAATAATATGTAGGCTTCAGGAGTTTTATGTGCATGTAGTACATTCAATAGCCTATATACCCTGCTATTTTTTTCAATCCTTTAATAGGGTCCTTTTGGACTTTTATAAGAATTCAAGCTAGGAACCCGATTCTTAGCCAAAATTGATTGCGCTAGGGCAAAAAAAAAAGCAAAAACAAAACAAAACAATAAACGGGTCTTTTTCAAGTGAATGAACTTTAACATCTAATTTGCATAATACATACAAAATAGCTGCGATATTGCCATAAAATTGTTCATTCCATGAAAAAATATTTTTAGTACATCGATGCGCAAAACAAATTCATGAAAACTCTCTCTACGCGGATCATGACTCAACTTTTTATAGGTGGGGGTGGGGGATGTCATCAATCAATGAAATTTTGTTCATATGCAACATCCATTATTGTATTGTTCCGATATACAAATCTGTAGCATTAGCACAGAAATTCTACTTCCCAGTTAACCAGAGCATGGTATCATAATTATATATATGATAATATAAATGATTACATATGATTATATATCAAACATTCGCATAGGTTGAAATGGGATAGGTGGTTTTATTCTATTGTCTCTTAAAGTGTTTTCTTTTTCTTGTAAGTCGACGAAAAATACCTTTAATGTCTCCAAAAAAAAATACTGATGCCCCGATGAATAAACAAAATTATTTTGTAAGTCCGTTAGATGAAATTATATATCTATCTATAAACATATATATATATATATATATATATATATATATATAGAAAAGGAAAAAGAAAAAGAAATGAAAAGAAAAAGAAAAACCCATTTTCTTTGCTCAAAGTTTTCACTATATATATATATATATATATATATATATATATAAGACTGGAGAAGGATCCATTGGATGTATTTCTATTTCTATTGGTGTTGTACTTGATAATATGAAAATAGCTAAGGTTGTCCCAGTGTTTAAAGAGGGGGATAAAAGTGACGTCAATAATTACAGGCGCATTTCTTTATTATTAAGTATGTGAAAGATTTTAGAAAGAATTATATAACTTAGAACATTTAGATTTTGTAAAGCAAACCATATATTTACTGATTCACAATTCGGTTTTCGTGAAAACCATAGCACATCACATGCTCTGCTTTCGTTTGTAGAAAAAGCGACACAAGCATTGGATAGGTTATGTCATAGGGCACGTGTCTTCCTGGACTTCTCCAAGGTCTTCGACACTATCAATCATGAAATACTACTCGGCAAATTATATCATTATGGAATTCGTAGGAAGGCCTTGGAGTGGTTCAGGGGCTAACTATCTAACAGAAAACAATTTGTGATTTTCAGCAATATAAACTCTCAGATGGGAGATATGAATTGTGGTGTTCCACAAGGTTGTTTATTAGGCCCACTGCTCTTTATAATTTATATTAATGATTTTCACAGATCTTCGAAATTATTATCGTTTATACTTTTTGCAGATGATTTCAATCTTTTTTTCGCCCACCCTGATCCTCATACTCTTCTTCATACCCTGAATTCAGAGTTGATACAAGTTTCACATTGGATCAAGGCTAATAAATTTTCCCTTAATATTGCTAAATCTAAGTTGATGATTTTCAGTAATTCAATAGAAGCATTGCCTGGGGACATATTTATCGACAATATTCCTTTTGAACAAGTGTGTAGTATAAAATTTCTTGGTATTTATATTGATAATAAACTAACATGGAGAGATCATGTTAATGTTTTTTGTAAAACAATTCACGAAATATAGGTATAATAGACTGAAATATTTTTTATCAACTTCTACATCAACAATGGAGCAATTCCACGATAAAGTGGACATGACCATCAATTTTTCAAAATAGTCAAATCTCATTCATTTTGGTATCAAATGAAAGCTTAAGGACTGAATTTTTCATATTTGACCATCTTGTTAAAAAATTACATCATTAACTTTGCTAAATATGTGCATAAAATCAGCATAATTAAATTTGACATAATCATCTGGAAAATATAATGAAGTTAAATGAATGCAGCATGAGAAAATGAAAAAGGAGGTAAAAACTTTGCCTTTGTTTTCAGAGTTTAAGGGTTGAACATCATTACCAAATCATCAAAGTGCAAGATTTTCTATGTGTTAAGCTTCAGCGAACATCGCAAATACGATCATCAATAATGTCACGGTGTTACGGTAAAAACTGATGTTTTTAGTATTGTTTGAAAACTACAAACACAAAAGGGTTTATTTTGATAGCCCAAATCATGACCACATGTAGTTACCATATGCAATGATGGTAAATCATTTTGTTAATTAATTAAAGCTGATTAAAATGTGTCACGGTGTTACAGTAACTGTAATACCGTTACTATAACACCGTGACTTGCCTTGCAATAACACAGGACACATACCGGATTACACATGATAATCAACTGTTGAAGTGACCATCTGATTTCTCTGTCACATTTACTCAAAATATAGAGGTTTTTCAAGGATTGTTCATAACAGATGGGTCAAGCTATATCCTCAAAGATTATCCCTTGTACTTGTTTCCAGTATCATGCAATTTTAACCCTTTCTGTGCCAAAAATCGAGAACTGTGTTTATAATGCAGTGGGGTTTGATATGCCAATCAACACTCAGAGCACATGGTGGGTTAAAATGGAAGCAGTCCACTCACAGTGTGCCACCTACCAGATTCATAACTATCCAGAGCAAACATTTCTGAAGGTTTTGAACTTTTAATTACGGTAAAGACAACTGTTTCAGTTGAGTTAATACCCTTTGTTTAATATTTCCATCATAAAATTGACCATTTTATCACATGGTTTGACTCTTCTTTTGTAGACTCAAATCATAAGATGATAAACAGTCTGAAATCTTGCTGCAGCTTCCCTGGTATCCTAAGGAATTACTTAGGGCATACTGAAAATAGACCAATGTGTCCACCAAAAGTTAATCTTACTGGAATACTACTTTCCTGTGCATGGTGCTGTGCGCAATCTTACAAGTTTCACCATTAAAAGAGTCACACTCACTAGGATTTATGTGTATGAATGAGAGTTTGCATTGTAATCATTTTTATGTACATGTTCATTTTCCAGTACATCTTTGAAAAAGAATAATAATCATGGTACATTTGTACCCCACAAATTGCTTGAATGATTCTCGTTATTGCTACTGAAATTGCTAAGTGGGTTCACCTGGCTTTGTGACCAGAGGTATTAAAATCAAAGTTTCAAATTTGTATGTCATCTTTAAATATGCAAATTGGACTTTTAAACAGTAGTTGTAAACCCTTAACGTTCACTCAGAAATATTCAACAAGCTTTCAATGATGATAGAGTGAATTATGTCTCAAAACATAAAGTATATTTTACTGAAAGAGCATTGTTCCTGACTAACGTGTAAAATCGTATATGACATGTCACGACGTTACAGTGCAAAATTGTTCTTTACTTTGTTGTTTTTGTCGTTCTGTTATGATTTCAATAATTTTCTGTTTTATCTGGAAGTATTATACTGTGATGTCAGACATTCATCATGAATCATCATTTCATTCTACGTAATGGAGAAACACTATGAGCTGAAAGTAAGACAACAGGATTCTCCAAAGGTTTTCTACACACATTTCAGAGGTCACGGTGTTACAGTCATGGTGATACGGTGCACTTAGTCAAAATCTATGTCATAGTTTTCCTGTCAATTGATTCTTTATCAAATTTTACTACATTATTGTCATTGAGTCTCCAGTACATCCAATGAACACATCCACTTATCAAAATGTTCATTAACTTCACAGAGTTTTATCAGTAAACAAAGTGCACAAAAACCCATGTCCATTTTGCGTCACGGTGTTACAGTGGTAATTAATCGTGCATAACTCATTTACCACAACAGTTTTTATTCCTTTCTTTTGTTTTCAAAATTGCTGATGACGATATGCATAGATACACAATAAAACAATTTTCTCAAGTGTTACATTTTGATTATTATTTACATTTGATGAGTGAAATTATACTCAAAAGTGTTACGGTGTTATCATGGAATTGCCCTATGCTTTACTCCAGTTTTATTTTACCGTATTTGAATTATGGGATTTTAGTGTGGGGCAACACGCATCAATTCCTTTCGGAAAAGATTTTAGTATTGCAAAAAAAAAAGTCGTTAAGAGTAATCTCTAATTTAGATCCCTGTGCTCATACTGATAATTAATTTTGTGATAATAAATTATCAAAGATAAATGATTCATATTTATTTCAGTTGGGTCGATTTATGTTAAAATATAGTAATAAAAGTTAACCACAAATATTTGATCAATTTTTTCAATGCAATGATGCTATAAACAATTATCCTACTCGACGTTCCAGTGAATATCATTTACTATTACTACGTACAATTCTCGCCCAAAATACATTCGTTTTCACTGGCCCGAGGTTCTGGAACAGCCTTGATGATACTCTAAGATGCTCTGACTTTATTTTCTTTTAAATCAAAATTGAAAACATTTCTTTTGTCATTCTCAAGTAAACAAACAAATAGATAAAAGAATTGATTTATTGTTATTTTCATTAAAAAAACTAATAAATGAACTAATGATGAGTATTTTTTCAATCAATTTAAGAGTTTGTTTTTTAAGCTAAATCCGTCAAGAATTTCAAGTTCTTCTTCATACCTTGGTGAAATCTTCAGATGTCTGATTGTCTTGTTTCCCTCCCTTTCATTGTCAGACCTATTTTTAGTTTTATTTTCTGTCTATCCAGTCCACATATTTGTTCTTGTCCTTGTCATAGTCTTTTTTTTTTGTCTGATTATTTCGCCTGACATCAGGATATCAAATTCTTATACATGGAATCCTTGACGGATCTTGAGATTCCCCCATCTTCTAGAGTAATTCACACATTTCACAAGCTATACTTTTCTTGTGAATTCCTCTTTTCCATATAAAGTTAAAAATTTAGATTGTATTGCTTACTTGTTTATTTATCCAAACCAGCTTTAATATCATTATGACACTTGTATTCATGTTTTGTGTAAAGATCACGTGATTGAAAGTTCATTATGATGTTACGTATTCATGTAAGCGTCATTTATATTACTTTGTATTACTTTATATGGAAATAAAATCATTTTGAATTTGAATTTTGAATTGGAAAGTAAAGCTTGTAGAATAACCGCTATCACACACTGGCAGAAGATCAGGAAGTTTAAGAATGCAATCTTTTCGAATTTGAAGTTTTTCAAGTGCGTGTGACTGCAAACTTTCCGCGAAACTTCCCACTTTATGATAAAGCTAGGGATATTTCATTTTGTAATGCTGTCCTCGCCAAACTTCTCGATCTTTTGCCAGTGTGACCGGACAACAAAAGATCGTGAAGACTTCGCGATTTTAAACTTTGCGATCTTAGGTGCCACTCTGACCGCGCCTTATCATGATAAACGTAAATAACAATGTTAGCAGTGAGGGAGAAGAATTAGTAAAAAAATGTGTAACACACATCTACCTATCTTTGATCCTTCTACATCTGTTATAAGAATCTATTATTTCCCAAGACAGTTCGAACTCTGAAATTGCCTCGGCAAGTGCAATCATGCGAAACGAGGGTTTTACACGTTCCTGTTCCTTTTTTTATTTTGTTTACAATATACGTGGATAACATGCCGCCAATGATAACCACCAAGTATAATGCATTTCAATTTATTCTTAACTGGACGACGCCACGCTCCCTTGTCTGTCTGAATTATGATGATATCTCACCAGGTGTGATTCAGATCATAGAAATGACATTCTTACCAAACAGGCCTCTAGCTTTAAGGGCCAGTGGATTGTAAGAACTAAGGAATAATGAATACTCATTAGAAACCATGTTACATACAGAAGATTCCAATAAATATCAGACGTAAATGGTCACCATTTTGCCTCTCGTTATATTCAATTTCAATTTCAATTTATTTTCGTATTTCTCGATGGAAAATACATGGTATATAACAAAATATGATACAGAATGTCCAGCTTGGATATATACATGAAGAAATAGGAATTCATACAAAAGTAATACATAACGGTCGATGTGTCATTTTCAATCAAGGTAAAGGATGCGAAGAGAAATACGATGGAACCTACTAAAAAGCAAAGCTTGGCGAGTGTAGGTCCCAACAAAAGCCTAGTAAGGGGAACAGGATGAGGAGCACGGGTACAATTAAGACCAAAAGTAAGGAATATTGCTTTATCAAGTACTGTATAGTTTTTGAACATCCACGTTGTCACTTGAATTTCTGCCTAAAAATTAGGATATGGATCTTTCCATGCAGGACCTGGGTTTTCCACCACCTTGCGAACATGAAGTTACTTTTGTTCCCTTGAGAGATAACATCGATCCGATAACTACATGTATCTTAAACAGGCCTTCTTCAGTAGATACTGGAGTTGTGCTTTTTCTGCCAGACTGATACTGACAGTAGCACTCTTATTAAAGCAAGTGATCAATGACTCACAATCATCAAGGATGCTGCTTGTACGAGAAGAGAACTAAGGGTTCCAAGAACATGGTTATTACCAGTAGTATTTATTAGAATAAACTCATATTCGATTCAAAAGATGCATCACACAAGCTCGTTTGGCACAAAATATGTTCCGCCATTTTAACGACAAAGTATACTGAACGCTCTCTGAAGCAGTTCAACAATACTCCCGTGTTAAAAAAAAATAAAATAAAAAGAAGAAAATCCTGCTCACTTTGCCAGACCTAATCTTTCTTCACTAGTATACAATGGATGGGAACGTTTTGATCTGGTATACAGGCTGTACAGCTGATATATCCAGCTCCAATCCTGCAAAGTTGCCTTGAGATGATTTCATGTGCATGTGAAAGCAGTGCAGAACATTTCGATGCAAATGTCACAAATCAGGTCTACGATGTACAGCAGTGTGTGCATGTTAGCAACAATGTGGTGATGCGAACCTTACATGAATGTAGATCAATTTAGCTTGATTAAGAAATAGACTTTTCACTCAGATTATATTTCTTTTCAGCCAAAATATAAAGGAGTTGATGACTAGAATTACAAAGTTCATCCTTCTTTTCTGTTTCCGACACTGTCCGAGATACCAGGATTTTTCTTACATTTTTTTTTTGCTTGAGCCTGCAGTGATGTTGAAGAGATAGATAAGCAAAACATAAATTATGACGAGATTTATGAAAGTTGCCACTTGATTTTAATTCAACAGATTGAAAATAATTATAAACCAATCTATCCAATGAAAACGACAAAGTAAAGGGAAGGATAAAGTAACCTTGCACTAATCCATAGAGTAATGTATAGTGATGTGATTGCCCGATAACTTTGATGGCAAGACCTTGTTTTGGTGGTAGACATGCATAGAAAATGGGTGAATATTTACATAATGTATTATGCAAATGAGATAATAGATGTGCGTTGTTTAGTAGGTGCAGTTAATTTTTGCATCTCGTGATTACACCAGGAATCATTAACAAGTCTTGATGTTATAACTGTTATGGAATATATTCATATAATGCGGCAGTGCGTTATAGAATCTCGAAACCTGCCTGGTCTACGGCCTCTTGAATATCAATTTGCAAACATAATTATTTCCTTTTAGTGTCATTCAGTTCTCCTTTATTGATTGATTCCAGTACTTGATTTACTTGAATTACTAAAGCAATTCGAGTATGCAGTCGAGCACGCTCTCGAGATCACACCGACCCATTGTTTTTCCCTTAAGATAATTGAAGTAAACTTTCTCCAAAAAGCTGTATTTATGTTTTGCCTCAAGTCAAACCTCTTGCCTCCAATATTTAACAGAATATTTCGGTCAAATCCATAGATTCACTCTTATCCTACCAGACAGTTCACAAATTTGCATTTATTTAACCCCAAAACCGCACTCGCGCATCATTCTATCAGACACTCCGGCCCTGACACTTGGAATTCCCTTCCCACCGAAATTAAAAACATGACCACTATGTACATTCATTTAAGAAGGCTGTAAAACTTCACCTCCTTATTAAGCAGTATTCCCCAGGATAACATTCTGATTTCTTTATTGTATTGTAATCAAATGTATATGAATATGTACGTGATACATGATGCATGTATGTGTGCATACAAATATCGATTTATTTATCTATCCATATCATTATGAATATGGGTATGTATATATGTCGATGTTTAGGATAGGTACATCATGTATATTATATGAGCATGTATATGTGTGTATACGATGTGACTTACCATTACTGCGTACATAAAACAAGTACGATATATTTTATTTCATGACTGATAACCTTATGTATAGAATACTTTACATTACTATTTTCATAGTGCATATTCGATCATTACTCCGGCAAAGACAATTGAACGTGTTAATTTTGATATCATTATTATATTATATTTATCAACATTACTATCATTGTAAAGTAGTTGGAGTGGTACACACACACACTCTGTAATTTTCCCTTTGCTCCCTTTTCCCTTTACCCCCTACCCTTCCCTATCTCTCTCTCTCTCTCTCTCTCTCTCTCTCTATCCCCTATTCTATCCTGAGTAGCTAAGCATAGTCTCCCTACTGTCAAGCCTCGGCTTATATTGGAGACCCTTCTGTTTAAGTCCCCTAAGTTGTTTGTATTTGTCTTGTATAATTGTACTAAGAATAATGCGTCGATATACTGTTTATTTGTCATAAATGACGTGTACATAATCATATCTGATGTAACGGAATTAAGCAGAAATAAATCAAATCATATCAAATCAAATCATACTTCGGACTCTGACGACATCATAATGTGCAACTTGTTTGTCCGATAACTTAGCTGTATTTTAGTACGCCAAGGTACATTTTGGTATCAAGGCTTTGTTTTAGGAAATATATCCATAGAAATGAACAACTATTTGTATGATTTATTATGCAAATTAGATTATTAGGGTATTTCTAATAGCTGTTTTTTGTATCTCCTTTTCAGAAAAGATTCATCAACTTATGTCTTGAAATTATAACTATGATGATTCATGTGTTGTAGAATCTCGAAGCCTGTTGTAGTATAGCCTCTTGCATACCAATTTGCATACGTTATTGAAAATATAGCTATTCATTTTTTTTTAATTCTGAATTGGTTGATTCCAGTACTTGATTTTTTTTCGGACTCAATGACACCATGTACACTTTGTTTGACCGATAGAATATCTATTTTTACCACGCCAAGGTACATTTTAACAGCAAAACTTTGTTTTAGGGGAAAATATGTTGAGAAAATGGAAAATTATTTGTAAAATGTATTATGCAAAATTTATTATGCAAATGAGATGCATTTTTTATTATTTCAATACTTAAAATTGGTTCTTGTATATCTTTATCACACTAGGAATCCTGAACCCGTCTTGATACAATGATAACTATCTTCAGAATTATGATTCAGATCCACAATTATATTGCGGCAATGAGTTCAAGAATCTAGAATCCTGCCAGTTATGCATCCTCTTGTATACCAATTCCCATAGACATTTGCATATTAAAGTGTAATTCAATTCTTTTGAATTGATTAATTTTGATTTGACTCTGGCGACACCAAGTACTTTTTGTTTGCCCGACAACTTGTTAAAATAATTGAAAACAGAAGTGAACAAGTATAGGCCCTATAGGTAATATACATGTGCATATGCGGTAGTGCAATGCTGTATCAGTGGTAACTCCTAATTTGCATACATGTATTTCACTTCTTAATTTGCACATATAATTGAAAGTTATGAACAACTGATGACCTAGCTTTTGTCTTTGCACCTTAATCTCTGAAAATATTACTATTTCTGCATGTCTATATGGAGATTTTATGAAAATTAGATCATCGAAATACCTTAAAAAGCAAAGAATTGGCGGTCATCTTGTTTATGCAAATTAGATGTTCTTAGACTCAAAATTCCGCTTGGGAACCGGAATTTTTGGATTCAGCGTACTCGAATTATACAAAATAGACCGGTTCCCAACTTTTACTACAAAATGCCTCTAACAGTCATATTTTCCCCAAATCCCACTAGACTACTAGTAGTTTGGAATACATGTATCTGAGTCTTGTTTATTTCGAGCCTGTGGGCACACTGATCTCGATAATTCAATCTAATTCAATTCAATTCATTTATCTTCATTCTTCTTTTTCCAACAAAACAAAACACAAGATAAATCAGGAATGACATCATAAACAGAAACATTTGCCTTTACAGATAAATAAATGATACCGATAAACATAAGAGCGCATACTGGCAAAATAATGCAAAGTCATGCTTCAGTTGAAAAAAAAAAAGAATTGAGAGGTTCACTAAAAAGCAAAGCTTGTATATTGTGAACCACTCATTAAACTTATGAATTACTTATTTACAAACACTTGTCTCAAATATGATATATGACAGGACGGGACAAAACAGGAGACACACAACAACATGACACAACTTCCCAGAATAGATGAAGAGAATAGAAGGAAAGAAAGAAAAAGAGAGAATGCCCACAGGCTGAACAAGGGAAATGGAACAGGGGATGGTAGAGAATGTGCTTCATAGAGTTGGTGCTGAATGCAGCTGTGCAAGGATTGTGATGGCTACTTCATTACGTAATAATGACTTCAGTAATTGAATGATTGGTGGATGGATGATGAACCCTGAGGTTGACGAAACCTATAGCTAATGAGAAAAAAAAAACATATTAGAGAGGATTTAATAGACAAAATTTCAACCTGCGCTTAAAAGAATATAAAGATGGGGGATTTTTTATTTCACAGCTTAGCGAGTTCCAAAATCTAGGACCGGTGTATAATTATAGAATGTATTCTGAGCCAATAAAGTTCTAGGAGGGGTAAATGAAATTCATAAGATTGTCTAGTGGGATAATTATGAATAGACTGGTTCCGTGAGAACATTGAAGTGAAAATACTGGGAAGTGCGTTTACATTATAATTAAACATAAACTGGCCAAGTTGGAAAAAGTACAAATCTTTGATTTTCAAAATATTATGTTTAGTAAATAATGGCTCTGTATGGGAACGCGGCGGGACGCCACAAGCAATACGAAGAGCCCCCCCCCTTTTTTTTTGGTAATAACAGTAGTTTATCTAGTAAAGTTTGATGGGCACTACCCCATGCTAGGAGTCCGTAATTAAGATAAGGTAAAATTAGAGAAAAATACAACGTCAACAAAGAGGACAAAGGAATATGAAACTTGAGTCTATTGATAATACCAATATTACGTGAAATCATTGTACAAATGTTAGTAATATGCGGTCTCCACAAAAGTTTATCGTCAACTGTGATACCAAGGAATTTTATATGAGATACTCGTTCAAACGGAGTGTCATCAAAAGTAATATCTGTGCCTAAGGCTTCTATAGAATTGCTAAAAAGCATAAATTTGGTTTTCTGAAGATTAAGTGATAATTCATTTAGCTCTTATCCACTGAGTTATTTTTTTTTCAATTCGGAATTAACAATGAATACAAGAGTATCTGGATTTTGGTGAGAAAAGAAAATATTTGAATCACCAGCAAAAAGTATAAATGAGAGTATGTGAGATGATCTGCAAAAGTCATTAATATGAATAATGAAAAGTAAAGGTCCTAATAAACTACCCTGTGGAATGCCACACTTAATGAATTCTAAACTTAAGTTGTTCTCGTTCAGAGATACATATTGTTTTCGATTTTGTAGGTAACTTCTGAACCACTTTAAGGCCTTCCCTCGTATTCCATAATGAGACAATTCATAATGTAATATTTCATGATTAATTGTATCGAAGGCCTTGGAATAGTCCAGGAAAATACCAATAAGGTGAGAATGATTATCAATAGTATGCAGCGTGGTCAATAAACTTTAAAAGAGCATGAATGGTGCCATGTTTCTGACAAAACCCAAATTGAGAATTTGTAAAAACATTATGAAAATTCAGAAAAGCAAAGAAATAGGTCTATAATTACTTATATCAGAATTATCACCTTTTTTGAATAAAGGGAAAACCTTAGCTATTTTCATAAAATCAGGAAAAACCATTTAATATGGATGGATTTATTGAAAATACATGAAAGTTGGTCAGCAATTGAAGATATAATTCCCTTTCAAATAAAATTACTGATATCGTCATAACCGGCACTTCGCTTGTTATTCATTGCAGTAACAACATCTATTATTTCATACGTTTGGACAAAGAAAATAGAACTGGAATTGGATTGACCTAAGAATTTAAAAAAAAAAATGTATATTTGACTGCGGTATTTTTTTTTCTGGGAAATTCTCTCCAATCATTGAAATATAACAGTTAAACATATTAGCTATATCATTGGGATCTTCAAAGGATTTATCATCATGTCTTACAGTGCTCGAGTAGGCACGATGCAGTCAATAGCGAAACAACAGGTGTACAGCTAGATAAAAAAAAAAAGTTTTGAGCCTCGGCGAGAAGAGCCAGAAGTAGCCTACTTTATTGCCCTATTTTTCAACCAGGGAGGTTCTATATTTACCATTTAGTTCTCGAGGTATGAGTTGATAGCACCAATGACCTCATCATCGGTGGTGCAGCGTTATCCAGCCAAATCCAGTAGAGATGAGGGGAAAGTGTGAAGGGACTAGGTCTTGTGAATATCGCGGGTGTGGAACAGAAGCCATCGCAACCACTGATGAATGCACCGGAGCATTGTCCTGGCGAAACAAGATCAAATTTGTGATCTATAATTCGCCTCTTGATTTTTTCGCGTATGCCCTTAAATTGGTCACAATTCGTTATAGTAAAACATCTTGTCCATCGTAATGGCCCCTTCTGGATGTAGTCCACCATGTCATGACCAAGACATTTGGTGGGCAGGGTGAACATAAATGTAAAAGATTTGATAAATGCACCTAATTTGGTGTTATAACTTAATCCTATAACTTCCGCGGTTAGGCTAAAAGCTTTTCAGTCACCCGTTCGTACGTGGAGTGGAATGTATATGCCTTATAGACCTATAGGCCTATACCCCCTGTGTGCATCAAGCACGCCAGATAAACTTGATAAATATAACAAGAGACCCGGCCGGGGTTCCCGCGCTCGCAAATTCACATTCCACGCATACTTGCAGTTCCATACGGCATACTATCTGAGAACATTGCGAACCTGGGGGGGGGGGGGGGGTGGGGGAGGGGGAGGGATATTTAAAATAAAAAACTGTAGGGAATATGGTGCCCATTTGTACAAATTTATATTCTTCAACCAAGCGATAATACATGCCAAGTTTAAGGAAAATATGACCATGCGTTCTCAAGAAGGAGATACAAAATCTAATGTATAATTTTAGGCCACATGAATTGAGACTATACAATTATTGTAGTTTAAAGTCTGTTCGTAGTGGCTCCAAGGGGGGGGGGGGGACATCCTTTGATCTACTACGAACAGACTTTAAACTACACTAATCAATTTACTTGAGTCAACTCGGCTCTGTCACTTCTTTTTCTATAGAAAATAACGTTTTCAAAGATTCTTTTTAAAATGGGAGGGGGGATGGTTGGCCCCCTGGGGACCCCCAGAGAGGGCATGGGACATGTTGAATAATTTTACATCCTTTCCCCGTAGGGATGCTACTTCAAAAGTTTGGAGAGATTCCAAAATGGGATTTTCGAGAAGAAGACGAAATGTATAACAAGTGTCATGCGCACGACAGACGACCCAATGGGAACGACGCAAAACGATGAGTAATCGCAATATTATAATAGGTCACTCGAGCCTTCGGCTCTGGTGAGCTGAACAAGGAAATGTAAGAGAGAATTGAAGAGGTGCTTCAGAAAGCTGGTGGCTGCGCACCACAGCTGTGCAAGGATAATGAGATGGCTATTTCATTACATAATAATTCAGAGATTTATTGATTGCCTGATTGATTGATTGATTGATTGATTGATTGATTGATTGATTGATTGATTAATTGATTGATTGATTGAAGGATGGATGATAAACCCTCTGGTTTATGAGACCTAGTAGATATAGCAAGTAAAAAAAAAATCAAAGAGGGTTTAACAGAAAGAACTTCAACTGGCGCATAAAAGAATACAAAGATGGAGAATTTTTTATTTCACAGCTTAATGAATTCCAAAATCTAGGACCTTTGTATAAAAATGTATTCTGGAGGGGGAAATGAAACTCATTAAATTGCCTAGTGGGATAATTATGTAGAAAAATGGCTTCATATGAACATTGAATTGAAAATACTGGGAAGTACATTTGCGTTGAAATCAAACATAAACTGACCAAGTTAGAAAAAAATGCTTTTTAAAATGTTGTATTGAGTAAATAATGGATATGAATGGGAACGTGGCGGGAAGTCACAAATAATACAGAGTACTTTTTTGTTGTTGTAATGACAGAGGTTTGTCTAATAAAGTTTGATGGGCGCTTCCCCCATGCTAAAAGTCTGTAATTAAAAAACAATACAACGTCAGCAAAGAGGACATTGGAATATGAAACTTGAGTTTACCAATATTACGTGAAATTGTTGTACTATTAATAACATGTGGCCTCCCTATCGTCCACTGTGATACCGAGGAATTTTACATGAGGTCCACGCTCTAATTGGGTGCCATCAAAAATAATACATGTGGGTAAAATGTCTATGGAATTGCTTAAAAGCATACACTTAGTTTTCTAGAGATTAAGTTATAGTTTTATATTAGCTCTTATCCACTGAGTCACTTTTTTCAGTTCGGAATTAACGATGCGTACGAGAGTATCTGGATTTTGGTGTGGAAAAAATGAATCATCAGCAAAAAGTATATAAATGAGAGCATGTCAGATGATCTGCAAAAGTCATATTATGAATTTGATACTTGAGTTGTTCTCGTTCAGAGATACGTATTGTTTTCGGTTTTGCAGGTAACTCCTGAACCATCTCAAGGCCTTCTCCCGTATTTCATAATGAGACAATTTATAAAGTAAAATTTCATAATTAATTGTATCGAAGGCCTTGGGCAAGTCCAGAAACATACCAATAAGATGAGAATGATTCTCAATAGTATGCGCGGCGAGGCCAATAAACTTCAAAAGGGTATGAATAGTGACGTGTTTTTGACGAAACCCAACTGAGAATTTGTAAAATCATCATAAAAGTTTTAAAGATTAATTTTCTTGTAAATGTGGAATGATCATATACTGCATGTACGTGGAAAGATATCTTGAGCAATAGGATGCATCCGTCGTATTAAAAAAATCTTTTACCCCCCCCCCCCCCCAAAAAAAAAAAAATATATATTTTACTTTTATATTGCCACATATTGATTATTGTTGTACGGCATGGGGTAGTTGTTCTAAGACTAATGTGCAAAGAATGCAGAATACATGTAAATATGCGCGCTTAATAGTACTTAATGTTGATTGTTATACTCCTCAGTGCTCTCTACTCACCACTTTGAACTGGTTCTCTGTTGAAGAAAGAATCAAGTTACAATATTGCATACTCACCTTCAAAATCAGTCATAATCTGGTACCTACTTATCTAAATTCTCTAATCACTTCTTATTCAGCTAATTATCACAAAACACGATACTCTAAAAATTGCACTCGATCAATACCTTACCCGAAAACTGAATATAAAAAACGTTCCTTTTCGTACATGGGTAGCTCTCTTTTCAACGTCACTGACTATATTCAAAACAAATTGCTTAAGATTTATCAGCATGCTTTAACTTTTGTCTTCCAATGAATCCAATAAGAACTCCTTTTTTTCATTGTCACACCCACTAGACTTTTTTTCTTTGTTTTGTTTGTGTTTATATACTCTTCCCTTTTCTAAATTGTTAAGGCCTTGTTTTTTATGTAGGGCCTATACATGTAACAAAAGTGTAGTTAAATTGATTTCTTTTGTCTGTTTATGTCATTGATCTGTAATTGTGTGAACCATGTTACTACAAATGTATTTGTTGTTCTATTTTGTGTACATACAGGGCGCCATTGTAAAGCAGTTATTATTATTAAAAGAAAGCATGAATAAATAAATAAACAATATTTTTTCCTAAATTTCAAATAAAGATGAAAGCAAAGAAATGGGTCTATTATTAACTATATCACAATCGTATCCTTTCTTCAATAAAGGGAAAATCTGAAATCTTCATGAAATTAGGAAAAAACACCACATAATATGGATTTATCAAAACTATGCGAAAGTGGATCAGCAATTGGATATATAATTCCTTCTACATGTTTTGAAATAAAATTACTTATATCGTCATAACTGGCACTTTGCTTATTATTATTGCAGCAACAAAATCTATTATTTCATATTGCTAAGTTGGCACAAAAAAAAAAATAGAACTAGAATTGGTTTGATCTAAGAAATTTCAAAAATGCGTATCTGACTTTGCTACTTTTTTTGCCAGATTCTTCCTAATCATTGAAAAATAAGACTTAAAATATTGGCTATATCACTGGGATGTTCATACATTTTTTTATCATATCTTATTTGTGTAATATCTAATTTCTTTTTTGATATATTCATTGCCTGCTTTAATACCTTCCATGTGCTCTTTATATCATATTCATGTTTTTCTGACTCATATGATATTTCTTCTTTTCCAACAGTTTAATCTTAGATAAAAGATTTTTAAATGAAGAAGTGTATCATAAATTATAAATCTTTGACCTCTCAGTTGTTGCTTTTTCCATTTTAAATCTATAATACAAACAACTTTCCTATTGATTGAGCAAAGAAGAGATTTCTAAGTCCATAGAAATCCAGCGGATGTTTTTAATTAACTGACTGACTTATACATTGATTTAGGAATATATTCATCCAAATACTTATTAATCATCCCTGAAAAATTACGAAATGATACATTTACATCATCATTTTCATGAATACTAGACCAATCCGCCCTATCTAAGATAGCACCGAGGCTGGCCAAATTTTCTGGTGTATTTTTATTAACCGAATACCTGAGAAGTAAGGTCATAATCGGTCATATCCGATAAGATTACAAAAGATTTAACATACCTTGCACAAAAAAGAATTAGTAGAAATATTATCACTAGTCTAGGTGACGGAATAATCTGTAACACGTGTTTCGAAATGAATGGAAAAATGAGGCTGGCAAAAATATTTCCAAAAAATTTCGAGACGCGTTATCATCATTTTTAATCAGATCAATATCAAAATCACCCATTATAAAATATTTCTATTAACCAAAAGGGGACTTTTTACTAAAATTGTGATACAATTTAAAAATCTTTAGGATTAGAACTGGGGGGGGGGGGGTCTTAATACCAACAATAGTGTTTTTACTTTGCGGAATCGAAATGTCCACAAACAGAGACTCTATAAAATATCATTCATCACACTTAATTCATCACAAACATTAAACTCAAATTACTGTGATAAATTAAACACAACTCCACAGCCTGTCCTATTCACTCTATTATCAGCTCTTTATGTTCCACGTACACATGTCCCACTCAGTCGACGGCGTGCCAACTTCGCATATTCTGCTCAAATCCACAAACACGCCCAAACCGATCGATAGATTGCACAATGCCGCATTACAATGAAAGCTTTTCTGCCGCTTCAGTTCGGCTCACTTATATCTTGCATATTATGTGGTGAATGACTATCAAGCAGTGTTCCCTGATTTTGATTTGCATGTAAATTCTAAGTTCCTGTGACTGTTATGTGTGCAATATTCGTGCCTTTACAGTAATTTAGCTGCCGGTCATTTGAAAGAAAAACTATCATCGATTTGTCATACAATTTTCATCAAAACTAAACTTGGCATTATCTCTACAACTTTGCTCACTGCATGTCCAACTTAACAGAAATCTAGAGGTGTCTATAGAAGTTATACATCGATTTGAAAAACAGATTTTTTTTTCCTCAAAGCATGGCTGTACGTTGATGTCTCAGAATAATGTGGCACACTGGGGGTTTCCACCATGGCACATAAAGAGTTAACAATAAACTCATAACCATTTGATTCCATACGGTGAATTAATATCAGATGATAACCATGTTTCAGTTAAACCTATTACAGAAATTTGTTGCTTAACTTGATTACCCAATAATATTTGTAATTCATCAAAATGCTCATTATTACTCCTTTTCGTAAAATCTCTGCATTGATCAACTGTATCATACTTATAAGAAATGGTTGGAATGAAGGATTGGACAGGATAGGAGAATAAAAACGTGAAAGCGCATTTCTGCACTACTCATTGTTCTTATGAGAACAAAAAAAAACAACAACAACAACAACAAAAAAAAAAACCCGGCACAAATCAGCATTAATGGGACCTCTTTTGTGATATTTTATGTACTGGAGATGGGAAAATTATTTATTAGTTTAAAGGATTATTTAATAAGAAGAATCTCGGAATCGATCATTGCAGGACTATACATTATTGTAATGATTAATTTTGTGACTGTTGATTTCTCAGATAATCACCGATGTACAATGATAATTTCTTTTAATGCTTTATACTAATATTATTCTGATCTACTTTTATTAATCATTTCATGACCAACGCTCTATAGAGGGCTGTATTATAGTTACACCTATGACGCCGGGTCCTGTTAACTCTGTTGTCTATGATCCTTATTCGAAATAGAGACAATAATTCTTTCGCCCACTGGTATTAGGCATGATCGATTTGTCTTTCCTAGGCCCAAACTGGTTTGAACAAAAAATGTTTTGTTAACGGTGTAAGTAAACTTTTATAAATCAACTTCTCAAGGACTTGAGACTAGTACACTCAGCAAAAAAAAAAGAAAAAGAAAAGAAAAGAAAGTAAACACTCTTTTCAATTTAATATTTCTCATATAACATTCATATTTGGCTAAAAGTCAAAGTAAAGTGATTTATGAAAGGTAATTTAATTGGCTATCAACCTGGTAGGTCAATAAAAAGGGAAACTTTGCGCATAAGTGAATACCTTTGTTTTTCTCTTCAAAGGCACAGAAGTAAAAAAAAGATGCAAGAATGAACAAGATGTCACATGCGTAAATGCTCTTCCAAACAATAAGAACAAAAAATAACACAATAAAAACAGGACTTAAGTTGCAACAATAAATCTATGATCTCTATAATATCTTTGAAGCCCAAAAGAACCATAAAGGATAAAATGATTGAAGATAAGAATCTTGTGGTTATTTGAAATTCAAATGAAATGGGAGAAGAATTAACATAAACACAAATAGTAGGAATTTCGTTTGATTTCTCAAATTAGGAAAATAGTAAATGATTTTTGGGTCATGGATCTTTCTCATGAGTTCTTAAATTACTGAATTAAAAGAATGAAAGGCATATATTCTGCTCATTGAATCACCTTTATGCACTTAGTCCCTATGTCATTTAAAGTTTGAGTTGACAGAAAATTCTTGTTTTCCCCCTTTAGTTTCCAACCAGATTATTTTGTTTGAGGTTGTAAAGAGATGGACCTAAAAAGAACGAAAACTTATTTCTACTTCATTCCTGTCTCTAGTTATGTTAAGATGGTCAATTGTTATCATTGTTGTCTTGAAGGGCATGCTAATTGAAAGATAACATGTCATTTCTTTTTCTTTCTTTTTTTTGTTGCAATTTTTACTTTTTGGAAGACAAAAACGAATGTGATCTCTCATGCGTAAAATTTCAGTTGGTTTTGACCCATTTCGTTGATAGTCAATTAAATTACTTTTAATACGGTTTTACTTCCATCAAAATCTTCTATGAAGAATATGAACTCGGAAAAAGTATTTACTTTCTTCTTCTTTTTTCTTCCTTTTTTTCCCCTTTTTTGCTGAGTATACTATAATACTACATAATTACTACTTATTCGGAAAGGTTCATCCGGTTTTTGTTTTCTTAGGGAAAGCAATGGGAATACACGATCCTTTTCGTGGAATAAGCACTATACAGTTTCATTATAATATCTACTAGCTGTAATTACCAAGTTTGATATTATTCACTTCGGGGAAATGAGTTGGATTCAAATCTTAATTGATGGCATGTAATTAGTGAAATTGGTGACACCAGGTTTAATGTTTGACTTCTTTTTCGCTTTATGCTGTGTGAGGAGATGAGTTTTCGTTCCCTTTTAGCACTCAGTGGCAGCATAATAGAAAAATTTTATATATTATGAATATGAATATCTTTATTATTTTTTAAAATTCTTCATATCATTGTTATCATAATCTTTATCGTTATTATTAGGTCCTAATGCATAAAAACGATATGCGTCAAAACGAGTTGTAGCAGGCTGACTTGTTTGTTTGGACATTTTACTTGTTTCTTACCACAAAATGATAGACCCTAAAATAATATATATATATATATATATATATATATATATATATATATATATATTATGTATAACTCCACTGTCAGCCTCACAATCTTACTAAGCTGCTATCTATGCACATACACACCAAACTTCAACACGCCTACCTCCACCCATCATCACTAAAATGTTTCCCGCAACCGGTTGCCAACTGATTGCCGGCTTGCAACCAGCTCAAATGTGAATTGTACATCACATCTTTTGATAAAGGGCAAGGCCCGAAAGCTTGAGAATAAAAATCCAACTGTGAAGATTCAAGCTACATTTATCGTCTCATCCTTACTCTCACCTACACACTACTAAGATGCCCAGGGATTTAACAACTGAAAACACACCTTTCACACTATAAACACACACACCCATATACGTGTATATAAATATATATACACAGCGTGTCCCAGAAAAAAAAAATGAAACCGACTTTCAATGTAATTCTTTGCGATCATAATCATATATATTGGCTTTATGAGTTGTACATGGACTGAAAGATACACTTCACTTCTTTCTTTTGATGCACAACTCAACGTTCAAACTTCATGCACGACTGAATTAGAAAAAAAGACATTAGTGCTACGACATTGTCATTTGCACAAGCAAGTGGCGTCTTCGAATGAGTTTTTTAGACTTTTGAAGCTATCTTTTGCAAAAGATGAAATCATATAGCCTTAATATCCATTCTTTTTTTCCTTTTATTGATATGATATCCAATGCGTAAAAAAATGATCAAAACCTGCTCGAGACAACTTTATTTGAAAATATGCTGCCATTTTACCCAGATAGATAGTAAATAAGGAGCCAGTTAGCTTTCCCGACATCTGCCCAACTTGGCAGATAACAATGGCCTTCATGCTTCAACGAATTTACACAAACATGAAAGGAGCTAGGGTAAAAGGGATTGTTACAGACATTTCGGTTGTGCATATAGGGTCATAAATTAGCACATGATATAGCATGATCGTGAGTTTGCCTGACCATGCAGCTAACTACAGAGCAAAGGGTGTTCATCGGCGGAATTTTGGGAAGGTGGAGTGGGAGTAACTGACCAAAAAAAAAAAAAAAAACCGTCCGAGCCCCCCCCCCCCTAAAAAAAGTACGAAAAGAAACAAAAACAGAAACAAAAACACACGACTTTCTGCCATGCATGCACTTGAACCTTTGAAATGTTAGAAGCACAGGTTCAGTGATAAATAAAGTGATATCCCTCTCTTTCTGCTTCACCTCCCCCTTCAAAACTACAAAACCCTGTCAGTTGTGAAGGACTAACCACGCGTGAGAGGTTAATGTAGAGAGGAATAAAAACAGCGAAATAAGTTTGAGGTATAAAATCATCAAAATGTGTATCGTTGTTGTAATGTTGATACCCCATAGTCATTGGACAGCGTGCCGCCTGAGACTGCTCACAACATTAGTATTCAATTATTGGTTATGTAGCATAGCTTATTCCAAATAAATGACAACAGAGGGCTTTCCGTCTCTCTGCAAATACCCTCCCCCCCCCCCCCCCCACAACAACATTCACTGTAGCACTGCGGTTGTTTTGTTTGAATTTAATGATGCAGTTGAGCCGAGGGCCAAATGCTATTAAAGTCGGGAGAGCTGTATACTTGTTTTCGACTATCCGTAGAATCGGTAGAAATAAAGCATGTTTTCATGCAAATTTTTCTCAAGCATGCGTTATTCATATTTGACCAGTAAGGTCTCATATACAAAAAAGAAAATATGAATATTTGGGTTGTAAACGTTGTTTTTCGAAAACGTTTAACGTTAAAAGTTTGAGTCACCATTAGCGCGTGCAAGTGAAAATTTAGTAGCACCGTTGTTGATTGTTCTAACTCAGTCATGCATGAACGATGAACATTAAGTTGTACTTTAATGAAAGAAGAAAAGTTTCTCTTTCCATTAATGTATATCTCATACAGAGGAAGTATGATTTCGATAGTAAAAAATGCATGGTAACCCCGTTTCTTTTCTTCTTTTCTTTTGTCTATAGGACACGCTGAATATGTTATATGTAGACAAATGTATACATTATTATTGTGGTAGAAGGTTGTCTTTCCGCAAAACACAAGGGGTATGCCTATATTTTGTTTTGCAGAAAGTATGATTTAAATTTGAACGTCTAGCTCAGATGCTCTTTCAGCATTACTATAGGGCCTTTTATACATCAGAACATTTCCCAGTCTTCCCATCTAGGCCTATCATGCCTGTGGAACTTCGCGTTGTGATTCTTTGATAGTATTTCCATCAATTTTCTATGCGGATTGCTTGAAGGGCTTCATTATTTATTGAGATCATGTTGTAAAATTGGCACGTAGTTCAATGCTTCCTGATAATGATTACCTTTGATATCATTTTTTTAGGCAAAAATGATGATAATGTCAATTCAATTCAATTCAATTCAATTCAATTCAATTCAATAGAACATTTATTTCCAGATCAATTCGTGTAACAGCAGTAACAATTCAGTAATGACAAACTGGAGGTGACAACTCAGTAAGCACAGCTTGAAGTGAGTGCACGTTTAACATTTGAAAATGTAGTTGAATCTGATTGAAACATAGCTAAAAAGACATTTTTGTTTAAAATACACATATTTACAAGACGAAGTACAGATACACAAGAGACTAAAGCTAGGGATGCAGGAGGGAAAACAGATAGGAAGAAGAAAAAAAAGAAAGAAAAGAAAAGAGAAGAAAGAAAAAATACATTAGGAGAGGTAAAGAGAACCTAAAACACACACTTGTAATACTAAAGCAAACAAGGCAACATTGTACATACATGTACATGTATTTCATTTTAGTATAATCAAGAGAAATTTAGCAGCCCTCACTATAAACTACCTTATATGGATGAATACAACTTTCTCTTGAGTCTTATCTTAAAACAATTTTGAGATGGTGCATTTCTTATGTCTTTAGATAAATTGTTCCATTTCTTGGGGCCCATAAAACGATATTATGTTGGTAAGACATGGTTCTGGGTCTGGGCAAATGCATTAATGACGAGGAGCGTGTATTGTAATTATGCACATTCTGATTGATATCAAACAATTGAACAAAATGGTCAGGCATAAGTTTGTTGACACACTGATATACAAAAATACATTGCTGATAGGTGGTGATATTTTTCAAAGTAAGCAATTTTAGTTTTGAGTATAACGGGCCTGCTTTAGATTTCGGGTTCGCTCCATGTATAACTCTTACTATTTTATTTTGCTTTGAAGTCAATTTCTTTAGACTGGACTGAAAAGTACT
This sequence comes from Diadema antillarum, assembly GCF_040938485.1. Lineage (NCBI taxonomy): Eukaryota > Metazoa > Echinodermata > Echinoidea > Diadematoida > Diadematidae > Diadema > Diadema antillarum. Next base: position 130,039 of record NW_027272109.1, on the reverse strand, counting down.
TCCCCACACCATGTTGCAATAAGACAAATAGGGCAAAACAAGAGTGGAGTATAACATCCGTAATACATCAGTAGGTAACATGTTTGTTTGTTTGTTTGTTTGCTTTTATTTCTGCATTCAATCAGATGCAATTTGAATGCAAACTTCAAAAAGTACAAAGACAAAGAATAACAAGTGCAGTGAAATAAATCGATAACAGTACATAAATAGATTCACATAGGTGATTGCATTGAGCAATGTAGATACACAGAAACATAAAATAAAATATACAGTATTTTTCAGTAAACAGCAGAGATAATTGAATGCAGGAGACCACCATCATAAGCGATTAAGCTTGAAATGGATGGAGGCCTCATAAAATGACTATCCAACGACATAACTCTCTTGGAGGAAGGTGATCAGGTGAGTGCAGTGCAGTTGCAGGTGAGAGTGCAAGATGCAGTTGTAGGAAGAAAATTGAGATTGACAATAAGATGACAATCTATACTATAAATATTTGTTAGCTCAATTGGTTTGGAGAATATAATTGTATCAAATATCGTTTAAGTGAAGCTTTCAAAGAATAAATACTTGAACAAGACTTTATATTATCCGGGAGATTATTCCAAATATCCGGACCCGAATGTCTTATAGATTTGTGTGTCACTAATAATTTGGGATTCAAAAGGTGGAAATTTCTACATATACGAGTAGGGTACGAATGGACAGAAGTATTGAACCTAAACATGTTATCAAACGATGATGGAAGTTGATGATGTATATATTTGAACATAATTACTGCTACTTGAATAATATTCAAATCAAAAACCTTCAATGTTTTAAGCTCATGAAATAAAGAATCAGTATGAGCCAGAAAATGCGATCCTGTACAAATACGTATAACTTTCTTTTGTAATTTAAATATAGAATTTATTTTGGTAGAGCCGCAAGTGCCCCATACAACATTGCAATAACTTATATATGGGAGAATTAAGGAATTATATAATAGAAATAAAGTTGAACGAGGAAGAAAGAACTTCAGCTTGGAAATTATCCCTATATTTCTAGAAATACACGTTGTAACATAATGTAAATGCTCATTCCAAGTCAAACTTTCATCTATATATACTCCTAGAAATTTTGAATTCATTTTCTTTTCTAATGGGATATCATCAATGTTAATATGTATCAACGTATCTTCATTATGAGAATGAAGTTTGAAATGAATAAAATGAGTCTTTTTTATATTCAAAGAAAGTTTATTAGACTTAAACCAATTTGATACTTTACTAATTTCAATATTTAAAGTGTCATTTAAAATCTTAAGATCTTTATGAGAATAAAATATATTCGTATCATCAGCAAATAGAACAAAAGAGAGAAGAGAGGATGTATTTATTATATCATTAACATAAAGAAGGAATAATAATGGGCCTAAAATTGAGCCTTGAGGAACACCACATTTAATTAAAAGGGGGTCAGATTCACAACCATTAAAAATAACATATTGTCTTCTATTAGTTAGATAATCTTTAAGCCATAAAAGTGCTTGTCCTCGAATACCGTAATGACTAAGTTTGGTGAGTAAAATAGAATGATCAAGAGTATCGAATGCTTTACTCAAATCGCAAAATATACCTGCAACATGTTCTTTGTTTGCAAAAGCACTCGTGATTTTGTCATAAATTTGTATTAGTGCTAAATCAGTTGAATAATTTTTTCTGAAACCATATTGATTGGGAATAAGTAAATCATACTTATTAATAAATTTAAGAAGTCTATTATAAACAATTTTTTCTAAGATTTTGGATATACTAGGCAATAAAGAAATAGGACGATAATTGCTAATTTCATGAGGATCATCTTTTTTATGTACAGGATTAACTTTCGCTATTTTCAGCAGGTCAGGGAAAATACCTTGTGATAAAGAAAGATTAAATATATAACTTAACGGTTCTGCGAGTGGATAAACTATTTCTTTCAATAACATCATACTTATTTTATCAGAACCACAAGATTTAGAGCTATTTAAAGATTTAGTGATACTAATGATTTCACTGGGACTTGTTGGGTTAAAATAAATAGACTCTTGATTTTGGTCAAAAAGATAATCTGTAAAATGAGCAGAAGTATTGCTAATTTTAGTAGCAAGTTCCGGACCGATATTAACGAAAAATGAGTTAAATGAATTAGCATACATATTAGGATCATTTATTTTAATACCGTTTAATGTGATATCATCCGTTGGCGGAGAATCAGGCTTTTTACCTAGGACCTCTTTAATAATTTTCCATGTTGCATTAATATTCGAAGAAACCTTTTTCATTCTATCAGAAAAATATAATCTGCGGGATAAACGAATCAATTTTGTCAATTTATTTCGATAAACTTTATACATATTCAAATTAGATTCAGTTGGGTTACGAATATGTAACTTATACAAAAAATTACGAGTGTTTATGGATTTCAAAATACCTTTTGTAATCCAAGGATTTCTTGGTTTATTTCGGTTACTTTTTATTCTGCATAAAGGAATATTATTTTCATAATAATACAACAATTTATCATTAAAACATTTATATACCAAATTAACATTGTTAATACTATAAATATCTGTCCATTCCTCTAAAAATAAATTCTGTTTCAATAATTCCACATTACGTTTTGACTCTTTATAGTACCATATTTTATCATGTAATTTATTGCGACCCACTTTACATTCACAAATTGAAAATATTGGTAAATGATCAGAAACTTCAGAACATAATATACCCCCCATAATTGTATTATTATACACATTCGAAAATATATTATCAATCTGAGTTGACGAGTGTGGATTTATCCTGGTGGGTTTATTGATAATCGACATAAAACCATATGAATACATTAAATGCATAAAATTAAGGGAATTATTGTTATCGGATGTGGGGGAAAAGTTAATGTTGAAATCACCAAAAATAAAAACATGTTTGCTTTCATTACCTATCTTATGGAGATATAAATCCAATTCATCACAAAATAATTCACAATTCAGATCAGGAGGTCGATAAATTAAACCTATAATAACGTTTTTAGAGATTGGGTTCTCAATTTCAATAAATAACGTTTCTGCATATCTTAACGTGATTTCAGAACGGATTTTGAACTGTAAATTTTGCGCAATATAAAACGCAACACCGCCACCCCTTTTTCCTTGACGATCAGCCCTAACTAATTTATGATTGGGTAAATTAAAGATATCTGGGGAGTTTTGATGTAACCAAGTTTCACTTATTCCAATAACAGAAAATTCAAAATTGTTTAAAGAGTGCAAAAGATTTTCCATATATTCAAAATTTTTATTCAAACTCCTAGAGTTTATATGAAGAAGTGAAATATTATCTGAACTATACGATACAATATCATTGAATTCAAGGGGTGTGTAATATTTACTGTCGCGCATAGGCATAATGTCAGCAGGAATATCGGGGGTATTCACATGTGACGACGCCATTCCGTAATACAGAGATGTAAATTACCGGAGATTTGAGAGACAACAACTGCATAGGTGCTAATGTGCATTTTGCAAGTGCATACTACTGTGCAGGTGTGTGTGCAAAGTGCAAATGTGTGTGGGGTTTCAATATACAATACAAAATTTGGTACAATTAGACCCATCTTGGTCACACTTACAATAATTACTAGTACGCAATTACAACAGATCACCAGGGGATAGCCGGACCACTCAGTATAAAGGTGTTGTGTTTTAAAACACGTACAGACAGAGAATTCAAGGACCGTGACACTTGCCCAGTTAAAGTTCAGGGAGACTTTCCCGTATACAGGGGGGGGGGGGGGGGGGGGGGGGGAGTAAAGGGGAGTAAACAGTAAAGGTACATTTCTTGCAACATCTGTATTGGCTATTGAATGTGGGACTTTTAACCATGCACCCATTAACACACGTATCAGAGAAAAAAAAAACAGTACAAATACTGAATGGAAATCAGGGTGTTAATAGCAACCCGTTTAACATGCGTCAAACGCAGGTGCTACTTGCAGTGGCTTAATTACCATTGGAGATCAGTCGGCCGTGGCGCGAAAAAGCAGCCACGCCTCGTGTCGACACACAACATGTGAACGATTATACATTCATGGAAACTGCTTACTGTACATGTATACGGACGTCTTATCAATGGGTTCGGAGTTTCAACAGGTGATTCGTAGAACAAAGGGATTTTTTTTTTCCCGGACAGTTCACAGGAGGATAAATATCTGCCAAAGCAGTGAGGGATGTGCTGTACTAAAAATAATAATAATGATAAAAAAAATCGGAGTTCAATACCAAAAAGTGTGGGAGGTTTAAAAGAACCATCTACCAGTTATAAATTAAAAGAGATTAGTGACTTTCTTTAAAAATTTAAAGTTATGGGTTCAAAAACATTTTGAAACTATGAAGTGAAATATGTGGGTAGAAATGTCTGGCTTCAATCTATACGTGAAAAAATGAGGTACTATAAACTGTCACCATACTGTGGAGAATGACCAGGTGGTGGATGAGCATAACCTTGCAAAATTGAACCGTGTATCCCTAAAATGATGACCGAAAAAGGTTTTCTTTTTTTCCCGTTAAACTTTCTTGATAACCGCCATCAAAACAAAAAAAAAAAATATATATATATATATATATATATGTACATATGAATGTATATAATAGGAAATAAAAATGGTTGAAACAAACCATGGTTCTATCATTCATTACACACAGCGTTGGGAGTCACAGTGGATCAACAAGGAGGACAGATAGCGGAGGCGTGGAGGGGAAACCTCGCCCTGACATTGGTTTACGCACAAGACACGTAATTAACAACACATATATTTGTAGTGATGTTACAAGGTACAATTGAGTTCTACGGTTAAATATCGAAAAAGGAAAAATGTATGGAAGCTTAGTTGACAATTGGTTGACTTCAGATGTTCTTGCTCAATAACAATAAGTTGTAAGAAAAAGGAAAACTGTCAACCAAAGAGCTCCGGATGGGAATGTGCTTTGACATTCCCATTCCCAGTAATGGTGGACTTGGCAATTGAAGGCAACCGTTTTCGATCAAAGATTACGTAACTTTTTTACGAGTCAAAGGGCGATGCCCGTCAGATAAATCCAACAGGGCAAATAAAATCTTCCTGTATGGTAGCTTTTTAATGGTTCCTGGAAGGTAGTGACAAACATACATTCTTTTCGTGGCTAATGTGTTAAATTATTTTTTTTTCTTTATTTGTTATTTTTTTTAACTCAACCGACGCCATTGTGCCTTACATGATCCTTAGCCACAATAAAACCAATACAAGTTGATCATGAGAGTCAAAGTGTCGAAGTATTTGACCCCTCCATACGAACAGGAAAAATGGCTCAAAAGACCGATATAAAATATTAGATTTAATTTTTGCCGTGGTGAGGAAGGGGAGCCACGCCCTGTGTCTATATTTTAGACGTGTGTGGACAACTATAAAGACTACACATTTGTTTGTTTTTTTATATATAATTATGGTTACGTTGCAGAAATAACTGAATAAAATCATTGGTTGACACAAATTCATTATACAAATTCATTACAAACTTTAGAGTTCCTTTATATGAAAACCAAAGGACCGTGGCCCTTGTCCAGTTAGGGAGGGGAGGGGGGGGGGGGGGGGGGGGGAGTAAAGGGGGAGTGAAGGTACATTTCTTGCAATCTCTGTATTGACTATCAAATACGAGACTTTTAACCATGTACTCAGTACCCATTAAAAGACACGTCGAAGAAAAAAATACTGTCAAATATTGAATGGAAATCAGGGTGTACAAACAGGAACCCGTTCAACATGCGTTAAACACAGGTGCCACTTGCAGTGGCTTGATTAACATACAGAGATATAAGTAGGTCGTGGTGTGAAAGAGTAGCCACGCTCAGTATCTACACTAAACATGTGAACGATTACACATTCTTGCAAAATTCTGATAGTACACATGCATAGAATAAGAACGTTACGTCAGTGGAAACACCTCTGACTGTCACAAAGATGATTTGCAAAACAAAATAATTTTGTTGGGCAAGTACAGGGATAAATGCCTGCCAAAGCAGTGCAGGGGATACTATACTGAGAAAATCGAGGTTCAATAACAGGAAGTATGGAGGTTTGTAAAAACCGTTTGCCAGTTATCAGCAAACTTCAAATTGATTAGTAACTTTCATTCAGAAAGTTGGAGATATGGGTTCAAAAAAGTTTTGAAACTTAAAGGGAAACAGGCAGGTGAACATTTCTGGCTTTACAATTGATACGTGAAAACGTAAGGTACTAATTGTCAACATTCAGCTCGCAGGCTGGTGGCGGATGAACATAACCTTGCCGATTTGAACTGTGTACCCCTACAGTGATGACAGAAACTGATTTCCCTTTTTTCTCATTAGGTTTTTCACCTTACCGGTTATCAAAATCTTTACAATATAATGTGATTTCTTTAAATATAATAATTTATGAAGTGAATCTCTATACATTGATTCACAGTGGATCAACGAAGAGGTCGGATAGCAGAGGCGTGGAGGGGAAACCTCGCCCTGACATTGGTTTACGCATGCACAAGACACGTAATTGGCCACATGTGGTGAGGCTAATACACAATTGAGTTCTATGGTTGAATGTCAAAACAAGGAAAAATGTATGGAAGCTTAGCTGACAATTGGTTGACTTCAGATGTTCTTGCTCAGTAACAATAAGTTGTAAGAAAAAGGAAAATTATCAACCAAAGAGCTCCGGGTTGGAATGTGTTTTGACATACCCGGCCGCAGTGATGGTGGATTTGACCATTGAAAGCAGCCCATTTTCAATCAGAAATTATGTAACTCTCTTTATTTATCAAAGGATAATGCCCGCCACTAAATCCAACGGGCAAGACAGGGTATAAAATGGAACATTCCTGCATGCATGGCAGCCTTATTTAGCTGCTGAAGGGTGGTGACAAACATACATTCCGTTCGACGCTAAAACGTCAAATGTTGTTATTTCTTTTTCTTTAATTATCATTTCTTCTTAACAAGCTAACGCAGTTGTGCCTTTCAGTTGTTCTTCGTCACAATAAAACCAATACAGATTGATCGTGAAAGTCCAGGTGTCAAGGTATTTGACCCTTCCGAACGAACAGCAAAAATGGCCTAGAAGACCGATGTAAAATATTGACTATAGCTTTACCGTGGTGAGGAGAAGGAGCCACGCACTGTCTATATTTTAGACGTGTGTGAACAACAAATACAGGGATTTCGTGTTTATTTTGTTTGTTTTTTTATACAAAAGTATAGGTATGCTACAGACATTATCTGGATCATCGGTTGATACAGAGGATATACAAAATTCAGAAGGTAGTTAAATTAAGCTCGAACGTAATTCATCAATAACAATTCACAACAAATGAATAGATAATTTTGTGTTAAGAAGTACTTTTGAATGCAATGTATCGTAGTAACAAAAGAAAGGAATGGAAGGTTATGCCAGTAGAGGAAGAAGATTCACGCACGTGGTTCAACATTTTTAAAGGCAAAGGACTACCTTACATTCGCCAAAAGAAAAAAGACAACAAAAATAGAAAGAAAAAAAAAAGGACCAGAGTTATCAGATAAACCTTACTCAAAACGACTGGACAGAATTTCACTACGAAAAATAAGACAACACAAAAAGCAAATATTTAAGCAGTCGTTAAAGTCAGATTACTACTGTAGTGAATGCATGCTTTGAACAAACCAATCTAACCTTGGAAATATTTCGGTGCTATAAATTTGTTGTTGTAGTGACAAATATACATTCCTTTCAAGGCTCATGTGTTTGACTTTCTTATTTTCTGTTAGTCAACATGAATGTGCCTTGGGTAGTTCTTAATCACGATGAAAGTCAAGGTATCGAAATAGTTGACCCCTCCATTCGGCCAGTGTGCCTAGAAGATATTAAGCAGCCGTGGCGTGGAAGAGAAACAGCGTCCTGTGTCTGTTTTAGAAGTGTGTGAACATTATAACTGTAGCGGCAGTATTGATTTATTCAAGAAATATTTGATTGGAACAATTTAGACTGTTACACCCCCTTTAAGGTGCAGATCGTTACCTTGGATACACCGTCAAGTGCGCATTCCTTCGGTTGCTTGCGCACTGATATTGCTTTACGTACTAGTATGCTGTATGCGTACTACATGATAGCCACGCAAAAGATATGGGCCAAGATGCAAGACACGATCAAAAAAGAATGAGTTCGGATCTGTGATTGATTTACTTTAGGAACCTAAACAGTTTGGTAAGAGAAATTATGATGAAAACAGATGAATATTTGATTGCTGTAGCTTTGTTTAAGCCTTTATGTAGTGATATGTGTTGTGTTGTTAGCTTGTAATTGAGTTCAGAATTTAGGTTGACATAACGATTCGATACGGTGTTCGTATAGAAAGTGATTATACGTAGAACAGTACGGTACGCTGTAGGTATTGATTATTATACATGATTCCTGCTTAGCAGGCAGGGAAGAAAATGTTGGAAGTGTGAGTGCATGATTGAAGCTTACAATATTGTGTATGTTTATTTAGGAATAATATAAGACTCCATATTCAGAAGAATATTGTGTCATGGTCATATAGGAATGAGAATCAGATAAAGGGATTCAATTTTGTCACTTTCACAGAGCTGTATACTGTTAGATTTACACACGTATATGTACGTATACCATACGGTCAATACAATCCCATACATTACTGCAGTTAGAGGGCTAACTTATTCAATGTTTGTGAAGGGTTAGTTTCTTTTTTGGTGTATCATATGGGTGTTGAGGTGTCAAAAGGAAAGACATTCAAGGGTTTAAAGGGAAAGATGATCTTGGATTTATTTTATTGTAAGAAAGGCAGGCTGCATTTTTGGATAGTGTTGTAGGGATGCAATTGCATCATTTGAACTGAATTATGTGAGTGATAGAGATAAAGGTAATTTGATAATGTACACTTTGTTTGAATGGTCAAAGTAAACAAAGTATGATAGAGTCAGGTCATTTAGAACAATATTATTATCTCATGGTGCAGTGTATTGGACACTGAGAAATGCAGTACATGTACCATACATCAAATATTGAGTCAGAATATGTCTTTACAAGACATTGATGTGTTAATGTTTAGGACTGAACACCGAACACTTGCATATTTAGTGCACTGCATATGATTGCATGCATTTGGGTTAACAGTGTAAGGTTGTTACTGTTGTTTATGTTAGTTGCACAAATCGAAAGGTGTTTCGATTATTACAAGTATTAAGTATATTTGGAAGACACAGAAATAATTACACTTGACAAGCTGTTCAAGGTAGTGATAACTAAGCATTTATTATTTCTTTTCTCTTTTTATAGCAAACCACAAGTTCGGGTTCGACAGCAGTATGCAAGCACACAAGTACACAAGTTGGTGTGTTCCACAAGTTTTGGTTCAACACAAGTTCGTGTTTGTCACAAGTACACGAGTCCAGCTGGTATTGATGTCTTCAATAAATGAACGAACCTGTGCGTTCCAACTGTGACTGACTGAAGTAAACTCTCACCTTTATGTAGTACGTGTCTACAATAACTACATGTTTTAAGCTGTGGGTATAAGCTGTGGGGATAAGATTATTGATTGATACAGGGGATATACAAGACTCAGAAATGGGTTGATACATGCTCGAAGTTCAAATAACAATTCACAGAGAATAAATAAATTACAAATTGTGATGTTGAGCTGTATTTTTGAATAAGATGTATAGTATTCACATTTTACAAGGAGTGATGGGTCGTCCCAATAGAGGGAGAACGTTCACGCATGACATTTAACGTGTTCGGAAGTAAATGGGATCTTACGTTTGCCGATAGAAAAAAAAAGGCAAACAAGTAGAAAAAAATGAGAATTTGACTCATCAAATAGACCTTTCTCGTATGAAGCAAATTGGACACTATATATATAAAAAGAATTATTATAAACATCAGTACCACAATCACTAAAGTGAGTGTAATGAATGCATGCCTCCAATCGATCTGAGGTGGAAGTATTTCTCTGCTACATCAAACATTGCATTCCATTTTTTATTTCGTTATAAATTTCCTTGGGTGTAATAACGTAATAAGCAATGCATAGTACACCGGTAAAAATTCGTTTCGCGGGGATTGTCAAGAGTGTGGAATAGGGTCATCATTGATGACAAATAAGTTCAGATTTAAAACAACAAATAAGACTGTACATCCCTCACTCTGACCCAGTGTTCAGTATGTTCGGCTAACATGAGCTTGTACGTGAAAATCACAGCCGTGGTGTACAGGAAAAGTAAAGCTCTGCTTCTATTTTGCGTTGAGAGCATGTGTACCTCTGGTACCAGTACGGAAGCTCGTTTTTATTCTGTTTAGTTTTTTCCCCATTTTGTTAATTGATATTCATTTTTTATATAGCAAAAAGAAAAAAAAAGGTCATAAAAATCAAACATTCTGTGTACGATATCTTTATGGTTTGCGGTGAGACAGAAAAAAGAAAACCACTCATATTACTTCATTATAATATGACAGAAATTTAAAGTCATAATTACAAATTAAACTACAATACCGAAATGTATCGAAATGTACAATATACTGAAGGTGTTTTTCCCTCTACATGTTATTATAATTTCAAACCGAGGGATTTGAAAGTTTGGATAGAAAACACATTGGAAAAAGGCTTATAAAGAAAGTGCCAAAGCAATGTGAAACGCAAAAGAAACAACGTTTGCTATTTTTCCCCCCTCAGTTTCACATTGATTATAATATGTAGCTGTAATTCATTTTACTTCTTATTTCTGAACCATTGAGAAAAAAAATACCAAAAAAACAAGCTAGGTCACCTGAGGTGATGAGGGGTTCAGTCTTGGTAAGGTTTCCATGCTGTTGTTCCTTTCTCTCTCCACTGAAGGACGATGTTGACTCCTAGTAGTTTAATTCTGGGCCCTGTTTCATAAAGCTGTTCGTAAAGTTACGAACAACTTACGAGCGACTGGTGATCAGTTCTGATGTGCTATACTTATCAGAATTTCCATAATTCAGCACAAGAACTGATCACCAGTCACTCATAAGTTGTTCGTAACTTTACGAACAGCTTTATGAAACACCCCCCTGGTAGACAGGTTTTTTTTCCTTTCGCAGCTTGTAAGCCACCTCAGCAAGGTGGCCGCGCCGGGCTTTCAACGTGGGAGGGAGATCGGTCCTGACGGTCATCCGGGAAGGGGGAGACGGGTTGGTTCCGTCTCCTTCAGGGGTGTTCCTCGGTCGCTTTTGATTCTCAAAGGTGGAGAGGATGAGATCCCGGTCAGCCATCCGAACGAACTTAGCGATTATCGGTGCGGGGGATGGGCGGTTTGAGGCTGGGTGGTGGGCGTCAGCGTTCCCGTGTGGGTTGCGGCGGGGAAGCCTGTGGGCGTTAACTAGCTGTATTCCTTTGGCCTTCTCTTCATCCAGGCCGAGGAGTATGAAGACATCAGTAAGCGTAGTATAAATGTTTTCCTCTCTTTGCTCCTCAACACCGTAGAACAACAAATTCTGCTTCCTGTAGTAGATTTCCGTTAGAAGCAGTTTCTCCTTCAATTGAGCAATTTCTTCTTGTAGGGAGGCACGTACTTTCGGGATTTCCTTCTCAACTTCAGCGACCTTGGATGAGTTCATTTCAACACTGGCCTCTATGTCAGTCATGCGACGGCTCATAGATTTAATTTCTTCAGTCAGAGTTTCATGTAACATCAATGAAGGTTTATTGATATAAAAATGCATTCTGTTGGGAGTGTCCTATCCACAGTGTAAATAAATTGGAGCATAAGAGTTCAAAAGGCATGAATACAAAATTGATATAAGATTATATATATATATATATATATATATATATATATATATATAATGATTGCTTTGCTGTGCAAAAAAAAAAAAAAAAAAAAAATCACGATTGACGTATAACCCAGAAATGTAATTCCTTCATTTTTCTTGTGAATTTAGACTAATGATATACCTTGAGATTATCTACACTTGATAGATTTTCAATACAATTCTTAAAAAATTTGCAAACAAAGATTTATCACGGATGGGTCCGAATCATTGTTACAAATTGAAAGAAATATGCAACTTACATGCAATGTATTATTGCTGGTATGTTGAATGATGAATTGAATGTTGTGAACTTAGTAAAAAAGCTTGTTATCAGGGTATATGCAAAGTGTGTACATAAGTGAAAGTAATGTATTACAAGAGGTATAGAGCTGGAATGATAAACGTGTATAGGAAGTGTTTTCGCTCTGTATACAACACTGGATTCTACCTTGAACAGTAAGATTTAGACGTTTTGCTAAAGCATGCCGCATATATCACAGGAAAGGACAATATCTCTTCTTTTCAAATATGTTAACGGTTAGCAACAGGAAATGTCCAAGAGTTTATTCCTACTCAAACTTTTTTTTTTGTCAATCTTAAGTGGCGCACTATTTACGACCAATGACAAATGCCTATACATGTATGTACACTGTGTTATGGATGTATATCATAGAATGATCATCGCGGATTCCCCCTTCAACAGTAAGATTATTAAAGAAGTTTTTGCAATAGCATGTCACATATATTACTGGAAAGGCCACTATCTTTTTTTACAAATATGAAAACGGTATGTAAAAAGAAAATTTCATCCAAAGGTTTATTCCTACTCAAACAACACCTTTCATTTATTTTTAACACAGTATTTTCGCTCTATACAACACTGGATTCTGCCCTTGACGAAGATTCAAACGTTTTTCTCTATCGCACATGAAAGGATTATATCTGTTCTTTTTAAATATTTAAATGGTTCACAGAAAGATATGCCGTCCAAAATTTGTTTCGTACTCAAAGTGTATCTTTCAACAACAACAAAAAAAAGAAGATTTACACAGTGTTTTCGCTCTGTATAACACTGGATTCTACCTTTAACAGTAAGATCCAGACGTTTTGCTCCAGCATGCGACATATATCACAGGAAAGGCCAATACCTGTTCTTTTCAAATATGTAAACGATTAACAAAAAGATATGTCGTCCAAGGGTTTATTTTTACTCAAATAATGTCTTTCAATATTCATTTTATTTTTGTATCGTTTGCTCTGTAACCCAAGCTCCCTTCTATAAACAGCAGAATTAGACGTTTTGCTCGCGGTATAATGCCATAATTCATATAAATAATAAAGGATGATATCTGCCCTTTCCCAATGAAGTCAATACTGCAGGTATTGACATAATTTGACTAATTTTTGCGAAACGTTTCTTTTCGTCGACTGGCGTTGTGGTCGCCAGGAGGCGCATGGAGCTACTATTAATAAACAGAGATGCGGTTGGCTCTACATTGTAGCTGCATGCCACCAGGAGCAAAGAGTGTTGGTGAAGCTACGAAACGGCTACTGAGTAGTTTTTAGAATCCTCAAGGAGCGCTGCCCGACGACTGGTCCAGATAAATCTAGACAGAAAGATCCGTCTGTCCGGAGGACTCATTTATATTTTGCCATTAACGCTGTCCTCCGTGGAACCGTGAAGCCAGACGTACCGGTAGTCTAGTCTCCGCGGAACATTCCCCGACGGACAGATGCAGACCGATCTTTCGGTCAAAGATAAATCATAACATTAGTAAATCATTACTGTGGATGACTACTTGTAAGACTGGTAAGTATCCTGCCGTCGAGTGCTTTTAAGGGGGTAGAGGTATTGTCCGGTATTGTGGTCAAACGGAAACGTATATAATGATTGCTCAACTGATAAAAGATCTAGTTCGATGGATGTCATTCGTCTGTTCTCTGCGGACCGTTGGTCTTGGACCCATACGTGCGTATTGCTGTTAGTGATTGCGGGTGAAACCGAACCGGTCCGTGAGCAGGGAAATCCATGATATCCACCTCCTGTCCCGCCCGGCTGGCTAGCTGCTCCCTGCTGCTGTGAGTGACATATTTGATCTAACGTATCTCTTCTGTTACCTCCTTCGCGATGATGCGTCATGCTCACGCACTTTTCATGTCATAGGGTACATGATGTACCTTCAGCTTCACATTTAAGTGGGAGTAGTGTCCACTTCACAGCGTAAAATACTTACTGACTACGCCAGGCTGACGATGGACTGGATTCAGGTAGATTTATACAGGTGTATGCCTTGTAGTTGTTTCCTTCCTAATCCGTGAGTCCATTCAGCGTCGAGTCAAGGTCGTGGGGGTCAATTGTCACCTGATATAGAGTTGGATGTGTCAGTCAGGTGACTGGTTAAGGTCGTGAGGTACAGTCAGTAGATAGGAGGGGAAGTTAAAACCAACCATCCCCCAAAACCAAATCCCACTAGTACAACACGTCAGATTGGGTACGGTACTGTAGTACTCGGAATTGACCTTTTTCTACATCATTCCGTCATACAGTCACACGTTCAACCATGGAGCTACTAACTCCGTTAGTAGCTCCATGGTTCAACTATAAACCATTAGACGATCTAGTAGAGTTTGGATATGACCATCGGCATCACCATGATCATGTGTGTGCTGTAACAATGTTAAGTGTTTAAACTTACCTGTTTGGATGTATGGGTTCTGATTTCTAGTCTGACTTGCAGACATCTGTAGTGGCAGTATGGGTAACAGTTATGAGTTAGTTTTAATTCATCCTTGTTTCTAGCTTAGATTCTAAATTTTTAAAATCTATTTGTTACAAGCAGACCCCGTCTGATAAACCCCCAGCCCAGAACGCTCCTTGACCTTGTAAAATACAGTGTACACATTCGGGCCAGGCTGGTCGCAGTTAAAGCAGACTGATTTAGGCTGCGTTCATGCAAAACTAGAATTGCGTTTCTAAACACGTTTAGTCGCTAAACGTGTACGTGTTTAGTTGTGTTGCGTTCATGCGATTTTTCCATTTAAGCGCGTTTCAAAATGCCGATCTGAAACGCGGAAAAAAGGGCGTTTTGAATCATGATTCTGCCAGAATCACGATCACATGAACGCAACCGTGATTTCAATCATGATTCTATGACGTCATTGTGCGTTGTGCACATGCGTGTCTCGTGGGGTATCCCACAGCTTCTTGCTCTGTTCGCGTGCTTCTGTACGTCTTATGAGTCGTGTGTTTCGGTACCATACTTGTACTTGTTTGTTTACATCAACGCCATACACCGATTCTATGCTAGTAATCTAACGTTAGCTGTTTAATATGAAAATACATGTAATTACTCTCCGATTGAGTTGATAAAAATAATGGCTGCAGCGCTGTGTCTACCAAGGGAAACAATTGGAGAGAAGAAGAATTAGGAATATTCCTCGATCTGTGGGTAGAGCCTGAATGTCCCACCTTTATACTGGAAAGTATTCACCAAAATAAAAACGAAAAGGCCTATAATAAACTGACTGATCAGCTGGCATTATGGCATAAGGAGGTCTGGCTGGAGTGGCAGAGACAAGGTCAAACTGCCCATTGCGCTGCGCAATGGCAAAGGATGAGCAGAGCCAGAATCAGCGTTGCGAAAGCCCGCATGAACGCTCTTCCGCCGAGACCGTGATTTGAAACGCCGTTTTGAATCATGATTCATATGGTCTGGCTACGAAATTTGCATGAACGCGGCCATAATCACTACAATCTAGACCTTGTACTACTCTTTTTCTGTGCAGAGCCAAACTTCTTCTGTGACATAGTAGAGTAATGAGCCCATGGCCATGATTGGTACAGCTCCATGATTAGTAGTGGTACAGCCTAGTTAGTATTCTTTGACACACTGAAGCAAGTAAATAATGGCCTTGTACAATGTAGTATGTGACGATGTAAAAATGTTAAAGGGAACGCAAACCCAAAAAGCAATGTGGATTGAGTAAAAGCATTAACATTAGTAGAACACATCAGTGAAAGTTTGACGAAAATCGGACAATCGATGCAAAAGTTATGGATTTTTAAAGTTTTGGTGTTGGAACCGCTGGATGAGGAGACTACTAGAGATTATGACGTATGAGTGGACAACAGTATAAAGAAAATACAGGGCGTATCAAATAAAACGTTACACTTTTGAAAAAATTGTCTAAATTACATTTCAAAATATTTGGAAAATTTTTTCATATTTATGGATGCCCAATAGTCTCATCTATTAAGTGCAATCAATAAAACAATTGTTTGTTCACGCTTGGCTGAACACTGACGCTCTTTGTCCAGAGTGTGAAAAATGACTTGCGCCAAATTGAAAGAAGATGGAAAATTCAGCAAGCAGTCCAAATAAGTGTTCTCATTCAAACAAATTGCTCTTTTGCTCACAGTTTTGATTATGTTATGATAGTTTAGGAATTTTCTGACGATTTTTTGTAACGTTTTAAATGATTCCATTGTGTTATGGAAGGTTGATTAACAACTTTAAGATCTTTTAAGCACAGGTATCACAAATCATGCACAGACATATCGAACCCACATGCCAGTCATTCAGTCAAGAAAAGTACAAAATTAATGCATCCTCAGATCATTCAATCAATACAATCAATCCAATCAATCCAATCAATCAATCAATCAATCAATCAATCAATCAATCATTCATTCATTCATTCAATTAATCAATCAATCAATAAATCAAGCAAGCAAGCAGGCAATCAATCATTCATTGAATCAATCAATTAATGTGTCCGTGTATTGTGAAAACTGTGCTTTAAAGATCTTCAAGTAATTACAAACTCTAATTCTCACCAATTAATTTAGAAATGAAATCATTAGAATTACGATAAAGCTGACAAAAAAATCTCATACTATCACAACATAATCAAAGCTTTAAGCAAAAGAGCAATTTGTTTGAATGGGAGCACTTATTTGGACTGCTGGCTGAATTTTCCATCTTCTTTCAATTTGGCGCAAGTCATTTTTCACACTCTGGTCAAAGAGCGTCAGTGTTCAGCCAAGCGTGAACAAAAATTTGTTTTGTTGATTGCACTTGATAGATGAGACTATTGGGCATCCATAAATATGAAAAGATCTTCCAAATATTTTGAAATGTAATTTAGACAATTTTTTCAAAAGTGTAACATTTTTTTTGATACGCCCTGTATATAGGAATTCCACAAAAATTTACTTTTCTAGCAAAATGAAAGAGTGCTTGAATAACCGCTTTCAGAAAGCAGGGGGAATAAATGCTACCCCTAACATATGTCAGTGTCAAGTAGATGGAATGTGTAATTTTTATGAAAAATGAATTTTTATTGTATTCCCTTTATATTTTCTTTATATTGTAGTCCACTCATACGTCATAACCTCTAGTAGTCTCCTTACCCAGCAGTTCCAACACCAAAACTTAAAAAAATTATAACTTTTGCATTGATTGCCCGATTTTCCTCAAACTTTCACTGATGTGTTCTACTAATGTTACTGCTTTCTCTCAATCCACATTGTTCTTTGGGTTTGCGTTCCCTTTAAAGAAACAATACAAGTAGACATATATAGTACTATAGAACTAATGGAAGTCTGTCAGGTTCGACAATGATGTCAGTGACGCTGGAGGTGGGAGCAGAGCCCAAAGGAGGACACGCAGAGGCGGCCACATGTTGAGCATGCAACAGCAGAAGTAGGGTTGACTTGTACTACTAGATCTATACATACATGCATGTACTCTTCTAACAGAAAACAGTCTACCTTCCAGACAATGGGTCTGTAGACTCTTTTTTAAATGATGCACAGGTGGGAGCTAGGTAAGTGGAGATGCTGCTCACTCAACCTCAGGTACAAATGCAATGATGCAACAGCATTTTGAATACCACAGTACCCAAGACTGATCATGACCTGCATCTCCACCGATGTCATGAACTTAAACATGTGCATTATTTGTTTTATCAAATAGTTTTATGGACTGCATTTTTTTTTTTTCAAATTACATGTACCATCATGTGTGAATATCAGTCAACTATAAAATGTACAATAAATCTACTGTACATGTACATTGTACATTTGTAGAACTTGCTCAGAAGCCAAGATGTCCGAAGAAATGTTCTGAACACACTAAACACAAACTTATAAATTGTTTACAGTGAATAAGTGATTGAGCATGCACTTGCTGAAAGAGTACATGCAATTGTCAGTGAGCATGATCATGTATCCCAATGGCAAACCACAGTCATACAAGTGTCTCTGAGCACTGGTATTACTGGTCATTAATGTGCGGTCTTTGTTAATAAACTTATACACGCTGGGCATGTCAATCAAAATAAAAGACTTGTCACGTGATTGCTGTTAGCCAGTCACTTGATTAGGATCCATGTTTAACATCCATTTTATAATAGTAACTACTCAAGTACAGTGTACACCTTACCGCCAGAATCACGACATTATAAAAATACAGTCTGTATGGTACAACAATTCTGGTATCAAGCAATTTTATTGCACATTTAGAATCTAAATGATGTACAATTGCATATTGTTATGATGTCAATTTTTGACAAGGATGCCAGAGACTTGAGTTGATTGTCAGGACTTGTTTGCTATTTAAAATCAAAGGAAAATTGTGAAGAATTGGGATTTTGAGTTTGACCAGCTTTAAATAGATGGAAATTCACTCATCATCCTCTCAAATACTTAATAATTGATAATCATGAACATGACCAAAATGCATAGTAGTTCTGAATGACACTGTAATTCAAGTGAAATTTAATATTATGTAGAACTCTATAGTCCATACATCTCATCACGTTTTGTTTTTTTTTCTCAGGCTGCATCTTTGATCATTGTAAATGTTACTGGGAACATGTGGAAACAAAATACAAGGAGTATGACAGAGTACAAATACAGACATTAGAAACCTTTTTATTAATTGTTTTTGTGAAACTTAAAAGTCTTTGTAATGTGAAACATTATTGTGCCAAACAGCAGTTTCTCAGCCACTTACTAAATGTAAGTAATGTTTTGATGTGGCTCTTTAATGATAGTACTGCCAATTTAGAAAGATACTATTTTTTATTTGAGTGATTTGACAATGGTACAAGATTTAGGTACAGCTTTTACTTGCATTTTCCTGTCCATCCCATTTTGTTTTCATAAAGCTTTGTTTTTCTTTTGTGTGGACAAACAAAGAGGATACAAATTATGCAGATACGCTGATACCCATTTATTTTTGTGTTTTTTATTTTGTTTTTTGTTGCCAGAAATACAGATTTTGTGGGTTCTGTATTATATAACAAGGAAGGCCTACGTGTAAAAATTAGTTACATCAAATGTAACATCTCGTTGTATATGCCCATGTGCTAGATGAAAAGGCCACATACAGTGTAATTCAAATTCAGGGTAATCTTACTTCAGCCGTACTTCAATGGCAGATTTTTTTTTTTTTTTTTTTTTTTTGTCCAATAGGATGCATGGATTACAGAGTAAGAAAAATGTCTACCTCAAGGTAAACATACAATATGCAAAACAAATTAACACTGTTCAGTGTTAATTTGTAAAAATATTTCCTTTTTAAGTGTGACATCGTGACATAGTGTCAATGTTTTGACTGTTTTCCCTCCGTAGTTGTGCCATGGAAAAGTCCTGTCATTTGTCTTGAGGGAGACCAAAGATGTCATCTAAGCCCAGTATGGCACCTAGCCGTCCGAAGCGGTCATCACCAGAGGTCGCTGTGCGGCTCCTGCAGAAGAAACTGGACGTTGCCGAGAAGGAAACAGTGAGCCTCGTTAGCCAACTGGCCGGTTTGGGTTTTAGGACAGAGCCAGCGGGACAGGGCGGGACACCCCCGCCAGTCGTCCAGCCATTCCTGCCGCAGTCTGTGGAGACCGAGGCATTGCACAAGAACTACCAGGCATTGGTCGGCAGGCTTTGTCGCAATGAGAGCCAGATCCAAACGCTCAAACTCAATCTATGTTCACTTCAGGTCAGTACAAAGTAATTCTCTTCTGTCTATGGTAACGGTGCGTGAGAAATCAAACTTAACACTTTTGCTAATTGATTTAGAAATGTAACAGATTTTGTCTGCAAAAATTGTACTAACAGCACATTTTGTCCCTCAGTGTCCTCAAGACTCTCAAAGCTACTCAAAAGAACTCACCACTAATGTGGGAAAGTAATCTTAGAAAGTGTCTGCACTGCTCAGTAAGAAAAAGAACGTAAACTCTGAAATCAAGAGGTTGTAAATTGGTCTGTTTGTTTTCCTTTACTTGAATAAATCATCACCTGCCTGGCAGAAGGGCCTTAGTAAGCTTGAAGACCATGCAAGCCTTATGACCTTGCCATAGCAAGTTTTAGAGAATGTGAACCTTAGGGCCCTTCTGCCAGGCAGGCAACAAAATATGGTAAGAATTGGAGATTTACTACCTTCAATACTTTAAGACAGTTTTGATCAAGTTGAGTAAAATATGCAGTAACACCATAATATATTGCTATTTCAGGTTAATGAAGTACCTTGTGAGATGCCAAGCTCTTCTGTGTGCTTTAAACGAGCAAGAATCGTGCCATGTTTGATTTGTTTATTGCCCTCACAATGCAGGCGGCCAGGGACCTGACACGCAACGATGCCAGGAACATGAAGGAAGAGGTGTCGCAGCTGACGGAGCTCCACACCACTGAGGTGCGCAAACTGAATCAGGAGCTGGCCAGGAGCCGCAAGGAGCTGAAGGACGCCATCGATGACCGCCGGAGTGCCGAGGAGGAGACCAGGAGACTACAGGGAGCTCTGGAGGTAGCCACGTCTTCTAAGGTGATCATCCTAGAATCTTCTCCTTTGAAGCAAAAGCGAAACTTGCTTTTCTCCATTCTACAGTCAAGCTGACTTTGACAATAGAAAGAGTGAGACAATCTGACAAGACAATGAAAGTTTCACAATAATCAGACAAAAATGCAGAAAATAGTCAAAATCATAAACTTTTGAGTGTTTTCACAAACAAGTGTTATCATCCATAATTACTGAAAATTAGATTAGGGGATAATGTCCACTTTTAATAACTGATCAGTTGTGCATGGAAATGTTACAGATATTATTTTTGTCATTGATTATTTTAGGCAATAATATACCTATCCCTTTAATTAAAAAAAAAAAAAAGGTTGTACAACGCATGGATAAATTGATGTAAGGTGTAGAAGTTTTTCACACTTGTTTTGCAAGAGAAACTATTTAGTGAAGATTGTGTGAGGTCCTGAGAGACTTGTGAGGTAGCATGTTCATGATTTTTTATACCCCCGCCAAACGAAGTTTGAAGGGGGTATATAGGAATCAGCGGACGGTCGGTCGGGCGGTCGGTCGGTCGGTCGGTCGGGCGGTCGGTCGGGCGGTCGGGCGGTCGGTCGGGCGGTCGGTCGGGCGGTCGGTCCGTTGCAAATCTTGCGTCGCGAACTACTTCCTCAGTTTTCAACCGATTCCCATAAAACTTGGCACAGATGTGTGCCTTGGGTTGTAGATGTGCAAGACGTATTTTTTGACAGTACCCAAAAGTACGTTGCCATGGTAACGGCATATTATGGGCAAAAATGGGTACAAATCTTGCGTCGCGAACTCCTCCCACAGTTTTTGATCAATTTTTATGAAATTAGGTACAGATATTCATCTGAATGTGTTAATGTGCAAGACACATATTTCCGCAGTGGCAAAAAGTGCGTTGCCATGGTAACGGCATGTTATTGGTAAAATATAGGGCAAAATGCTTCATGGCAAAACTGCTTCATCAGTGTTCTTCCAATTCTCATGGAATTCATATTGAATGTTTGTCTTAGGATATAGGTCAGCATGACACATTTCTTGACAGTGACAAAAAGTATGTTGCCATGGTAACAGCTCACATATTATGAGCCAAAATGATGGAAAAATTTGTGTTGCAAACTACTTCCTCAGTTTTTGCCCAATTTCCATGAAACTTGGTACAGATGTGTGCCTTTGGTTGTAGATGTGCAAGACGTATTTTTCGACAGTACCCGAAAGTACGTTGCCATGGTAACGGCATATTAATGGCAGAAGATCAAGGAAAGATCTTGCGGATTTAACTACTTCCTCAGTTTTTTGACCAAAGCTTATGAAATGTTGTTTTGACCAAAGCTTATGAAATGTTGTTTGGTGGGGGTATAACCAGTCGCTGTAGCGACATTTCTAGTTTTTTTTAATCTGTTACTCTGTCTATGCTTTGTCTGCAGTCAGATATTGCCATTGGCTTTGAGGATATTCGCATCGCAAAGCAGAAGCTATCTAGGAGAGTCTCGGAGGTAAGTAACTAATTAGGGTGGTGGATTATCTTTGCAATACCTGTAATCTGAACACCTTTAATATCTGAACATCCATGAAGATTCCACTGTGGTGGTAAAAACAAATGATGAAAAACACTTGCAAGATAAATGAACAATATGAGAGTGTGTACATCCAGGAGCCATTAAAGGGGAATGAAACCCATATTTCATGAGAATTTAAGGAATGCAGCAATATTAGAAGAACGAGTGAGTCAAGTTTGAGGAAAATCTAGCAATCCGTTCAAAAGTTAGGATTTTTTTTTTTCGGTGCAGCCATGGCAGGATGAGAAGACTACAACACTTTGTGATATCATGTATGAAAAATGATACAAAGAAAAATCAACATATTTCCACTGTTCTGGCATAAGGAATAAGCTTGACTTGCATTGTAATGTCACTCTTTTAGAGAGCGGGGGGACAAATATATTTGTTAACATGTTTGTTACTAAGAAGTTAAAGGGAATGTGTACTTGTCATGAAAGTGAAATTTTGTGGCATTATCTTGATATTTTCTTTACCCTGCTATATCAATGTACAGGTGTGATATTGATATTGTCACAGTCTATTTTATCCAGTGGTGACTACGCAGAACTGTTAAAATTCGTAACTTTCCAACCGATTGTCTGATTTTCCCCAAACTTTGTTGATGTGTTTTGCTGATATTGCTGCATTCTCCCAATCCACATGCATATTTGGGTTTCATTCCCCTTTAAGCAATGCATTGATTGAATTGTAATACAAAGTTCATCCGTCTAATGTAATATCACATGCTTTCATTGTAGTGTATATGACTACAAAAATTCTTTGATGTTTTCTACACCTTGCACTCTTGGCCAGATTTGCTCTTTTCATAATACAGAGAATAGATGCATCATTTCAGTGCTCACTTGCAAGTGTTAAGTGTATTAATCAAGTGCTGACTTGCAAGTGTTTGGTGTATCGCGATTTTGTAAATTTTTGTCATGTTGAAAGAGTTAAAAAATGCAACTGTGGCCCATCCATTTGATGAATGTCAGGGCTGCAAACTAACCCATCTTTTCTACTGGTCTGACCCATCTGTCGGACCATTTGCTACCTGGTTTTTCTATTTTTTACTTGTCCATTGCTGGAAAAAGTTACTTGTCCAACTGATTTGTACTGGTCCTGGGCTGCTGGACCAGTGCCAGTGTGCAACATTGAATGCGGTGTTTTACCCTTGTATTTATGACCTGCTCTGTTTAATTTAGCTAAAGGAAGAACTGGCGAGGGAGATTAGCTTTCGTTCCAGCCTTGAGGATTCTCATGCCACACTGCTTCAGAGGATTCAAGAGATGGAAACCACAATGGAGTCAGACCGAAGAGAGGTACGGTCTGTAGACTACTGTGGAAGAGGAATTTTTTTTGCTCAAAAGGACAGGAAACTTGCTTGAAAATGAAAGCACCCATTTTTTTTTTTTTTTTTTTTTGTTCAAGGAGATCTTAAGAGGAGAATATGAAATTTCATCGTACTCCCATGCAGTGGAAAGAAACCACAGTCCAATGATGCTGTGAGACAATCGAAGCATGAAGGGGAAAGTGTGAAAATACTTGCTGACTGCATGAAATTTAAAGAGGACTACTACTGTTCATTTAATAACACACACACATTGGTTTCGTATTTATGTATTTTTTTCTTCTGTTGCTTAGTTTCTGTGGACTGTTAGCATGACTTCAGTTTCTGCCAAAGAAGATTAAGTATATTGTCAAGTCTTAGTATTGCTTTAAAGTCCACTTCCACATTGTGCTTGAAGTCACATGTGATGAATAAAGTGAAATGTCATGTACATGTTGGTAAAAGTTTCATGCAGAAAACATACAAACAAACAAACATACATAGGATGAAAAAGTTTTGAAAGTTGAAAAAAACCCACCTGTTTCAACATAATTGCACAAATTGTAGAATGTAATGTGTCATCACCTCACCCCTCTCCTTTGACTGTTCAAAAAATTTTGTTACAATCATATTTGTGGTCAGCATTGTCAGTGAATACACAACCACAGCTTCATTTCTCATTGTGCTTTTTATTGGCTTTGGTACAGTCAAGTTAATATATTAGAGTAAACTTTTAATGTCAGAAACTCAAAATACAGACTACAAAATATAGATTTCAATAAAAACACTGAAGAGTAATTCTCCCTGAGAGTGTGATGGCGTGGTGCATTATACATATAAATGTATGCAGCTTTTTGAGTATGTAACAAACGTAAACAGAAAATCTGCATCACGTCGGTGATCCCTCGCATTTACCCCCAAGTTGAATTATCCTTCGGGTTTATGCCAGGTTCAAGTGTGTACATGTGTGTCACACACAAACACACTGCTAAAGCTTCTGACCATTCGAGCATTGAGAATTTAGGGTTTCTGGGACGAACACTGAACTAGGGCTTTGTATTATAGCTCAGTTGGTAGGACACCGGGGCTAACAAATCCGTAGGTCTCAGGTTCTAATCCCGATGGAATCCCATTTTCTTTGCTCAATTTTCCTTTTATTTGACATAAGATTTCCACCCCCCCCCCCCCAAAAAAAAAAGGGAATGATTAATGTAAGATTTGAGATTATTTTTTTTGTTGTTGTAGGAAAATATTAAAGTGCCAACAATTATTATGAAGTGTTCTTAAATGTATTTTGTATCAAACATCTCGTTCTAAATGATGTAATTTCTTCATGTGTAATGTGAATGTATGGCAAGAGGAAAAAAATATTCAAAAAAATGATTGTACAAAAAAGTAATCACAAGGTGAGAAATCTAACTCTTATTTTTGATCTTGCAGGTGCAGTCAATGAATGAAAACTGCATAGAACTTCGCCATGAGGGTGCAAGATTATTTGAGGAAAAGAAGCAGGAATTGGCACGAAACAAGAGTTTGGAGGAAGCTGTCAAGAATCTTCGGTCAGAACTGAGTAAGTTTAGTCCGAAAGTCACTCTTGTCGAGGTAAATGACAAACATGCATACCAAGTCATAGCATGACCAGTATATTCAGTCCTTTTGGTACATTCCATCCATTCAGTACCAGTACTATTTACATTCTCCCTGCTCCATTGTAGTGATGATTTTAAGATACAGTCAAACCTGTCTATACCAGCCACCCGAGGAGATGAAAAAAGTGGCCGTTGTAGACAGGTGGCCGCTATAGACCGGGTAGTTTACATGGCTTTCCTCTTAGGGGCAGGGAATTGTGTTTAGTGGTTGTATAGGGCAGGTGTTTGCTGTTGACAGGTTTGACTGTATTTGAAAGCATATTGAAATCATTTCTTTTTATATTTTTTCTTCTTCATAGTCATTTTACTCTGCATGTTTTCTTATCCAGGAAGGCTTTCTTGTAAAGAAAACAAACTCACTTGACTTCAGGATGCATTTTCGCACAAACGACAGAACTGTAGAATTTCTAGTAGTAACCAGAGTCACATCTGGTCTACACTCAATATTAAAGCAGAAAGCATTTTTGACTTGTAAATGAATGTGGTTCAACTAAGCAACTTCTGCCTTTCATGAGTCTGTCACCAACTGGCAAAATTTTGTCCGTGTTTATTTCTCATCATGTGTTTTCTAGGTTGCAAGGATGAAAAATTAAAGGAACTCCATGAGCAAAACAAGGTAAATGATTTATTGTTTATAGCATCATAGAACATCAAATATATAATTTTGTATATATGTATGATCGTCATCATTGTCATATTGGTGTTAATATTATTGCTTTTCATCGATGTTATTGTTACTAAATCAACATTGTTCTCATGGCTTCTATCATATATTGTTTGTGTTATTTGATGTTCATCCGAGAGAAAAGAGACTTACCAGCTGGAATTCAAGACTATGCATCACTGCGTTACGCTATTGCCATGGCTAAGATGGTAGGCTTAAATCTCCCTTTTATAATAACTCATTGAGGAGTGTACTCGGGCAAGTGTCTATGGGAAATGCGTGTTGTAGTAAAATCTGCCCATCTTAAACAGGTTAATTCCCAAATCTCTGGAAATATGAAAACTGAACAATATTGGCATGGCAAAATCACATTGATGACTGATGTTTTCAAAGTAACCATATATATTGTATATTTCGGAATAATGAAATGTCAACTGCAAAATGTGTATGATACACTATGTAGCTAAAGTGCTTTCTCAAAATCATTTTGTTTCTGTCAGTGTATTACACAGTGATATTAGTAGTGGTTTAAGACTTAGATAGGCTTGGAAGTAATTAAAGAATCATTATTTGAGAGACTTTTTATCATTTCCTCATGGATGTGCTACAATGTGTTCAGCATTGGTGATGATATCTTTTGAAAAAGAAAATAATTAGGCTTTCCCAGGTATTTATGGAAGAGAGCGTTGCTGCATTGCATGGAATTTCTTGTAATCAATCATCATGTTTTATGGTTTTACCCTTTGGTTTGATCTTTCAGTTTGAGCATTTATTCCTGTTTGCCACAAGAGTGACTGCATGCCTGTTTCTTGGTTCCAAGCATTTTCACTTGAGTGGTTGTTTAATTTTGTTTTTGCTTTAACTTAACATTTTGATCTGCTTGCAATAGAATATTGTCACATCTTTGGCATCTACAAAGAAGGCATGCAGTGAATTACACACCGAGGTTGAGCAGCAAGCCAAACTTGTCATAGACACACAGGTAGTTAGCTTCCTGCTCTATGATTATTTTCTTAATTTTTTTTTTTGGAAAGTCATATTTTTCATGAACCTGATATTTTTGAAATTTCATGTATGGACTTGTCAGGAAATTTGTTTGCAAGTAGATTCATTCATGATATTGGATTGAAAACTACAGTGACAGAATAAAAAAGTGGTACTTACCCGTTCAAGAACAAATTTAGGGATTTTTTCACGTGTGAGACAATACGTGATGTGAGTTACAGGACCCAACGTTGTGATATGTTGCATATATTGCCAGTATCAATCAACTCATGAAAGTAAACAAATTAAAAAACAATAGACATACAATGTATCATAAAATGTAGAGCATTAACATTGCTGTCCTATGCTAATTACCAACTGAAGTTCAGAAAGTTCGCAAACTTGCGAATGCATGCCATTCGTTTTGACAACTAGAGCTTCTGTTTTGAGAAAGAAAATATGCATGTGTAGTGTTTGTGTTTTTGTTTGACTTCTGTTTGCTTGTTATAAGTGGTTTTTGTTGTTGTTTTTTAGGTCTATGACTATGTGATAATTCACAGATGGTTGTCTTTGATAATAGTTTGAAGTTACAACTCTTCGTAACGTGATAACAGTTTGCATTTATCATGGATTTTTAAGTCAGAGATGAAGAGATAGGCGATAGTTCAAAAGGGAAAACACAACTTTGACAGTTTGTACTTATTTGCTGATCAATTTGAATGACTGCTGCTTATGACAAACATTTTGTCAGCACATATTTGGGAACCGGGATTTTTATAAAGACAATTTCATTTGTGGTTTAATTTGTAATTGAGAGCTGTAGCACCATTGAAATGAGAAACATGTACTGGTATCTTCCGTCTTTAATTAAGAAGCAAGTGAGCAATATCCCACTGTGGGGCAGTACCATCCCTTTGTGTTACCCTTGGTAATATTTTCATGTGTTGTTAATTGTCACTGTATCTATTGACTCATGAAGTTGCAGAAGGAAAAAAAAAACAGACAAGCGAACTGCAAAGCGTATGTGATGCACATTATTCTTTGCTATGCTTGTTATCAAATTAATTTGCATATTCTCATGTGATTCCAAGTTTTGTTTGTGTTTGTTTGTTTGTTTGTTTGTGTGGGTTTTTTTTACCATAAAGTCAATCTCCTGTGTTCACATTGTATGAATCTAACTGTGAAGTCCACTCTTCCCAGACTCTCCTTGTACAAGTGCAATCCGAGAGGGAAGCTCTCCAAGATGTGGTGCAGAAGTCGCAGCAGAGTCCAGGCATGACTGGCCAGAAGGCTGAGGTACTGCAGTTGTTTTTGTTGCATTTTGATAGAAAAGTTTTGCCTTTTAGTTAAAGCATAATATGTTTTCGTACAGGTCAACATATGAAATGGCTTATCAGTATTTGATGATTATGCCATTTTCTCACCCCTGCCCACAAAAAGGTTGTGGTCAAAACAACGTTAGCTCAACTTCCACCACCAAACAGCAGTCAGCATGTGAAGCCTTACTGTGCCCTCAATGTCCCTCTTCTCATGCAAAGGAAACACTTCCAAACTGGTCAAGAAGCCGGTTTCAAGTGTATATTTCCCAAATGACCTTTCTTTTTCTCAGATGGTTAGGCACTTCATTCGTTTTCAAAGCGATATAATGGATAAACTTGCCTGACATACCAAGCTTAATAAAGAACTCATGTTCAAAAAAGAATGAGCATCCATAGGCTAGGTAACAAGAATGACTGTCTGTGTTTTATGTAAAATTTATTTACTATCTGTGCAAAATATCTAATACTGAATCTAATTTTTTTGCGAATCAGGACTGCCCACAATTTTGTGAGTGGCTATGTAAGATTCGTGAGTGCAGAATACAGCAGTGGACAATGAAATCTGCAAAAATGAAAATCCTGCGAAATACATGGTGCCTACAGTGGCATACATGTATTTCATTTATGCAGTGCATAATCTGAAGCCTGCAAACTTGACAACACTGAAATTCAGAGCAGTTAGCATTATGTACATAGGAAGAAAGAGTTGATGATTGATAGGTGCTCGCAACAGAAGTACTAGCACACACTTTCATTTTCCACTCCTGATGCTTTTCCTGCAGGATGAGCACCACGCAGCTCTGGCAGATGTACAGATGAAGCTGAATCTCGCAGAAACACAAAGGCAGGACCTTGAAACGAGGCTAACACGTGAGAGGGAGAGCAAGCAAACAACACAAACTGCAAAGTAAGATAAAGGAATTGTATCCTCATTGATTGCTCACTTTTGTGTCTTCATCAGAAATTAGGCAAGTTGGCATGACACCTATTTTTTCAGTGGTCAATTCCGTCCTTGTCACTGAAGTATAGATGTTTTAGACTGTTTGTAGTCAAAGTCAACTCACTGATTTTTTTTTCTCAGTCCTCGTAAATCTTCATGCCTGACCCCGTAATTGATACATTACCATTATAACGTGTCATTGTAGCCGTGTCGGTCCAGTGTTAGACTCCATAAAGCCTTTGGAATAGCTCGTACCATGAACTGCATTAGTTGTGCAATGTGCATCTTTGTTTATATATAGACTTTTCTTTTTAATACCATTCTCATATTTGTATCGAACTCCCTTCCCCCCGACCCAGACCCCTCAATAGATTTCAGGCTTCAAGCAAACCTTCTCACTGCAAATTTCACCAGTGCACTTTGTGCTTCACAACTCACTGACTCTTAATATCTGTTTGACTTTCTTTACCCCACCAGTGGCATAGCTGTCTCCCGACTGTGGAGGAGGCTCCCTGCAAAATTAGATATCTCTTTTAATATGTCATGACAAAAGTGAACACAAAAGCTGTTTTTAGCTGTTTTTTTTTTTTTTTTATATAGCGCATTTCACACACACTTCAGGGTTTCAATGCGCTTTACAGACTATTATTACCCCGGTCACTGGATACATTATTTCCAACCAGCACTAACAGTGCTCATTCTCCACTCCCTGGGGAGCATTCCAGCCAGTCGCAGCCATTTTACAGGCGCGCACATGCTGATCAACCAACATAAGCTTTCTCATCCTACCGGGTACCCATTTATACTCCTGGGTGGAGAGCAGCAATGTGGATAAAGTGCCTTGCTGAAGGGCAAACGTGTCGGGCTTGGCATGGGCTCGAACCCACGAACCATACCACGCTCATGTCGTTCACAGACGAGCGCTCTTATCCACTCAGCCACGACACCTCCTCCAAGCCATTCTGATTTGGGAATATTTTGTCTATTTTTAAAGATGCATGTATCCACAATATTCCTGATTGCTGTATGTAGCTTTTCTGATGTGTGAATTTTGACAGCCATGCATTTACACATACAGTTTCAGCGATCTCTTAGACCAATTTAGAGGATGACATTCGCGACACATTTGTAAGTATTTATGTTTGTGTTGTCTCCAAATTTTTATTTGGTCTTCATGTTGATTCTCATCCAAAATTTAAGAATTGTTTTCCTTTAATCTTGCTTGTTGAATCTACATTATAGCTCTAAATTGGAGGAGCAGCTGATTGCAGCCAAGCTGAAGTTGAGTGAATTAGGCAATAAACATCAAACGGATGTTGCTTCTTTGGTAAGCTGCCCAACTTTTGAGTTCAACATTTTTGCTGTTAACTAGCACTGAAAAAGAACAGGTGAAATGATGGAGATTATGCTAAGTAGGAGAGTGTAGAAAGAGGGCATTACACGCGTTGTATTTCATGGATAGTATGTTGGTGCCTACACTGTATACAATGTATATTTGAAAACTTGCAAGACAATTGCCCAAGTTGTTAAACTTATGATCAGGAACCACATTGTGACAGAATGAGAAAGACGTATCATTTTTCGAGAGAAAACTTTGTATTTCCCCCTTTGAGACGATACACAATGCATTTGTGATATGGAATACAATATTTTCACAAGATCTTAATTTCACTCACATTAGGTCGACTTCAGAATATTCACAAAAATAAACAGACAAACAAACAGCAAAGCAAGTTATGTATACAGTGTCTGGGATATTGTGCACTTGAAAAGAAAGAGGTGTCTAAGAGCAGCTTAATCGTGTTGGTACATTAATTGCATTTTCTGTCCACACTTCATGGATGTTGCCAGCCAGTGGTACACATGTATGACAGCCAACTCATTGTTTATAGTAAGGAATCATTTGAGCATTTGTTGTGTTTCTGTCTCCACTTACACATATCATATGCATCCTGCTTATAAGTGATAGTGAATGCCATATTATGCATGAACATTTCTACCCATTGACCTGGCATTATATAATGTGCGCTGTACGTACAACTATGTACATTGACTTTAGAGTTTGAAAATAAGGCTGATCAATGTATGCTTTAATTATTATTTTGTGCCATTAGTTTCATCATTATTTTCAGCTTTATCATCGTAACACTAAGGACTTGCAGTAGTAATTGCACATGTACACATACCATTATCTGCTACCACTACTACTACTACTGATATATATACTTCTACTGTTGGTACTACAGCAGACAGAGAAAATGAAATGTATCATCATGAGATTCTCAATACTCGGGTGACTTCCTACCCGTTTGCTTGCCTCATAGAAAGATATTGAAAAGAAAAATGAGCTGAAGACAGAGCAAGTGGTAGGCTAAACATGGCATTCAAACATTTATTGCCTGTCATTTGAACTTTTTTCTTTTTTAATTTGACAGGAGAGCGCCCTTGCGCAGGTGAAGGATGAGCTACGCCAAGCGAGCCTGGAGAAGAATGCAGCCATGCGGAGCAAGGAGACACTGCTAGACGAGGTGGGAGCCATTCCCTCCTGTCCATCCTAATTCTGTCTTTCTTTCTTCCGTTCTTTTAGTTCTTGGTGTAGTTTGACCTCTACTCGTGTGCACACTCTGTTACACGCCAAGATCCTGGACTCGTATTTTGACCATTGCTTATTGAATAGATGCCAACTGTTACTTACTTTTTCTTGCAATATATTGTTTTTGACAAAAGTACTGCAGATCTCATGGAAAATACTTTTTTTTTTTCTAAATGCTATTACTGCACTTGTCTATTGTAGGAAAGGTGAAAATACTGCCCTTTTTTCACAAACAAAAAATATATACATATTTCAACCCTCGGAATGCTGCATTTCTGTTACTAGGGATCTCTGGTATTGGAGATTCTGCTCGTATCCTCTGAATGATCCATGGCCCTTTTTCTGAATGGTTGGTGGATATTGCCTCACTGTCTTTTTTAATGCCAAAACAAATTGCTGTTGTTGCTGTATTGCCTTCACACTCTATGTGTTTGATGTTTTAGGTAAATCAAGCAGTGGATAGTATGGCTGCAGAGAGACAGGCGGTACAGCAGAAAATTAGTAAAGCCCAGGTAAGTTGGTTTCATAATGGTACACAGCACTTGTGTAAAGTCTGTTTCAGCTGGAAGAATGATGGGATGGTATTTGTATAGTGAACAACTATGAAGTGACCAGGCAGAGATGCATGCACAAAACCATAGACATGCAGTTACACAGCTGTTGCATCCACATTTCTGTAGGAAATAGTCAACATCCAAAACTTCTGAGCGGTATCTTTAGTTGAATATATTCTTGAAGGTTTCCATTATGGTAGAATGTTTGGTGGTGGGTGGTTTCACGATACACCAAGTATTCTTTTTTGGATTTGGGTGTGGTCCTGAAAAGGATCTTTTGGTAAGCGTGTTTTTACCATCGTAAGAAGAATGTCTACAGGATGACACTCATGCATCCAAAAAAGAACACATTTATGTGGAGTACCGTGAAACCACCCACCACTATCGATATGACTGTCAACCCCTGTCAATTTAAATCATCTCAGGCAATCAGATTTGTTTCTCACTGCCGTGCCATTATATCAGTGCAAGTCAATATCAGAACTGATCACTGACCAAAAGAAAAGTGCAGTTATATAATGCATCATGTAAAGTTTTGTGTGTAAGCTCATCATTTCAACTTTAGTTTCTTTGTGCCATAAAAATCATAGCTTGTTCTGTTCCTTGCATAGACTGACATTGAGAGCCTGACCAGAGAACGGGATCTGAAGGGACAAGAAATCTCTCAGCTCAGAGAGAGGATAGCTGTCTTAGAACAACACCAGGTGAGTGGACTGGATATGTCTGATGATTTTTAAAGGGGATGGCTAGTATTACTGATCAGTGGGAATCAGTGAGAATGCTGGGGTTGATTGTTCCAATCCTTGTGGGATTCAGTTAAGAGTACGTTATATATCTATTGTTGTGTGAAAATTATTTGCTTCAGAATGGTCTCATATTCAAGTAATGTGCAGTAAATGTTTTCCGATTGCACTGTCACTGTACAGGCATGTTAACCTGGAAACATTAAACTGCACATTACTTGAATGTGAGACCATTCTGAAGCAAATAATTTTCACATAACAATAGATATATAATGTAATCTTAACTGAATCCCACAAGGATTGGAACAATCATCCCCAGCATTCTCACCGATTCCCACTGATCAGTTACTAGCCATCCCCTTCAGAAAGTGTCCACATAAATAAAATCAGGCTGCTGCATACTACTTTGTACATGTACTAGCAATCTACTCTCATTGTAGCTAACTTTGTTGGACCGCCTGAATTTGCAGTATTTTGTCATGCCCTGTTCTATGAGACTCAAGATCAAACATGCGTCAGGTATCATCAAATTGGATGTCTCTGAATACTCAATTCTGATTGGCTGATACCTGACTTTTTGTTTGATATTCAGACATACAGTGATTATGTTTAATTGCATCTTTTTGTGCAACAGAGCTCACGGTTTGCAAAAAGGAAAATAGTATAAAGAAAGATTGCTTTGTTTTATTTAATGAGAGCTTTCTACTGTATCAGTCTTCTTTGAAATTAGAGTGCTCTACATCGTCAAGTTCTCACTTTGTAGACCTTTGGCATCTCAATACAGTGTACTTGTATCCATCATTCACAGATTAGTAGAAAGATAGATAGGTATAGAAGATAGAAGAAGGAGAAAGATGAAATTATAGACAGTAAAAAAATCAGATAAGCATTTAATAGCATTTCCAAATTTCCAATCTTATTTTTTGTAATCTCATTTGACAAGACTGCCCATGAGAAAGTGGAGGCAACCATATCAGACCTGCTAGAGAGTAAGAGTCGGTTGGCCTATGAGAAAGGCCAGTTGCAGAATCGGGTGGAGCAGCTCACGAAAGAACTCGCTGCCATGGAAACGGTGCAGTCAGAAGCCGGCAAGCAGAGGAGAGCCAAGGCTGAGCTTGAGAGCAAACTCAGTGAGGTATGATTAACCCATTTAGGATGAGTCCCAAGCATACTCTGGCAAGCATCTATGGGAAACACGTGTTGTAGCAAAATCAGCCCGTCCTCAACGGGTTAATAAGTTCTTACAGCAGTCTGTGCATGAATAGACTACAGGTATAAAACAGTGTTTGTGTTTTCCTGTCCGTTTTCTCTTCTTGTACTTACCCCATTGAAATCTGAAAGAAAAAATACTCACCAAGAGATTTATGAAAACAAATTAAATCACTGTAGTCGGGGTGAGAAAACCTTGCATCTCGAAACTGTCAGATGTTCCGGAGAGCAAAAACATGGCATCCAAAGCACTATAAAGAAATGTTATTGCCCTTCTTATGACATGCCATGGTGACTTCATATTGGGGGTATATAAGACAGCTTGGACTTGGACAGGACATCTCTGAAGTGACAATGTTGTCACCCCAGCGATGAAATGTTCCTATGCTTTGTAATATACCACACT
This sequence comes from Diadema antillarum, assembly GCF_040938485.1. NCBI lineage: Eukaryota > Metazoa > Echinodermata > Echinoidea > Diadematoida > Diadematidae > Diadema > Diadema antillarum. The sequence goes on along the minus strand of NW_027272109.1, from coordinate 95,435 downwards.
GTTTATGTGATTAGGGTAGTGATCAGTACTGATAAAAGGGCTAATAGGGGCAAATCGAAAAAATCTCTCACTCTTCTTCTCTGATCAGCCAACCAATGTGCTTCTTTCTTTTCTTCTTTTATACCTCAGTTTATTAGCACATATGACCATCCCATCATTTTATACTGATAGACATGTAGAAAGCTTTATTTAGCTGGGTTTGTATCGTACAGGCTTGTTTTGGCTCTGAATAACCCTGCAAAGATGTTTACATTTTAAGAATCTGTCTATTTCTTTTCGTTTTCTTTCCTATTCTAGACTGTAAAAGAGCTAAATGAAGCCAAGAAAACTCTGCAGCACACGGAGAATGTCCTAAAGCAGGTAGGATGATGCTATCTCTGTTATTGCCATATCTTGTGTTTGGTGAAGAGAAAAGTTATGGCAGCTATCAAAGAGCTATTTTAATAGCTCATTAGTGCAGAATTCAAAATCAAGGAAGAGTTGATTCTATGTAATTGCATGTTGTTTTTTTTTAAATCAAGGCTGTGATTTTTTTATATATTTGAGATGAGACTTCTGGATGTTTTGATGTATAGTTTTTTATATTAAAGAGATGGTCATGCGCAATATGTAAGGTTTTTGTTTGTTTTGTTTGATTGCTTGTTGTTACTATAGCTTGTCACGTAAGATACAATTGTACTGAGTATCAATAATAGCTTCTTGTGATTCATAGTGTGTTATAGAATACTACTGTCATGTTTTGACTCCAAGTAATTTGTCATGATTGATATTTAGTTTTACTGCGTAGAGTAACTGCCACACAATAGAGATGTAAAACCTCTGGCAAAAATGGAAAAAAAAAACCACAAACCAACTTCTACAACACTTTCCGTAGGTAATATATATTTTTATATTAATAAATCAGTCAATTAATAATACACACTAAGTAAGATTTCCATTTTCTCTGTTAATTGCTGACTAAATGATGCAATGTAAATGCACTTGATGGTTACATTGTATTTTGGTTTCATTTGGCCTCTTAAATCCTGTGCCTCTTTTTCAATTTTGGTTACTAGGAGCAGGCCAGTGCTAAGAGAAAAGAGCAAGACTTTGCCCTTGCCATTCAGGCGAGAGATAAGGCCCTGAAAGAGATGGAAAAGTTGAAGAGCAGCCTGGACGCCTTCCAGCTGAGGGAGAAAGAGAAGGTAGGTGTAATAGTTACTGTGAAACCAGAAATGTTTGCATGCATGAAACTTTGGTGAATTTTGAGAGGAACCAAAATTTGTGAAGATAAAATGCATGCAAAAGTTTTTGTGTCCACAATGCATTGAATGTGAGTATAATGTTGTACACTGTAATCATGACTGGCAATTTACTTATCATGCCACGAAAAAAGGCTGTCTGCTCCAATTCAGGACAGTTTCATACCACAAATGTTTTATGTTTTGCAGGAGACATTCAGACAAAGAGGGCCAATTAGCCCATTCCCTTTGCAGCTCTCACGTTTCTAAAGACTTTATACAGGAGCCACCAGGCTGCCATGGGTTAGGGATTGAATATTAAATAAAAACGTGATATCATTAGGAGACCATGCAATGGAAAGTCCAGCCAGACTAAAGATATATTTGGAAATTCTTGTGACAAATTGTATCCAGCTTTATACACAGCTGGAGAATCTTGACTGGATTTGCATATTACCGACGAGCATTTCCTTCAATGCACATACTGTATATACGCAGGTGAGAAATTTCATTCCAGCAGGCCTGTGCTACAGCAGTAATCATTGTTCTTCAAATGTACCACAATGGCCAGCATATAAAGTTCCGTTCAGTTGGACTAATCTTCTCACCCATACAACAAGGTCTTTACGTCACAGCTTTTCAAATCATTGTATTGTATTCACTTTTGCTCTATTTTTCTTGTATTTTTCATATATTCTTATGTTCATGTGAATAAGTATATGCAGAAATGTACGTGGATATTTATGAAAATGTACATGTAGATTTGAAATATATAATGTCTCAGTGTGTTTATGCTTGTAAGTACAAATATGTATGAATAGATGTACAATATACAGTGTTTATGCATATGTAACTTGTGTGTACATGAACCCTGCAGACTGGCAGTCTACAGCAGAGCTTACAGGATGCCCGAACTGACCACAGCAAGATGGCGTCCACCCTGGAGAGTGTGATGATCTCCCACGGCCAGCTGCAGGTTGCCGTGGAAACACTGCAAACGGAGATGGGCAAGAAGGATCAGGAGCTGGCAGGACTGAGACACGAGAGGTGTGGTCTCAATGTGAAACAAAGACATTTTATGCATGACTGGTTTCTCATTGTTGAATGAGCAAAATGATATTTTTCGCATTTTAGGTTTTGGCATACATGGATCAGGTGTACTTTTAGAACACAGAGCACAAAAATGCATGGCAACAACACACATCAACATATGTTTATGCACACATCAAAATAATATATATGTACAATGTATGTACTGGTATAGGTATATAGACTTACACACTTTGTGTTTGTAGCAGTTTGAAGCTATTACAAAGCAATATGTGTAATAATTTTCTCACTGTTTATTTCAAAATGTAAACAAATTCATCATGAAAATATCTGAATTTTGAAGTGACTTGATATCCTGTTGAAGTATACAAATGATGGATGATTTTGACATGGAAATTGCATCAAATATTCATCATCCTTGCATGACAGGAAGAAACAAAAGCATACCATTCTGTTAACTCTAATCTTGAATGCTTCACAGGCAAAGTCACAAACGAAGCACAGAACAGACCCAGAGGGAGGTGGCTCGATTGCAGGAACAGCTGGTTGCCATGGAGTCGGCCGAGTCTAACCAGGTACAGCGCAGAATGAGGTCAGATGGGTGATGTACAGTGCTTAGACATGATGCAGTACATTCAGATCGTATGATGATCCGCGAAAGTTGTGCATGTAGAAAATCATTGTCCCTCTACAAGCTCTTCGATGAACATTACAAATGCCTGAGCAGTTTCATTCCCAAACAATTGTATGCACGCAAATGCCAAGAAGAATTCAATCAAAACCAAAATGATATTTAAACTAAAACTGTGTTGCAATTTTTGCCATTGTAGTTTTTTTTAACTTATTTCATTGAGATAATTTCCAGCAATCGTACAAGGTAGTGACCTCCAACTCCCAAGTTGTACAAGATAGTGAACTCCACGGTTTGTGCAGGTTGTGAACAGTACTTGGAGCATCATTGTAAATTCTGAAATATTTCCTTCCCTCGCCTCTCTTTTCTCTTTTCCAATCTGCATCAAAATCACTCCAGCTTGCCAGTCTGAACGTGGAACTGGTCCAGGCGTCCAAGTCCCACTCCAAGATGGCCGCCCAGCTGCAGGAGGCCCTAGCAACAATCACCGGGCTGCAGGTGGCGTCGGAGCGACTGCAGGCGGAGTTGGACAAGAGGGAGGCTCAGTATCATGTCCTGTCCGAGACCAGGTCAGCCCCAGCAAATCATCTTGCCATGCATCAGTGCAATGATACTAATACGTGATGTACAATGTACTAATAACAGGGTTCCTGTGGTCGTGGAAAACATGGAAGAGTCATGGAATTTTGAAAATGTTTTTCCAGGCCTGTAAAAGTCATGGAAATATGCATAATTATAGATATATCATGGAAAGGTCATTGAAATATATAAATTTATATATTTTTTTCCTTTTAGTGATCTTCTTTATTGGCAATGTAATTTTGTTTTTAAAGAGAACATTTCATTGAATAAAAAAGGACTAACTTGTTTGCTACAGACAGTGTTAGGGTGGTGTACACACTGTCGCTTTGCATTGACACTAGGCTTACTTACATGTATCTATTAGATAGTGGTTTACTTTTAGTTAACACTAACCACTGGGGTTTACATGAAGTTACCATCCGAAAAAGGGTCCTGGATTTCTTAAACTGTAAGTGGAAAAGTCATGGAAAAGTCATGGAATTTAATTTTGTAAAGGTGAAGGAACCCAGTGATAATACAATAGCTTGCTTTTCTTCTGGATCATATTGGACTTTGATTGCCTTCCATATTTTCACTTCGCCTTATATTCTTATCTTGTTACTAAATGCTGTCCTCATTAAGGCAACATGAAAAAGAGGAATCGCAGAGAGCGCGGTCCGAGATGGAAGAGCAGCTCCAGAGGACGCAGCAGCAGCTGCAGGCAGCCAGGGACAGCGGTCAGAAGAAGCTGACCAAGGAGGTCGGTCAGTTACGCCAGGCCAACGCCGACGCCACCTCGAGGGCACTGCAGCTGGCCAAGGAGAACAAAGCTCTCCAGACCAGAGTGGACGACCTGGAGCATACAGTGTCCAAGCTAAAGGTCAGTGGACTGAAGGGCATTTGGACTTCACCAATGATGGATGGACACATGAAAACAAGACCTATATGACTAAAACAATATTGAAGGATATACATTTTGTTGTCTTCTTGCACTTTGATAAAACATGATGCACCTGTGTGATAACATTTACTAAGGATCATTTGTGACCGTGCACCTCAAAACGAACATAAAGTCGCACACACTGATTTTGCGTGAGGACTAAACAAAAGTGAAATGGGTCAACCTAGCCGAACTTGACTTTTTCATATTTCCTGAAAGAGCGAGTCTTATTTTACATTATGCTAAAGTTTGGTATCATAAAACACGTAGGAAAGTGTTTTTTCTTAGCAATTTATGTCAAATATTTTTGGTAGAATAGTGTGATTAGGTGTGTCTTTAGAATTCCTTTTTCATTTCTGAAGAACCTTGTCCACACTCTTCACTTTCAACTCTAATAACTTTTGAAAGGATAGTGCTAGTGCTTTGAAAGTTGGCATTAATTATGGACAGAATGTGTTAATGAGGCCTGCTTAATTTCAATTTAATCTGATAATCCCTTCATTGTTGTTACTCTGGTGGTTTACTTCTTGTTTTTTGTCCCATTCATCGCACAGCCAGCACGGTTTGGTAAAGATTAAGCGCTTGAATAGACACTGTACTTCAGAGCCTCTTTTCTCAGTTCACACTTTTCCTGAGTTTGTGCTTTCTTTCCAATATTTAGATAGGTTAGGAGAGTCCATTTAATTTGAGTTATACATCATTTTAAAGCTTAAAGTCTGCTCTTTCAGAATATGGTCTTAACTAAAAACTCATGTCTGGCGACTTTTTGTTTGTTTTCAGGTGCAGGGTCACATTTCATTCTGCCTTTGTTTGTCATGTGTCAGGTAAACTACTTTGAGCTTTATCAAAAGAAAAAGGAAGGCCTATGACCCTCTTGACACCAAGAGGTACAGGTAAAGGTACTGACAAAGAAAATACAAGATGGCAACCCCATGAATATTTGAACAGTTACACTTCACTAGTACATGGTGGTTATATGACATCTTTATGTATTTAGACATAGAGATTTAATATGGAAGACTATGGCTGAGACCTTTTGTCTTTATTTCCATTTAGGTGATAGATGTTCGTGTTGATATGATTGATGGGAGCAGATGTGGAATTTTGTCATCCTAACTTTGCACTTAGATTTGCAACAGATATCTGAAGTACATAAATGTGATGAAAGTAAATGTGTCCTGGCTATGTGACACTGACTTTACGCTCATGTGGAAAATTACCTCTTTTGACTCTTTATAAAAAAGGGTATCAGAAATACAGTCACAATATTCAATGGGAATTTGTCTACAGCTTTTTGTCAAGAATTATCGGGCAAAAAGAAAATAACAAGACGTGGAACAGATTTGAATGATATAAACAGCAGGAAGATTTACCAAGTGTCCGCATGCCTACAGACTCGCATCGGCAGCCAGAAGAGCCAGCTGGCCCAGGTGCGCGGCACCCAGCAGGCCAACCGGGACCTGGAATCCAAGCTGGGCCAGATCCAGGACCAACTGAGGGAGCTGGAGACGACCAAGGCGGACTACGCGGCCAAGAACCGGGACCAGGCCCAGACCATCGCCACCTTCATGGACCAGATGGGGGGACTGCAGAGGGAGTTGGAGGGTCTGTCCCACGCCCAGAGGCAGGAGTCCTCTCAATCCAGGTGGGTCCTTCAGCATCCCTCCAGAGAAGCTCTTCCACCTGAGGGATCCATCCTAAATCAAGGCTCGACATTAGCAGTGGCCTGGTACCGAGTGGCCCAGGGCCACCAGAAATAGATGTCAGGTCACCATCATTTCAAATATTATGTTTTGGTGACACGTTGTGCCCAAAGATTTATTACTCTGTCAAATATTTGTCAGAAACATTTGCATAAAAGAAACCATGTGATGCTAGAGGTGAGTATGTACAAGCAGGTAGTAATAGCAGTGAATGTTAAGGCACATAACTGTGTCTATTTTTCAGCTCAGAAATATTACCGGAGGATGATGTCACAAGTGGAATATGAAAAAGTATGACCTTAGGATTTATTTTTCCTTAGAGGTGGGACTTAACAGGGTGCATTAAAAAATAAGGGTTTATCAAAATATTTGACGCATATTATCATGAAGTATTTGTAAAAATGCATCAATACATGTCAACATACATTTAGATTGCAGGGACCGTTTAACGTGTTGAGGACAAGCTGATTTTGCTGTAACATGCATTTTCCACAGACACATGCCCAAGTATACTCCACACTATAGTCTTCAATGGGTTAAGTTGGGTTGTGTATTAACAGGCCTTTTGTGATGTGTAGGAAAAATCGTGATTCTGAGTTTGTATACTAGTAAGGCCAGTGTTCTTCGTCAAACCCTGCTGCTCGTTTCTCTCTCCTCTCATCAGGGAGAGGATGGGTCAGCTGGAGAAGGAGGTGGAGAAGGGACGGCAGCTTGAGGTGGAGCACACCAGACTGAGGCAGGAACTCAAGGAGATGGAGGAGAGGAAGAATGCAGCCGAGGAGAAACTCACTGAGGCCAGCAACGAATCCCTTGAGGTAACCTCATGTCTCTACCTTGATTCTTCTTCTTTCACCCCTTCAGTGATTGTAATGTCCATGATGATTGCAGAAATTATGAAAGCAGAAATGATAAAGGCAGAGGAGAAGCTTATTGAGGCTAGCAACGAATCCCTTGAGGTAAAACCTCAGTGTTCTCTGCCTTGATTGGTCTTCTGCTCCTTCAGTGATTGTAATGTCCAATACCATTATAGAAAAAGCAGAAATGCTAGTAATGACTACCTTGAGGCAACCTGTGTGCTCTCTACCTTAATTCTTCTTCTTTGGCACCTTCTGTTGCTTTAGTGATGATTGTAGAAACGATAAAAGCAGAAGTAGTAAGAGTTGAGGAGAAGCTCACTTACACTAGCAAGGAATCCCTTGAGGTAACCTGTGTGATCTCTACCATGATTCTCCTTCTTCAGCACTTTCCGTTGCTTTAGGGAGGATTATACAGGGTAGAAATGATTATAAGCAGAAGTACTAAAAGCTGAGGAGAAACTCACTGAGACCAGCAATGAGTCCCTTGAGGTAACCTACTCTGTAATCTGTACCTTGATACTTCTTCGGCACCTTCCGTTACTTTATAGTGATGATTATAGAAATGATAAAAGCAGAAATGATTGCAATGAATCCCTTGAGGTAACCTGAGCTCTACCTTGATTCTTCTTCTGCTCCTTCAGTGATTGTAATGTCCATGATGATTATAGAAAAGCAGAAGTGTAAAAGCTGAGGAGATGCTCATTGAGGCTAGCAATGAATCCCTTGAGGTAACCTGAGTTCTTTTCCTTGATTCTTCTTCTTCGGCACCTCCGTTACTTTAGTGATGATTGTAGAAACGATAAAAGTAGAAATAGTGCCCACTTGATTGAAAGGCTACTCACCTGCCTCATCCGCTTTTTTGCATTGAGTCGTGCTGAATAAGAATCCATACTGGATTCTGAAAGGGCGGGTGCTTTGACTCATGACAATGAATGAAGATCAAGAAGGTATGTGTAAAGAATGCGAGAAGAGGTTCAAGGGGAAGAGAGATGTGGCAATTCACAGGGCAAGAACAAATTGTGGAAGAGTGGCAGTAGGGCATGACTGCACCAGCACTGAGCTGGGTGAGACCGTGGGAAGTCCCAGTCAGGTTTCAGACCACAGAGCCGGAGACCCTCAGCATGCTCTACATGCTGTGTTCGAGTGTTATAGAAATGATCAAAAAGCCAAGGAGAAGCTCACTGATGCAAACAATCATGAGTCCCTTGAGGTATTACCTCTGTGCTCTCTGCCCTGATTCTTCTTCTGCTCCTTCAGTGATTGTAGTAATGAGTACAGAAGTGATAAAAGTAATAGTGACAATAACATGAACAATAGATGAAGAAGTTTAAGTAGTTGTAGTAGTACAATGGAAATCTTGTTATGTGTAAAGAGGTAAGATAATAAAATCCCGTATATAACGAGATGGTTTTAATTTGGAGGTCCAAACTGTTTATATCTCTTAAGTGTTTTTGTGTTTTGATATAGTAAGAAATATGATATAAACAAGGTAATTGTCATTGCTTTAAGGTTCTTGTGATATCAAGGTTCTCCTGAAAAGGAAATTGCTTTGTATGTACACGTAGCACTACCATCCAAGTACCGACATCATACTTTGGTGCTTGAAACACTAATACTGATATAATCGGAATCAAACATGCATCCCAAGAGCAGGAAAGCAAAGACCTTCTTGCACTCATAGTCCTCTCGGGCTAAATTCAAATCTGGACCAACTCTATTGTGTTCCCCTGTGTGCCTGCCACACATCCATCCATCCATCTAACCCATCAGATCTCCAACCATCTCCAAGAGGCCCACGGCTGGTTCAAGTCCCGCTACAGCAGCCTCCAGAGGGCGTTGTCTGAGGCAAGGCAGACCCAGGCCCGGCTGGAGCAGACGGCCCTGGAGCAGCAGCAGGAGCTGACTAAGGAGCGACTGAGGTCTGGAGCCCAGACTAGGAAGGCTCAGGAAATGATCAAGGTGAGTGCAGTCTCAGTTCATGCTCATGAGAAACATATCACTGCAGAAGTGGAAATTTTCAGGCACTTTGTTTTTTTGCCATTTGAAGAGATGGTATAGTTTCAGTTGGATGGGGCTTTAGGGGACCGTTTCATGAAAGCTGTAGGCCCTGACAAGTTGTCAGTCTCCAACAGTTTCAGTAAAATCCTTGGTTTTGATTGGCTGTGAAGCTCTGCTCACTGACTGACATTACTATGGTAACTGTCGGAGACTGGCACTTTGTTGGGGCTGACGACCTTTATGAAACGGTCCCCAGGTTTCCAACTTTTTTTGTGATAATGAAAAACATCTCATGATATATAGAAAGAGCATAAAATTCTGAGAGGAATTCAAATACTTGATGAAAATGGGTTTTGAAGTGGCTGAGACCCAGAAACAAAGAGATCCGAAAAAAAAAAAGGCGGAACCCACCTCTAATTACAGCCCGTAGGACCACTTTTCTCACTCAGGTGTAGCAAGGTGCCTCTGTCCAACAGGAAGGCTGTGGTGACACAATAGGAATTAGAGGGGAATCTGTATTCATTGACAATTTGCTTCTGGACATCTGTGCCAATCAGCTAAGGAAGTACTCCAGGACTGAGAAAAAAAAAATAATGCTCAATGGATTTTAAAGGAACTTGATCCAGGCACGCTACATGAGGTCGTACTTGACAAGTGCCATAGCAGTGAACATTATACTTTCCCCTCACTGTGCTGCTAGGCAAGTCGGGAAGCCCTGAACCAGCTAGCTAACCAGGCTGAGATAGACCAGCTGGAGACCAGGACCCAGATGCACAACCTGGCCCGGCGGGTCCAGGCGGAGAAGGACCACGCTACTCTCACCGATCAGAAGATGGAGAAATTATTGGTGAGTTCCGATCCTCCCCAGACAGAGTACAGTCAAACCTACCTTTAATAGTGGCCACCTGCAGTATACGGCCACTGAGAAATCCCCTCTGTTCTAGTTTTCAAAGGTACTTCTCAAGGACGTAGTAGTAAGCTATGAATAGGCTACAAATTGATTCTGACTTTGTATAGATTCACCTTCATGGTTCATATACAGTCAGCATATTTTGTTGTCATTCATATATTGAACCATGAAATGGCTGAAATTTAAAGAGAGTTAAGACAGATAATTTGCTCCATTTTTCATTGTGATTAGCAATTTTCCAGCACACTTACTGATCTGGGAGATTTGTTTTGTGTTTTGATATTGATATGGGAGATTTGTTTTGTTTTATATGGCCAGAATACAAGTGCTGAACTAGTGGAGGAGCTTGCTATGGAGTTGGACCGATCCCAGAGCTATGGCAGGTTGTGACGACTTGGACGCGGACGACCGAGACAGCCGATAACTTGCCTTCCTTTCAAATACTGGGAAACCACGTTATAGAGATGTTTCTGGGACTGCCAGTACTACCATGTCATAACCGGGACCTCGTTGCAAACGTACTTAAAGGGACCTGTTAAATACAGTTACGGAAATCAGACCACCGAATTCACCTTGTAAAAGCGGTACCTTGTTGTAAGCAAAGCTCATTATAGCAGGGTTTCCCTGTAACTTTTATGGTACTTTCTTATTCGTTCACCTTGTGTCTGCAGAAATGTCTCGATGCCTTTAAATTTCTGACATCAGTACTAGTCAGTAAGGGTTCAATCTTATTTGGGGTTCTACTGCTTGTAGTTACCACAGTAAAGAATGAAGTTCTTGCAGCTGATTCGTTGTTGCCTTAACCGCCATCCTCTAAATTACACTTTTTATTTGTGGCAATCATTGGAAACAGCTGCATTTTTATACATTCACCTCTGTCAAAATGAGTGCCAAAGATATTATTTGAAGAAAATTATTCATGGCAATAGTCCCCCATCAATGTCTATGTTTCGTACAGTAATTCTTCTCAGCAAATACATTAAATCCACAAAAAAGATTGTAATCTTCACTTAACCCCAGTACTCAGGTTGCTGAGAAAATTTCTAGAACAATCAACATATGACACCAGTTTGGAGTGATGCACATTTGCACAATGATTTGAAATGGTTGTAATTTTGTGTCTTATTTTCCTTAGAGAAGTGTTTGTTTTGGGGGAAATTGTAGAATGCAGTCTTTGCCTTTCCAGCAAAACGTATTAGAAAGATTAAACATGAACTTACCTGTTTGAAGCTTTACACTCAATTTCATTTAATTACAGTAATAGGAAGGTGATATTACATTAGGAGAGCTCGCTATGTGTGCATGCGCAGAAGAGCCAACTTTCAAAGAGTGAAAAATGGATTGTCACTAGATTAAAGATATTAGGAACTTGTAATCCTGTTCGAAACAATGCAATCAGTAGTCAAAGAGTCAGGTTTTCCGAGTTCATGATAAAGCTCAAAATTGGATCACTATTTGTGGCTGTAGTACAGACTTGTCTCAGTGTCCCAGAAATCTTGGGCTTTCTAAGCCCTGAGTGACTGCTGTAACAGAGTTCTTTGTCTGTTTCACAGCGTCCAAAATAATAAGTGTATCATCTGGATAGGAAACTATGATGTGGCCCTTGTTGCCTTAACACTGCCAAGAGAAGTTTCAACAATTGCATGAATAGTCCTGGAGCAGTGCTCAAGCCATTAGTTAGTGCCTTATATTGCCAATATTGGCCTTCCCAAACAAATATGAAGAATTTTCTGTGAGATGGGTGGATAGGGACTGCATAATATGCATCCTGGAGGTCGACTGATGCCATGTAGGCATTTTTTTGATAAGAGCTGTGAGGCAGTATGGATATTTTCCATTTTGAAATGTTGGTAAGGTAAATACTTGTTCAGATCTGTTAAATCTAGTATGAGGTGTGTACCTCCATTTTTCTTAGGTCTTGAGAAAATATATTAGAGACAAAGTCCCCTGTTTCTCTTGAGCATGTTTCAATGACCCCCTTTTGAGACAGTTTATTAATCTCAATAGATAGAGCTCTTCTATCAGTTTCAGAAAGCCTGTAGCTTCTTGGGGATTTGTTTCTGGATGGTGGCAACGTGGCCTTTAATTCTAGTTTGTAACCGTTTATGACAGCTAAGATAGATGGGTCAGATGTAACAGCTTGCCTATTATCCTGAAAGGCATACAGTCGACCTCCAACTTTGGGAGAATCATGAGGGAAACAAGGGGTTATTCATCTCTCCCCTCAAGGCCTAACGTTTCCGTTGTGTGTGAGGCGCTGGGGCAGTTGCTTCTTGTTGACTAGTGGTTGGTTCTGGCGGTGCTGCCTCGGGTTCCGCTCTAAAAAAGGCCGGTCACCAGTACCAGAAAATGGCGGAGTGGTAAAGGTAGGAGCACGAGATCTGGACCAGCCTGCCTCCTTTTAGCTTCAGTGGGTAGCCCTAGCGAACCCTGGTGAGGGCCTGAATCCTCTGTAGGGATGTGGGCTTGAGTAGCTCTTTCTTTGTCCCTTTATCACCCCTGCCGTAACTTTCTGTTCTTTCATGAGGTCCCTTATCTTCTTGCTGAGGTTGTCGCCAAACAGTAGTTTGTTGGTAGTGCCAACCATATTCTCTGACTTGCACAGTCTGGCACATCTGGTGTGTAGGTCTGGTTTGATAAGCTCACGTCGTAAGCAATTGAACTCGAAAGAAGAACTGCAAAGAAGGGCCAGGGCATCTTCTTATGGGTCCGTGATGTTGCCCAATGGAAGCGAACAGATGAAGGCATTAATGCCCTTTGTCATTGACTTCTGAGTTTTTTGCAGTTTCAAGTCTTGGAAGATTGTCCCAAATGAAGGAGTTCACTTTTTGGGGAATCCATAGCTTGGCAGTTGCTGGGCAGGACATATTTGGCTGCTGTCTCCTCTAGTGCTTTGTTTGCCAGTTGATTTGTGAGCAAATATGTAGCTGACTGAGCAACATCTTCTTCTATCAGTTCCCTGATATCAGCATTCACTGCGAACTTTGCCACAATAATAATATGTGGAACTTCGTCTGGCATGACCACATGGGTAGCATTCCTGTCACCTGCAATCGAATGTGTTTCCTCCAAACCGGCGCGCGTGTATTCGGCTAGGCTCGCCACTGTATGGCTGTTGTGTATGTGTATACTGTCATCGCCAGTGTGTGTGTGTGTGCAGCCCATTGCTGTCCCTGCGGTGTGACTTCAGATGAGTGTGATACTCCTGTAGAGTTTCCAGTATAAGTTTTAGCTGGTAAACGCTGAATAATGGACTGTAACAAGTCTTCCAATATACTCAGTCTAGTGTTCACATTGGAACTTGTCGATGACTGTGCTTTTGCGGGATTTGTAGATTTACCCTTCTTAATTTACACTTTGCGCTGAGCAGGTTTCATTTTCCCGACATCTTGTGCAGGAGCACACTGCTCTGTGAGCTTTTCCTGTGCGGCTGGTTATCCGCCCGTGGCGGCGTGTGGAGCTGCCGTAGGCTCACATGGAGCAGCAGCGTGAAATTTCACTTTCACCAAGGTCTGCGATGCCAGTGAATCTATGATTCGATGCTCGAAACTGCCTACAGAACGCTAGTTTGCCCAATTGTAGAATACAGTTGCATTATCTGGGACCCATATACCAAGAACACCTTCATGAGATTGGCAAATCCATGGAATACCTGCCAGATAAAACGGAGAAATAAAATCCTCTGTCTGATTCACAACATGTACTATGACGTATTGGCTCTACTGGGCATGCACACATGGCGGGCTCTCCTGATATAATATCTAACGAGTATTACGCAATAGAATTTATAGATACCTATTCATGCTTAAAATTTGATCATTTATTTTATTTTTCAACCCTGAATTTCCATATTTAAATTGACAATCCGAGATCTTTTGCTTCAGTAGTGTAGATTTGCAAAATCTGAACTATCCTGATTTTATGTGAGATAACACAATACTAGCAGTGGATAAGCTGTACTTACCATACTGAACACATGCCTAGGTGAAAAATATTGTTTAATATAAAACCAGTTTGCATTTCACTTGTGCACATTTCCAAAACATCTTTTCTGTTTTCCTCAGTTGGTTAATAGGCACTTCACTCATTTCCAAAGTCACCTAAGGATTGCATAGGCTTACCTGATGTAACAATTGTATGGAATTCATGATCAAACAAATACTAAACATTGAGCAGTGCTAGGCCTATCTACCAGAAGGGTCCATCAGTTAGCACAGTAGGGTAGTATCCATTTCTTTGTTTTGTATTAAAGGCATCATTGCCAAATACATGTACAAGGCTTTCATGGACACTTTGGATGTGCTGGCAAGCACTATTTACAAGGATTTCATGAATATCAAATCATTACATCAAAGACTTTTATCTCAGTGAATTAAAAACCAACAGGCCTGTTATCACCTATGAGTTTTTCTGCTCATGCAGAAAGTGGAACAACAAACTGGCTTATTGAAGTGTTGTCTTAGAGCACATTTGTATGAAGTGTCTGTTCCACAAAACTGCACTATGTGATTTGAGCACTGCCATCGTTTACAGAAACCAGGTGTGGTATTTGAGAAATGTGGAGTGACACTATCAGATCTAAGTGGTAGTGAGTAATTTTGCCCATTCTTCTCAATTTCTTCCACAGAAAAGCCAGGGAATTACTATTTGAGTGTGCTATTGTGTGTGTCTGTACAATGCAATCAGAGAAATCATTCTAACTTACACATTACTATACATATCTATTGCCAAAGTTGCACATGCTGAGCATGAATGTATGGGCATGTAATGAAAAGCAGTGTGTGTATTTTCAATTTAGATAAAACGTCGCTGGGGCAACAAGACCTAGGATCTGAAATTTTTGGTGAAATGACATTTTTGGATCAGTGGTCAGATAATTAGTTAAGTGATGTCCTGTCCATATCTTAGCTGTCTGACCCCAAAAATGAAGCCCCCACAGCATGTCAAAGGGAAGGCTCTTCCATTTGATACAGTGCTTTGGCTGCCATGCTTTTCTGCTCTCCTGAACATTTGATATTTTTTAGATACGAGGTCTTGTCGCCCCAGCGACGAAAAGCAATAATTAATATGTCTTCCACTGTCATCAAAGATAAAGAATAAGCCACCATTTATTTATTTATTTATTTATTTTTTTTTTTTTGGGGGGGGGGGGGGAGGAGGGGGTGGTATGGCTATCAAAAGTCGTGAAGTCATTTTCAAATTTGAATTTGTCGAAGCATTGCAGTGTTATTTATTTTGTAAAAAATTTGCACAGAGAAATAAGAGTGTATGTGAAAATTGCAGCAATCTGTTTTGTGAATGCCCAGCAGTACTTTCTGTAAATACTTTGTACAAAGTTTTATGCCAAGGAGTGTTTCATCTCATGATTCATAAATTAAAAACATTTTTAAAAAAAAAGATATTTGTACTGGCACACCATGTAATTATTATCATAGTTTGAAGATGCTAAAACAAAGAGTATACTTTCTTAGGTAAAGGTTGATGGTATATGGAGAGTTTGTTTGAGTGTGGGTATGTGTGTGCATGTCAATCCTCTTTCTATTAAGGATTTTGAATTATATTGGACAGATATAAAATCGAAATGAAGTGGACACAAACTGAAAAGCAATGCAGGAGAGCACCATCTCACGTCTCGACATATTCATTTTTATTGACTTTTACAATGAAGCACCCTTTCAAATTCAATACATTTACCGTTTGTATTGACTCTCAGTTAGTTCAACAAAAAATATATAATGCATATCACTATACAACACAAGCAAGCACTTTTTTTTTTTGCAAAGCTACATTTAAATATTTCTATGCATTTTTTCTCTCGTTACTCTGTGCTACTTTAGAAAAAAAAATCTTTCTAGGAATAATATTTTCATATAATATGCAGATAGAATTGATGCAACTACATACAGAAAAACAAGAGTACTCGACAATGAAGTAATGTTTTAGACTTTCACACTTTACTGGTTGCTTTGTTAGGCACATAATAACTTTGAAACTAGGAAGAGAAAGTAGATTGTGTTCCCATACAGTCTGTCTTTGTTAGTTTGCTTGAGGCCCAAAAGTGCGATATGCACCGTTCTAAATGGTATAAATGTTGAGTGTGAATTTTCTTTAGTTTGTCTCCGTCTACAAATGAAATTTGTAAGTTCGCTTCTGCTGACCTGTAATTTAACAAATGTTCGTTGAAAAAACTTGTTGCAGTTTGTGTGCACCAAATGGTCCAAATCACTTTTTTTTTCCAAATCAGAGTGCATGCTATGCGGAACCCTGTTCTTGTCCATAGTTTTTGACAAATTTTAACAAAACTGAACGATATCCTAGGGTATCCCCTATTCCACATTTGAAACAGATGGGATTTAGTACAGAGCTCAAAGATGGTGCACCGAACTTCACAAATTACAGTGCATTATTGTCCCCATTGGTGACATTGAAAAGTTTCTAATATTTATACAAGAAGACTCAAGGACTTTCACATTCTCGTTTCTCTTTCCCATCTTTTTCTGCTAGATGGAGAATGCAAGTAATGTTTGGTTGAGGCAGATCAGACAGTACAAAAAACTGAAAATTAAAATGTACTTTTATTGAGGCTACAATAGTCACTGCTTTACATTTGTTCTGTACTCTCGCACTTATTCAATATACACGTAGGAAGAAGACAACTGTAAGTATGCTGGAAACTTGGTATGACAACGTTCTTGGGGCAAAGAATTTTCATTCATGACACAAGGCAGTATGTCCCACCTCTCTCAACTTGCTGAGATTTTAATGCACTTCACTCTACTTCCTTGCACACACAGACAACAGAGAGGACAACGGGTATATTGCAGTCAACCTTTCCCAAGTCGAATCTATTTGGACTGAAGAAATACAATGCAGCTTTGACTTTGAGATTAGATTCGACTTATGAGTGATTAAAATCAATAGAATATAAAGAGAAGAGGACTTGAAAAGACCTTCGATTTGGGTGATTATTCAACTGAATGTGAGGTCGACTTAAGCAAGGTTGACTGTACGTACACATTCACAGACAGATACAGATATGGGAACCTCATCATAATGGGCTGCTTGGGACCTCTAAACTTGTTACATAAGGGATATGAACAGAAGAATATAGAAATGGGATCTTGTATATTACCTCGTTATACGTGTATCAGACATCTTGCTATGTCAGACGTCATTATTATGAGGTTCCACTTTTAATAGAAGGGGTGGAAAGATATATACACCAAGTGAGAGGGGGGAGGGTAGATGAGCAGATGAAAATATGAGCTACAGAAAGAAATAAGTAGAAAAGTGTGGACAAGAAGAGACAAGAGTACACATTGAAAGGGATACACATGAGGAATATAGATACATGTGATCAGGGAGATACAGTGTACACAAGGAGAGAGAGAAACTGATTGACAGATTGACAAACACTTTGAGACAGACACAACTGACATCCATTGTCCATGAAACGTGCACAGCTATTAAAATGGGTCATTTAGGACTAAAATTTGTATCTGCACGAAAGTGATCTCTTTCGTCACGACATATATACATGTATGATTACCAACAAAAAAAAAAATACAAAATTTGAAAAATGTAGATAACAAAATGGCTGTGGGAATATGCCTTTTTTGAGTGATAAGGTGTCTTTATGGAAAGGAAGCAAATTTATCTATATGTGCCCTTACACACTTTGTACAGGTGACACAAGCAACTAATAAAATGCAAACAGAAAACACGTTTGATTTGCAAACAGAATGATATTAATAACAATAATAAACATATAATGGTAAATGCACTAAAAATGCTTTATACAAACATGACATACACTTCATTTTTTTTTTCTGATCACACAATGACTCTCTTCAACAACGTGAAAGCAAAATGAAAATAAATACAGAGTATGACGGCTTGTGATGTGACCAAAATGTACAGGTTACATTTGCATATACAATATGTAATAATAACAATATCATAAACAACGTATTCACATTCAAACATTGTACATATATATATATCTAGTATGAAAGTGTACTATGAACAATATGAACAAGACTCATCTTGTTATATCTCTTTCAATATTACCATGACACAAGTATTTCTCACCAGTTATTTTCACGTCACATTACACGGTTTGCAGCTCAGCGAAATCAAGATACGTCGGGGAATTCCATCGGCTCAAAAGAGCTGCTTAATAGATAATGTCTGGTACACGTCACACTTTTTTTTTAATCACAACATCAACAGATTCTTATTGCAAATAAGACACATATCTTGACATATTAACAACCATGGCATAGTCCTAGATTTTTCCGTAATAATGGTGGACTACAAGTGCAATAATATCCCAGTAATCACCGTCTGCTTCCGACATTTTTGCGACTGATCGATTTTAAAGAGCTTGTGATGCGTGGCCGACTTTGTTCCACTGACAGATAGTACTGTAGAGAGTGTTTCACAATGGAAGACAGAAACTGGCGAGATTGAAGACAGCCTACAGCGGGAAAGCGTCTTTTCTCGTCCGACTGCTAGTCACATGGGATGGAAGTTGGTTTAGTGGTGTGCAAGCCGACGATCAGGCAGTCAACAAAGAAGGATTTTTAAAAAATTCTTTCTCTCATTATTTTGCAACAGGATAGCACGGTGCCAGTTGAGAAACAAAACACACTTGTTCAAAGCAATACTACACAGAACATGCATTTCAATTTAGTCCCTTGTTGGCTTTAGAATGTAAAATACATTATATATTTCACAAACAATTGTTCTAATTCTTTTGATAAAGTAAGATCATCTTGGGGTGCATCTGAGTACAATTATGAATGTGTGCATTTAAAAAAAAATGAGAAAGGTGCAAGCTAGGCTGCTTAGAATTTGATTACAAAAATCATGAAAGAAGGTAATGGTATTTTCGAACACAACCTTCATAAGGCAGTAATTATAACTGTCGGCAGTGGAAAATAGTGTACCAATAACACATAAATGACAGAGTGTCAATTACACGTCACATAAAATGAAGCTTTCAGAATGTGAAACAAAACTTGACTGCTCGCAGATGTCTTCATGAATAAATTGCTACCCACCGACACAAACTTTAAATTAAGTCATCACAACCATATTCTTTTGCTTTAAGTTCAGTTTTACCCTTATTTCTAAATTTGAATCCAAAGTACACTGCAGTTCCATGTCACATCAATTCACTTTCTAAGTTTCCTTTTCAGCTTAATACACTCAAGTATCTCCCATATGGGCAATGAAAAATGACAACAGCAGAAGGAACTATAAGCACACAGTATATACCATACAAACACTTTCCCCAGTAAAAACGTTTATCAGCATGTAAAAGAAAACATTTCAAGACCATGTTTTCTTCCACATTTTCTTATTAATTCATTAAAATTTGAACATCACAGTAGTACATTGTTCGGCGTCCTTCTCCCCTGGGTACACTACCCATTGCAAAGAATGAACACTTGGGACTTGCAGCATCTATGACATCACAAAATTTGATCGCTTCGGCTTTCTTGTTTGTTGTTGTTGTTTTTTAATCAAAGTCAAAACACAAAATTCTAGACTTGAAAGCAGACTTGGGATCTTGTGCAAATTACATGTAAATGAGTACTGAGCCCCATTTTTATCCCCAGTTTCAACCTCATATATACCTGAATGACACCTGTTTATAGGTGAAAATGGAAAGCATTGGGCATTTTGTTGAATAGAAGAGTGATGATGTAAAACTTCATCACTTCAATTAGAACACCGAGGTGTTTAGAATGATGGTAGATACATTCAAAAGGTTCAGTAAAGGAGGATGCATGGTGAAACTGTTCACCTGACATGCCCATCTCTTCCACCTGAATGAATGAAAGCTAAGAGACGGGGTGCACAAATGCTACCCTGACAGGATCATATCAATCACTACAATCTCCACCAAGAATTGTTGCATTTGAGGTTAGCTGAGACGATGGGTATGCACTGTGAATGTATAAACTGAAAGTCATTGCATATAAGTCATTCTCTTCCCAGAAACATAATTTGGTCACATTCATTGGACGATATTCTACACTCAAATCTCTACAAAATGACTAAATCTTCTCTTTTCATATAAAAAAAACATTAACAGGAAAACAGATAAATCAAAATCAAAATGAAAATCACAAAATGCATACTTTTGAATCCAGATGATCCTGGTGTGTGTTCGCTCATAACTCTGACTCCGCGTGTCATATAGCATAGTTGTCTTCATGATATAATGCTCATTTATACATATAAATAGTAAAGGTCTTTTAACATTCTTCTCAAAAAGTCCCCTCCACTCTGTCTACACACCAATATCCCAATATTGACGGGAAACAGCAGCTCCATGTATCTTTTCATTTTTTTAAAAGTTTTTCACGGGCCTTCGCTGGGACAGAACTGCGAAGGTTTTGCCTCCTGTGGCAGTGTGTTTTCATATAGGTGCAAATGATCCTCGTCCAGTAAAACATTGCCGATGCATCCGACGTAATTGATGTAGCTGGATGACATGCTGCCCGGCACACTCCTTCCGCTTCCTGCGAGGGAAGGCCATGGGAATAAACAATGAAAAGAAAATATGAATAATTGCTCTTGATGAGATTAAAGCACACATTATTCTTTCCCGATGCGAAAATTCAGTAAGTAAAGAGATGTTGAATTGAAAACTACGGGTAGTGTCATCTTGCTCGTCTGACACATATTAAAGCAGTTTTGGCTGAATATAATGGCAGAGGATTCTATACGTGAGAGCAGTCATACCAAGACAGGAACAGTATTTCTTCATCATAAGTGTTCACCTTCATATATAAGAAAATTTGTGCTGATTACAAAAACAAAATTTCCCATATGGGAAACCAGTCCAACCTATTTGAAAAGGTCTCCTTACCCTGATGTGAAAGCAGTCCATAGATTACCCAACCATATTTTGCACCAGTTAAGTTAGGAGCAAAAGATCGCTAACATGGACTCTCAAGCATAAATCACACAAAGATTCAAAGATGTATATCACAAAGAGATTCAAAGACATATATCACAAAGAGATTCAAAAACATATATCACAAAGAGACTCAAAGACATATACCACAAAGAGACTCAAAGACTTATACCACAGAGACTCAAAGATATATACCACAAACAGACTCAAAGACATATATCACAAAGACTAAAAAAAGACATATACCACCGTACAGACTCAAAGACATATACCACAAACAGACTCAAAGACATACTGTAAAACGAGAAATTTTCGCGTGCATTTTAATTTCGCGAATTTCGCGAGCGCCAAAATTCGCGAAATTAAAATGCACGCAAAAGTTTTTGTCTACACTGCATGCATTGAACACCAGTGGCAATTCACGAAAATTTCATGCCACGAAAAGGGCTGTCGGCTCCAATTCGCGAAAATTTCATGCCGCGAATATATCATGTTTTACAGTAATCATATCACAGAGACTCATAGACACATATCACAAAGAGACTCAAAGACATACACCACAGAGACTGAGACTCAAAGACATATATCACCAAGAGATGAAAAGACATACACCATAAAGAGACACAATGACATATACCACAAAGAGCCTCAGAGACATATATCTCAAAGAGACTCAAACACATACACCATAAAGAGACTCAAAGACACATATCACAAAGAGACTCAAAGACATATACCATAAAGAGACTCAAACTACAAAGACACTCATGGAAATATACCACAGAGACTCAAAGACATATATCTCAAAGAGACTCAAAGACCTACATCACGAAGAGACTCAAAGACATATATCACAGATACTCAAAGACATATATCACAAAAAGACTCAGAGATATATACAACAGAGACTCAATGAAATATATCACAAAGAGACTCAAAGACACATACCACAAAAAGACTCAAAGGCATATATCACAAAGACTCAAAGACATATACCACAGAGACTCATAGACACATATTGCAAAGAGACTCATAGACACATATCGCAAAGAGACTCATAGACACATATCGCAAAGAGACTCAAGGACGTATACCACAGAGACTCAGACATACACCACAAAGAGACTCAGAGACATATACCACAAAGACTCAAAGACGTAATATGTGTGGCGCTCTGACGAAATGAGTCATAAGTCGCAAATCGACTTTCCCTGTTATGGGCTGATAATGATGAAAAACCATTCCGTGGGTCAATTTTTTTTTATTGTGGTTTCTGAATCTCTGATGTTTTCTCTACCAGTAACAGAAAAATCGGCAGGAATTGATCATGGGAAACGCTAAAAATTACGGTTTTTCCGCGACCATTTTTTTCGGTCAAAAAAAAAATCACAACTCTCGCTTTCCCCACTCAGTTCGCACCTATTGTTCTCACGCACGCTCCTGCTAGCTCGTTGCTAAGTCGTATGCTAATGAGCGGGAGCGCTTGACCTCGCTTCAATGCCCCAGTCGGGCACGCGAAGACAAAAGGTCACGCGAGCGGCACCGGAAAGCTTTGAAGTTACATTAATCTGATTATCTGGGTGGTGATTAGTGAAGGGCTTTCTTTTCAACTCACGATGAGTAGCAAATTGCATAGTGCTTCATGATGCGTTGCACCTTGATAGCTCAGCGGAGAGAATCACTTTCATAATCATTCTCGATCAGTGTCGCCATCATCTGCATTCGATCACTTTCAGAAGCGTATCACCGACGACAAATTCTTACTCGCTGATAATTATCTCGCATCTCGTTGAATCTTCATATCCATTTTCCGCGTCGTTATTTTGATCTTCTTCGTTCTTCACTTCTATCATCCTTTCGTGTTATTGTATATTGATTGACTTGTCAATCGCTATCAATAGCTGGTAGACGATGCCAGGCCTTCAAGGCCGTGGATCTCGCTCTCGCGAGAGCGAAGTGGTCGCTGCTCTTGCGGAGTTGCGGGAATCGAATTTACGCGGAAATGGTGGCGTAAGTGACGCAACGTGGCGCGAAGTCGTCGAAGACTACTTCTGCGTCAGAAACGATGACTCTGACTCTGACTCTGACTCTGACGAAATGAGCATCTTGGACGACAGTTATGAGATCGAGAGCGAGGAGGATGCTGACGACTTGCGTGATGTCCCTTTAGCATGTGGTCGTGTAGAACCGGAACCAGCGAAGACTTGCAAGGACAAGGACGCTATTCTGAGATTCGAGTGCGCTTGTCGGTGTAAGGAACACTTCTCAATCGAACAGCTTCTTCATTACCGGTTCACCATGTTGGAGCTTGGTCGCAACGAAAAAGACTTAGTCGTTATGGCCCAACTCCACGCGTTCAACAACTCCGATGAAATTACGTCTTGTTCGAAGCGTAAAAGTCAAAAGGAGAGGGAGAGAGGCAGATGTACCTACTCCTTTCGGGGCCATCAAGTTTGCCGAGCGTTCTTCAAGATGTGTCACATGTAAGAATTTCCTTCCGATTCCTTAAGAGTTATTTGTAATACATATAATTCATGTAAAATGGATCGTAAAGTCCGTATATTCATTAGTTTTCAACATTATTGATAATGCAATGTAAATTTGATACTACGCACGGTCACCACCACATCAACACGTTATGAAATGAGGCCAAATATAAAATTTGCCAACATATCGTTAAACAGACTTGTTATGTGAGGATGAAAGAGGATAACCGTGCTTCATTGTCATAGAGTATACATTTATCTCACATTACATGTTCCTTCAGACAATTTCTTCATGCCAACTTTGGACTTTCACAGTCTCAACAATGTGCTTTCCCTATTAAACTTGTCAGGTTATAAAGAACAAAATTATGCGCATCTTTCCCGATATGGATCTTGCTTAGGCGATATTATTATGTTTTGCTTATTTGAAGCATTGGTTAGGTACACATTTAGAGCGATTTGTTTTCGTGATAAAACCATCATTCTGGTTATAGAATTATCCATATTGTTTCTATTTGACAGCATCAGCACCAACAAGCTGACTTCTCTGAAGAAATGGGTGGAGGAGTTTGGAGTTTGCCCGGTCGTGAGCAAGTCTGGTGGAAGGCGTTTCAACCTAAGCTCGCTTTCTCCAGATGAGTTGAAAGCCGCCGTCAACTTCATCCTCAACTACGCCGAGGACAACGCTGTGTTTCTTCCGGGACGTGTCCCAGGTTACACTCGCAGCGATGTTAGGCTCCTCCCGTCGTCGCATCCCAAAGTTGACGTGTGGCGGCAGTACAAATCTGCAATGGATGACGCAGGTAACTAGTCAATTTTGCTCATTTGAGAAACTGAAAGGTTAACTTATAAAAATGTGTGTTTTGAAGAGTTTGTATAAATATCGCTGGTTTGAAAATGGCACTCCCTCAAAACATTTTTAAAGGTACGCGAGTTGTATTTACCATAAGATTTTAATGTTTCTTTTGTTTTGTTTTTTTCCGGTGCCTTCAACCGGGAACAAAAATCTGCGAAGACTACAGTACTCCTATTTATATAAATAGCACGATGTGGCAGTGTTGGTCCTGATTTTCTCGATTGCATCCGATAATGGGGCACACTGCATGGACATTCTCAAAGCGGTAGACGCGAGAAATTTCATATTGGTCAAGTTTCTTTTTAATACACGTGCATGTACATCTTTGTTCTTTCTTTAACTAGAGCCTCTGAAAATTTTTCTCTCGAATTCAATTTATATTAAATTTGCGGACAAGTGCGTTGTTTTGAATGAAACTGAATCGTGGTGCACTTCAGAAGAAAAAAGACGGTACATAAAAAAAAAGAAAAATTACATTACTATCAGTGTGTTTTCTGGGTATTCCTTTGTAATATTAACATAAAGGTAGACATCGTTTTATCTTATTTTGTTTTGTTTTGTTTTGCTTCGTTTTGTTTTGCTTCAGGACAACGCGCTATGGGACAGAGCACGTTCCTGAAGGTGTGGCGGAAGTACCAGCCCAATATACTCGTCTGCAAGCCGATGAGCGACCTGTGCTGGCAGTGTCAACGCAACAACAGCCTCTTGTACAGGAGCGCCAATCTGCCGGAGGCTGAAAAGGAGAGACGCGTCGGGGAGCAGCTCGTCCATCTGAGGAACGCGAAAAGACAGAGAGAAGTCCTCCAAGAAATGGTGTCCAGTAGCAAGAGAGCATTGCGCGACGAGAAGTTGGGGAGTAAAGCAGCTTGCTCCAGGGACATCACAGCTCACTACAGCTTCGACTACGCCCAACAGATCCACTTCCCTGCATGTCCCCAGCAGCCTGGTCCAATCTACTTCCTGACCCCCCGGAAGTGTGGCATCTTTGGCATCAACTGCGAAGGAGCATCGCAGCAGGTAATTTTCACGTGTATTTGTCTTGCATGTTTTGTTTTGTTTTTGAGCATTGCCACAGACAAATTTTGTATTTCGTGTTTTTCAAATCGAGCAAGAGGGAATTCTCTTTCAGTCTTAAACCTATATGGCAGATTATCTAATGCATGTAATCAGAATAAGCACGAAATACAGTCTCCTAAAAGTGTACTAATTCTCTGATTATTATGTTCGCTGTATTGGCAGAATATACTAGTATTCAAGACATTCATGCCCTCTGAAATAAATAGTATAGACCCTATATATTTTGTTTCAATATCGATTTCTATTTATGGGGTTAAATGTAAATTTTACAGAGATACAAAAACAAAACGACTTGAAATAAACTAGTCGATCACCCGATCCCTATTAACAGAACGATCGAGCTATCGATATGTTGTTGTTTTTTTTCGAAATGCGTCTTGAACGATAATGTTACGCAGTGCGTGCATGTTCTTAGATCGATACCTGGCTAACCGATCGACATAGAATTGCGATATTATTTGTAAAGACGTACCGATATAATCCAGTAGCAACAGAACTTGCACACATCTGTAGCGGCACTTATAATGGAGCAGAAGTCAAACGCACGAAGCGCAAGTGACAAATTGAGATACATGATCTGGTTCATTGAAATACATAAACTTTCAGGAGCTACCACCAGTGAATTGAGTTTTATTATCATTATTATTATCATTATTATTATTGTTATTATTATTATTATTATTATCATTATTACTATTATTATTATTATCATAACTCTTATTTTAACCAGTCAACAATCACGATTTGCGAGATATCGGTACACTGTAGATTATTAAGCTCTCCGATTTTGTGTACCGCTCATCATGAACGAATCCTTGTGACTTTCTTTTTTACCTTTTTTTTTGAAGGAGTTTAAGGGAATTAAGTTATAAATTCAGGGTATGAACAGTTGATTTAATTTATTTGTAAATATGGCATTTGTTGTGTTTTTCTGTTAAATGACTTAAATGAATTTCTTATGTATACGCAAAAATAAAACAAAAATCTAATGGTTAACGTGATTTTTCAACATTCTTTTTGCAGGTCAACTTCCTTGTCGACGAACGAATGTGCGTCTCGAAAGGCTCCGTCTCCGTCATCTCCTTCTTGCACTATTTCTTTGGCTCGTATGGTTTGGGGGAGAAGGACGCGCAGCTCCACTGTGACAACTGCAGCGGACAGAATAAGAATAGGTATCTGCTGTGGTACTTGGCGTGGAGGGTCATGGAGGGACTCCATCAGACGATCAGCCTCAACTTTCTTCTCGCCGGGCATACCAAGTTTTCCCCGGACTTCTGTTTCGGCTTGCTGAAGAGATCCATCAAGAAATCGTCCATCTCCACACTCGCCGACATCGCCGCGGCCGTCGAGAGAAGCGCCGCGAACAACATGAACATCGCTCAACTCGTCGGAGATGAAGGCGGTACGCAGTTCGTCCCTACCTACAAGTGGCAGGAATTCCTCGCCCCGTTCTTCCGACCTCTTCCGAACATCAAGAAGTACCACCACTTTCGGTAAGCTATGGCTAACATTTATGCCTTGAGTCAGACAAGTCAATCTTCTGACTAACGAATTTCATATTAGTGATATCTATGGATTGTCGGTAATCTTTGTTGTGTCATGAGGATTCTTTTAAATATTGAAAATAAATATTTTGCATGTTTTTTTTTAGTTTCTTGAAGTTTCTGAAATGCTTAAACTTGTGCCATATAAATTATGAGTTCATTGATAACTTTATCATTCACATCATGTCAACCTTCAGACTTTTATGTGACGTGCTCGTTGCTTATACTTCTAAGAACCCAGTATTAAGAAAACTAGAAAAATTGGAGACAGTTGTCCCTCAAATTTCTAACAGTTTGATGTATAATGTTGTCGTTCATGTTTGTTTTGTCATGGACCGATTAAGGCGGAGTGGTAAGGTTACTTTCACTTCTTTATGATTATCAATTTACATCTCTGGTAGAATGTATGACGGATACACATGATGTTTATCTGTACTTTTGTTCTTCCGTGTTCTTTTGATGTAGGCTTACAGCAGACGAGCCAGGAGTCGTGTACGCCAAGATGCTAGCTGACAGTCCTGAAGAGAGGTTCTGCCTTCTCAAGGATCCAACCATCCTGCCATCTGGTCTGCCCGACATCGAACCGCCTCCGGGACTCAGCAGAGAGCGTCAAGCGTATCTCTTCGACAAGATCAGAGAGTTCTGCCGGCCTGATGCACGAAATATCACGTGTCCCAGGCCTCGCTGATGACGTCGGCCCCGTACTTCGAACCCGTGCCTACTGACAAGTCGTAACAGCCATCAGTGATCGGTTCATGACTATCGTATCCAGATTATCTCAAGCGGATCCGGTCTGCCATTGGAAGGTACTAAAGTGAACAGATACATCGGTTATCAACGGTGCTTCGTGAGAATATTTAACCAGGAAAATCATGTTTATTGCATTAAAGACACGAGTTCCGTTTGAAACTGTGTTAATTTCTCGATACGATGTTTCTGTGTAATCTGGTAATTTACCGTTTGACACGACATTAATTGCTGTGCTTGGATGACAGTAATGCAGCTTTCACCTGGATAACGTTTATCTTCTGTATCCATAAACCTGTTTATAATGGGTTTCATATAGCGTACTGTGATATAAGATAATCATGAATGGTACATGCCGATCGTGAATAATCCCGAGACGGTTTCTTTTTTTCTAATGATAACTCAACAATGCCTGCGAAACCCAAAGCATGTGAATAAGGCAGAACAAACCAAATGAAAGGTCAAGTCTATTGTATACGATGTTTCAGGTTTCTGTGTCACAAGTTAGTTTGAACGTTGCAAATAATTATTGAAAAGTCTGTGAGGAATATATACGACTTTGATTTTGTTTACTCAATCATGAAGGAAGTTTACTCATGCTTTTTTTCCCCGTGAGGTTACCTTACCTGGATTACCATATTGTAGCATTTACTTGAATATTGTCTATTCTTCTGTGTTCAAGATCCTAATTGTAATAGCTTACGCTGTAAGATGATTATTCGAGTAATTTGCATTACGAGGTCCATGAATGGTACATGCCGATCGTAAATAATCCCGTGACGGTTTCTTTTTTTTCCTCATGATAACTCCACAATGCCTATTATCCCAAAGCATGTGAATAACGCGTAAAAAACTAAAAAAAGGTCATGTCGATTGTATACGATGTTTCAGGTTCTGTGTTGCAAGTTAGTTTGAAAGAGAACATTGTCGCAACTTTGGTGTATGATCAATTCTTGAGGAGATTTGAGTGATAGCGTCTATCAAACTCATTATTCTGTATTCGTGAAATGAATTAGAATAAACAATGACGGGACGTCACGTGCAATGTATGGAATAAAACTTCGACGTTTTCTCCAAAGAATATTGTTCCCGATGTATGATATTCCTGCACATTCCTTGATTGCGTGTGAGGTAGAATCATTATAAAATCATACATTTGAAAGAACATACAATAAAGATGAAGAGAATGATGAGATGGGGAGAGAATGAGAGCGCCTATATTATAATATGCCATCTATGCATTTCTGCGTAAAGTTTCCAACCAATTCTGTGATGATATGGATGACTAATTGACGTAGACTACTTGATTGAATGTGGAAAGTCAACCTTAGTTATGTTGTATACACAATATACGTCATAGGAAAAAGACAAAAGTGGAAATAAAGTTTACCCCATAGACCTACTATTGCACGCAAATCATGCAGACACATACATATTCGTGAAATGAGAATGTTTGAAAATGTTCAACAATAAAATCGTCTTATTGCGGAAATGCGTGAGTGGAAAAGAGAGCTAGTGTGTGACGGGGTGACTTTTCTCTTTTTTTTTTGGTGTGTGTTTTTCAAAGTAAAAGCTATCAATGTATTAAGATCTAAAAAAACTGATATAAGGACAATCAATATGAAAATGAAATAATCATAAATGCATGGCCACAAACCCTATAATTTGGCAAAGTTATTAAGACTATACTTAAGAAATGAAATGGGCACAGAAGAAAACATGGCATTCGAACAGTGATTTGCCTTCCCTTTCCCGGTAATTAATTTTCAGACGCATTCCTGGTCTGTGCATGTTGAATATAATGTCATTATTTGCTTTCCATGTCGTGAAAAGTTTCCTCGCAACAACAACAAACACATACAAGAAATAGAACTATGAGAGTGTTTATACTCATGTTATCGTATAATGAGAGAGAGAGAGAGAGAGAGAGAGAGAGAGAGAGACGCGGACAACCAGACAGACATACGAAATTTTTTATTCTCATATCAATCTCATTCGCTTATGTGATTTTACTAACAATGGCCGAAACATCTCTTCTTGTTCTTCAAATAAAACTGGTTACAGTGGAGCATGACGATCTTACAACTAAAGCCTAAGTGTTTGAACCAAACATGTTCTATCTTGAAAAACACTCGTGTCTTTCTTATGTAATAGATCTATATCGCTTTGAGTTCCGACTATGCCGAGATACATCGGCCATTCACGTAATCTTTCTGCATCAGAATGCAAGCACTTTACATTGCACCCGAAGCTTGCACCCAGTATAGAAAACAATTGCTAACCCCCTTAACAGTAACCAGCCTCGAAACAATACTTAGCGTGTACTGATGCGGGTTGCTATAGAAACAAAGGCTGGGGCGGTTCTATTTAACCCATATAAAAGCAACCGCGTCTTAATTCTTTGAAGGGTTGAGGTTTGAAAGATAAGGTAGCTTAATGAAAGCGAGGCTGTAAAGGATATTGAAAGTCGGCCGAACTGACGTCTTTAACTCTTGACTGAAAGTCTACACTCACTTAGATGTTGATAAAAAGATGCCGGATGCTTCAACAGTCGATCCAAAGCCAACATCTCATGGTCTTGATTGAAGTTATGCTAATTTTTTTGAAGCTGATTTACACCTATTCTTGCATGTTAGTTGAATGAGCTTTGCATAAGGGGAATGCCGTCTCCAGTTTGACATAGATGTTGTCATCGAGCATCTTAACTCCATAACTACGATTAATAGCATGAAAGACGGCAGGAAATGTGAGCAGTACAGAAAACAACAATCTTTTTTTTTTTTAGCCAGCGTTTCTCTTTCTTTTTTTTTTACTCGCGATTTACTTCTGTCTTTCTGTCTCTCTCTGTATGAACTCACGCATTTTGATCCTGTTTTAAAGAAGACATTTGATGAGATTAAAGAGTGTGTACAGTACTGGTTGAGGTGACAATTTAGCTTTTAACGTTTTGCGATATATTCAGAAACCACTCTACAAGATGTCAAAGAGCATGCAATTCTAGGAGTATCAAAAGTTTATTTGATGAAAATCGGTTTTGAAATGGCTGAGATATGCAAAAACAAGGTGATACAAAGATATCCTAATAACAAGCGTTGCCTGTCGCCTTTTGTTATCATAACTTGTTTGGATAGGCCCATCTCAGCCATTTGAAAACCAATTGTAATCAAATAAACGCTGAATCTTTCATGAAATTATTACGTGCTCTTTCATATTTCTAAGAGGTTTTTCGTTATCTCACTTAGGAATGTTCAAAGCATGAATTCCCATCTCAACCACTACTGTACAGTCTCTTTAGGCTTGTTAACTTCATTTGTTCATGAATATAAAGACTGAAACCGAGCATGGAACTAGGGGTTAATGGCCCAGGAGGGAAAATGTTTCTATTTTAATCTCTAACTTAATTATCTTAGTTGAACAGAAAATGATGTGTATTTCCTGGTGCATTATAAGCTATGGAGATGTGTTTGTTTGTTTGTTTGTTTGTTTGTTTGTGTGTGTGTGTGTGTGTGTGTGTGTGTGTGTGTGTGCGTGTGTTAATTTCAAACTTTCAATCGCACAGCCAGGGTGCAGGCTATATTGTGAGGATTAGGCAGTGAGTTTTAATCTGACTACTTCAAACCTGTGAACCAGGATAAGGTATAGCTAACGCATATATACATACATGGGACTACACGTACGTACATCGTATTTGCTATGACATCGC
Source organism: Diadema antillarum (assembly GCF_040938485.1). Taxonomy (NCBI): domain Eukaryota; kingdom Metazoa; phylum Echinodermata; class Echinoidea; order Diadematoida; family Diadematidae; genus Diadema; species Diadema antillarum. Next base: position 64,219 of record NW_027272109.1, on the reverse strand, counting down.
TCTACAATGGAAATATTAATCTCACTGAGAGTTCTGCCTAACCTGATTGACATACGGATGATATTGTTACCCGCTTAAACACTTGTTTTCTCGGAGGAACTAGGCACAGTGCTTGCAACATAATAACAAAGACAGCGTAACTTGTATAGTGCCTACTACCTTAGGATGACTTGCAGGAGCGGATCCAGGAATTCCGTAAAGGGGGCGGGGTGGGGGGGGGGGGGGGGGGGGGGGCAGTTTATTATCCTTCAATTTTCTGTTACCACCTCGATCCTGGTATAATGAGCTGACAGGGGTGGGGGGGCTTAACATGACTTTTCTCATGCCACTTTTGAGGTTAATCGGCTGAAAAGAAATAGAAAAAAAACAGCAAAACAAACCAAAGCAAAACACAAATACAATTACAAAAAAAAAAGAAATTAGTTGTGCTAAATATTAAAAATGTTTGACGCCTCTTCTTGCATACGTTGAAAGAGCTTTGCATATAAAGGTTACTGTTGTCTCCCAGTCGACATAGGCATAAATGTTCTCATATAACATCTAAATTCCATGACTGCGATTAATTGCGTGAAAGAGTGCAGGAATAGTGCGCAGTACAGAAAACTACAACTGTATAATCGTCGCATTGAGCCAGTGATTCTCTTCTTTTCACTCGTAATTTTCTTCTGGCTGTCTGTCTGTCTCTTTCCCTCCCCTTTCTGTCTGTTTGTCTCTCTCTGTACGCACTCACACATTTTGATTTACACGCACTCGACTTTGACAAGACAGACAAAGCACAAGAAGCTTTCACCCAGTAGAAAACGCTAGCAGTAACCGGCCTCGAAACAATAGTTAGCGCGTACTGATGCGGGTTGCTATAGAAACAAAGGCTAGGGCGGCTCTATTTAACCCGTATAAAGGCCAACCGCGTCTTAATTCTTTAAAAGATTGAGGTTTGAAAGTCAAAGTAGCTCATGAAAGCAAGGCTGCAAAGGATATTGAAAGTCGGCCCAACTGACGTCTTTAACTCTTGATTGAAAGTCTACACTCACTTAGATGTTGATAAAAAGATGCCGGATGCTTCAACAGTCGATCCAAAGCCAACATCACATGGTCTTGATTGAAGTTATGCTAATTTTTTTGAAACTGATTTACACCTGTTCTTGCATGTTAGTCGAATGAGCTTTTCATAAGGGGAATGCCGTCTCCAGTTTGACATAGATGTTGTCATCGAGCGTCTTAACTCCATATCTACGATTAATAGCATAAAAGACGGCAGGAAAAGTGAGCAGTACAGAAAACAATGATATTCTTTTTTAGCCAGCGTTTCGTTTTTGTTTTACTCGCGATTTACTTCTGTCTGTCTGTCTGTCAATCTCCCTTTCTGTCTTTGTGTCTCTCTCTGTATGAACTCACGCATTTTGATCCTTTTTTAAAGAAGACATTTGATGAGATTAAAGAGTGTGTACAGTACTGGTTGAGGTGAGGATTTAGCTTTTAACGTTTTGCGATATATTCAGAAATCACTCTATAAGATGTCAAAGAGCATGCAATCTAAGGAGTATCAAAAGTTTATTTGATGAAAATCGGTTTTGAAATGGCTGAGATATGCAAAGACAAGATGATACAAAGATATCCTAATAACAAGCGTTGCCTGTCGCCTTTTGTTATCATAACTTGTTTGGATAGGCCCATCTCAGCCATTTGAAAACCAATTGTAATCAAATAAACGCTGAATCTTTCATGAAATTATTACGTGCTCTTTCATATTTCTAAGAGGTTTTTCGTCATCTCACTGAGGAATGTTCAAAGCATGAATCCCCATCTCAACCAGTACTGTACAGTCTCTTTAAGCTTGTTAACTTCATTTGTTTCTGAAGCAATATAAAGACTGAAACCGAGCATGGAACATGGGGTTAATGGCCCAGGAGGGTAAATGTTTCTATTTAATCTCTAACATAATAGCTTTGTTGAACAGAAGATGATATGTATTTCCTGGTGCATCATAAGCTATGGAGATGTGTTTGTTTGTTTGTTTGTGTGTGTGTGTGTGTGTTAATTTCAAACTTTCAATCGCACAGCCAGGGTGCAGGCTATATTGTGAGGATTAGGCAGAGAGTTTTAATCTGACTACTGCAAACCCGTGAACCAGGATAAGGTATTGCTAACGCATATATACATACATGGGACTACTACCTTTGGATGACTTGCAGGAACGGATCCAGGAATTCCGTAAAGGGGGAGGGGTGGGGGGGGGGCAGTTTATTATCCTTCAATTTTCTGTTATCACCTCGATCCTGGTATAATAAGCTGACAGGGGGGGGGGGGGGCTTAACATGACTTTTCTCCTGCCACTTTTGAGGTTAATCGGCTGCAAAGAAAAAAAAAACAGCAAAACAAACCAAAAAACCAACAAAACAAAAAACAGTTATTATATATTTTGAAAATGTTTGACACCTCTTCTTGCATACGTTGAAAGAGCTTTGCATATAAAGGTTACTGTTGTCTCCCATTCGACATAGGCATAAATGTTCTCATATAACATCTAAATTCCATAACTACGATTAATTGCCTGAAAGAGTGCAGGAATAGTGCGCAGTACAGAAAACTACAACTGTATAATCGTCGCATTGAGCCAGTGATTCTCTTCTTTTCACTCGTAATTTTCTTCTGGCTGTCTGTCTGTCTGTTTCCCTCCCCCTTCTGTCTGTTTGTCTCTCTCTGTACGCACTCACACATTTTGATTTACACGCACTCGACTTTGACAAGACAGCGACAAAGCACAAGAAGCTTTCACCCAGTAGAAAACGCCAGCAGTAACCGGCCTCGAAACAATAGTTAGCGCGTACTGATGCGGTTGTTATAGAAACAAAAGGCTAGGGTGGCTCTATCATCTAAACCCGTATGAAGGCCAACCGCGTCTTAATTCTTTAAAGGGGTTGATGTTTGAAAGCTATTAAAAGGTAACATAATGGAAGAGACGCTTTATGTAAGGATATTGAACGTCTGCCCAACTGTGCGCCTTTGACATCAACTCTTGATTGAAACTTTGCAAAATCTTTGATGTTTAGTAAAAAAATGCCGGATGCTCCAACAGTCTATCCAAAGTCAACATCTCATTATGGTTTTGAATGTAGTTATGCTAAATTTTTAAAATGTTTTACGCCTTTAAGTTTTGCATGTACGCAGAAAAAGATTTACATAAAGGGAGTGTTTTCTCCAATTCGACATAGGCCTTAATGTTGTCATACATCTATAAATTCCATAAATGCGATTAACTGCGTGAAAGAGTGCAGGAAAGGTGAGCAGTACAGAAAACTACAACTGTATAATCGTCGCATTGAGCCAGTGATTCTCTTCTTTTCACTCGTAATTTTCTTCTGGCTGTCTATCTGTCTGTTTCCCTCCCCTTTCTGTCTGTTTGTCTCTCTCTGTACGCACTCACACATTTTGATTTACACGCACTCGACTTTGACAAGACAGACAAAGCACAAGAAGCTTTCACCCAGTAGAAAACGCTAGCAGTAACCGGCCTCGAAACAATAGTTAGCGCGTACTGATGCGGGTTGCTATAGAAACAAAGGCTAGGGCGGCTCTATTTAATCCGTATAAAAGCCAACCGCGTCTCAATTCTTTAAAGGATTGAGGTTTGAAAGTTAAGGTAGCTCATGACGGCAAGGCTGTAAAGGGCATTGAAAGTCGGCCCAACTGACGTCTTTAACTCTTGATTGAAAGTCTACACTCACTTAGATGTTGTTAAAAAGATGCCGGATGCTTCAACAGTCTATTGTTTATTTCCTGTCGCATATACTGCTCACTTTTCCTGCAATCTTTCATGCTATTAATCGTAGTTATGGAATTAAGATGCGAGATGATGTCAAATGGGAGACAGCATTCCCCTTATGCAAAGCTCATTCAACCAACATGCAAGCATAGGTGTAAATCAGTTTCAAAAATTTAGCATAACTTCAATCAGACCATGAGACCAAAGCCAACATCTCATGGTCTTGATTGAAGTTATGCTAAATTTTTTAAACGGATTTACACCTATGCTTGCATGTTGGTTGAATGAGCTTTGCATAAGGGGAATGCTGTCTCCCATTCATGCCATTTGACATCATCTCGCATCTTAATTCAATAACTACGATTAATAGCATGAAAGATTGCAGGAAAAGTGAGCAGTATATGCGACAGAAAAAAAAAACTTTTAGCCAGCGTTTCTCTCTTTTTTTTTCACCCGTGATTTCCTTCTGTCTGTTTGTCTGTCTGTCTGTCTGTCAATCTCCCTTTCTGTCTTTCTGTCTCTCTCTGTATGCACTCATGTATTTTGATTCATTTTTAAAGAATACATTTAATGACATTAAGTAGTTAACTTAATTTGTTTCTGAAGCAAATGAAATGCATGTCCTCGCGTTTAGGCCATGGAGATGTCTGTGTGTGCGTGCATTTCAAACTTTAAAATCGCACAGCCAGGGTGCAAGCTATTATTATGAGGATTGGGCAGGGAGTTATAATCTGACTATTTTAAAGCTGTAAACCAGAATAAGGTATTGCTAACGCGTATTGATATGTGACATACATAGGACTGCATGTACGTTGTATTTGCTCTGACATCGTTCTACAATGGAACTACTGATCTCACGGAGAGTTCTGCCTAACCTATTTTCCATAAGAACGACACTGTTACCCGCTTAGGAGGAACTATAGGCACAGTAAATGTCACATAACACGAAGACAGCGTAACTTAACTGCCCTAGCTGTTTCTTGTCGGGGCGGGTCCAGGAATTATGTAAAGGGGGAACGGGAGCAGTTTATATTTCTGCAATTTTCTTGCTGCCACCTCGATCCTGGTTTAATAAGCTGACGGATGGGGGGGGGGGGGGGGTAACATCACTTTTATCCTGCCAATTTTTAGCTTTTTAGGCTGAAAATCAAACGCAAAAAACAAACAAAAAACGAAACGAAACAAAACAAGCTAAACGAATCAAAATAAAACAAAAACAAAACGAGCACAAAAACAAAAAATGCGCCCACGCCCCCTCCCTTCTCCGCAAAATCATTAGTCAGCCATTTCTAAACCAATTTTCATCAAATTAATTAACAATTAATTCCTCCATGGATGGTATGCTCTTTGATACGTCGTATAATTTCGTCTGGCAAGAAGTTGAAGTCTTAATTCCTATGCTATCCAAAACTTAGGCCTATCGTATAGACCTACGTAAGGAAGAAAATGTTCAAGTTGGCCTGATGTCATAAGCTATATCATGTCTACTCTAACTGATCTCTTTAGGCCGAATTAGTGCGAATGCTAGTTCAGTCGACAGTGTGGTCAACAGCAACAGAACTAATTTTTGTTTCCATAACGGTACAAGTCTACTCCGTCGGGTCGGTACATTCACCCGTCACACGCATTCACTTTCCTGGTAACACTATGCTTGGCACGTGTGCGTAATAATCTAGATGACGATGCAGCCATTGTCTTTGCTGTAACGCGAATCGTTTGTTGCGGTGGGATTTTGTTTTTGGTAAGGGATACATCTGATACGGCGAGACTACGAACAGTGAAAGAGAGACGGCTGCATCGGTACTTATTCGCACGCATCTACATCTCGTAGTCTCGCTGCATCAGACGTATCGCTCAGCACAGGCAATAGTTTCGCCGTATCAGACGTTTCGCGTAACAGCAAAGACAATGGCTGCATCCTACGCATAAATTAAGAGCTGTAGCATGGCAGACGTCAAAATTCCATTACAGGGTACGGGAGGGAAGGAAATGAATTTGGAATTCTGATTCCACAGGACGTAAAGATGTCATTAATGTTTGGAACAATTCTATTCTTTATTTGGTATTATGTTTGTTTGCTGTTTGTCATATTCTTCTTTGTTGTTATGTTTGAACATGTATATTATGCATGCATATGTCTATCTTCTCATTTTTGAAGCGCCATGAGCACTGAAAGGTGGACCTGTGCGCTATACAAGTAGCCACTGTTATTATTATCTTTTATTATTATTAAAGAGGGTTAATTACGTCACCTGCAATCACTGAGACTTGGCAATCGATGTATTGGCTTAACAAAAAAAAAAACAAGTTCGCTTATGTTTGCTTTATAGGCCTATGCCCCTCATTAGTTTATCATACCGATAGTCAATTGGATACATTTGAATAAGCGAACATGAAGGAACACATTCATTGATGTGTGAGGCTGCAGGGGAACAAGGAAGTGTGTTGTATAAGGATTATGATTTGCCCAAGTGAATAATTTGTGCCTGCAATAAATCTTTCCAATTTTGACTAAATTTCAAAATGCTTCTGAGGCTCGTCGTAGTTTGTGAGTTTGTTTCTATTGTATTCTTTTGACTCAATTGTTTATTTTTTTGATAGCCATTGCCGGGAACATTTCTGGAGGTAAAAACAACCGCATAAATTGCGATGTTGCCACTAACTTTGAGTATGTAAGTAGCAAGAATGACGGAAAGATGATTTCGGACACTAATTCTCATTTCTCATCAGCGGAGGATTCTAATGATAGGACGATGCCGCCGTGGAAGCATTGGTGTAAGCTGCACTAGTTTTTACTCTTCTCTTCTTGATTAATAGCTCTTAAAAAAGAAACAGAAGAAAATAATACAATTAAAGCGTAAAACAAAAGAAAAAGTAAAACATACGATACAGATACGCTATCATAACATAGAAGGAAAGATAGGTGTCGACACTTTCAGTTCGATTTCTCAGAGAAACAAGAGAAACGGCGCATTGATGAATCGCGATGCCGCTCCGTACCGGCAATTGCCCCATTTTCTTCTTCCTCTTCTCTTTCCTCCTTTACTTTCTTTTAACTTGAATAATCTTTGCACTATATTTAGATGATATGTATCAATAATTTATCATAAAAGGAAAAAAATGTCGGACATTTCAGTAACATTTTTTTAGCGAGGAAAGTTGATTGTCATATTCATTGACCATGCGGCTCCTTGAAATAACGTCAAGCGTTTTTTCTTTTTTATTTCAGTTTTGTTTTCCTGCACATGTTCCTTGAAATACGAAAATGATAAAATGTGAGGTAAACATTATTCGGAAATAACGACACGACGTCATTGGCCGCAAAACGTTGTTTAGGGGAAGTAGAGATAATTTACGACAGAAACAAATTCAGACGAATTCCTCAACAACTCAAGTTTACACATTCACGTAGTGTTGATAGTGATGCTATAATGTTACACCATCATTTACTCCATTTTACTCTACAACTACTATTACATTTTCTTTAAGCTTCATCAATTTTGCTTCTATATAATTATCGCTGCTGAGATCGGGCTGTCGCTTACTACGCAGGTGAATCTTCACTGACAACTTAGGGCAGGCTTTTTAGTTTGTCAATATCTACCGGAGGATCAGAAACAGTAATCATTTTTAATCTTCGAATTTACAGATTTTTTAATTGAGCCTACTTGGACACTACGTGGGGTTTGTGCACTCTGTTATAAAGGAGGTGCCTTAGTATCAAAGTTAAATGAACTTCGAATTCTTTCATCTTTCCCGCCTGTACTAAGGAGGCTTTTGTACCCTTTCTACGGTCAGTGTCATTGAAAATAAAGAAACCCTTTAGCGGAAACCCGTGGCGCGGCCGAGTTAGCGCCCGACAATAGACTTTTCGGGCTTTCTTATTGGTCAGAATATTCTGAAAACATCTACTGTGTGATTGGACCATTGACTCCGCTGCCTCCGGCCGGCCCATATTTGGTAGCGCGTTCGTTGAAGCGTAGCTTTCCGTTGCTAAGGCGGTCCGCTGACCGTACACACCCTTGACGGATTCGGTATGAATCTTGAACAGACCCCGAACTTTCGGAGCGATTTTCTCCTTATTTAAGATTGTTGACGGGTCACACTTTACGTACTTTAAATGCGTTTTTAACCCATTTCTCGTTGGTGAAACACGTCGTGTTATACATCATTTCAAAGCTTATCATCTGAGGAATAGATTCATGAGAAAAACAGAAAAAAAAATTTTCCGACTTATGACTCATTCCGACAGAGCGCCACACATATATCACAAAGAGACTCAAAGTCATATACCACAGAGACTCAAAGACATATATCACAACGAGCAGCCTGAACCCTTTGTGTGCTTTGAGTGCTGATTAGCACAGACAGTCCCATAGCATTATACACACTGTCCAAAGTCCCTGGCACTGAAAGGGTTACTGTATACGCCAAATATTTCGCGAGGTTTTTATTTTCGCGAATTTCGCTAGTCAGATGCTATTTGCGAAATTAAAAGCACGCGAAAATATTGACTCTGTACGCGTCTACAATTCTCCATTCAGTGCAGGACTCCACAATCGCGAATTTAACCACTCACGAAATCGTCGGGAATTCCCGATTCGCGAAAATTTAGACTCAGGAAATATATGGCATATACAGTAACTTCATTCCATGGCAAATTCACACAGATACTAGGACATCCACATCCAGGCAAGAGATTCTTCTTAACTAGATATTATTAAGCTTACATCTTACCTAGATATAAGATGCCATCAGTGTCCAGCTGGGATGCCCCACTCTTCGACTCGCCCATCACTGGAGTAGCATCATCCACTTGCATAGAAGCAGTCACTAGATTTCTGGGAGATGAAAGAGATAAGTGGGAGAGGAATAGCATAAGGTGACTAGTGAACTATCAAGGGGCAGAAAGTGGGAATACATTGCCTGCACAGCACAATGAAATACATGGCAGGGTGCTGCATCAGTGATTTCCCCAAAAATTTACATATACCAAACATAACAATCTGAAAAAATGTAACAGATCTTCCCCAAATATATCACAAGGCTCTTGTCAGAAGGAAACGAACAGTCTTTCCATGAAGGTTATTAAAGTTCCTTGCCGAGAGGCATTACTGCTGCAGCTAATGAACTCAAACCACACTGTAGAGACCTTACGACTAGTGAGTCACATCATTGAGATATATTAGAGCCGTGCAGCTGAACCAGTGGGCCGCGAAGCGCTCTCAGTTGGGTTGCGAAATTAAATATGAAAGATTTGTATTCGGTGAAACTGGACCTTGAAAAAAATCTATAGGAGCCAAAGTGGACCTCAAGATAAAAAGGGTCAAGGGAAGAGAAAGGCTGTACTGAACCATGGTCTCACAAGCAATATGAATGGGAAAGTGGATCAGAGGCTAGCAATGGGCCGAACTTTACCTTGTTATCGTGAGTGTGTGCCAAACGTTATCGTCCACCCTCTGCTCTGAGCGTATCCTCGTGATGCCCTTGCCGAGGTTGTAGGCATACTCGGCGAAGCCGTCCGACACGGCCACCGCCTGGAAGTCGGCCGTTCCAATGCCGTTCCACAGGAGAACGCCATTGGGCTGGTCAGTTTTGAAGGTCACTTCCAAGGTGTGTGTCCTCAGAGCTTGCCGCCTGTTGGTAGCAATGTGTACGACAGGTCACGGGTCAAAGGTGAAAGGTATACATGATCAGGCAATGCCAATGAACTATGGTCTCCGTCCAAGCATGGCCGACAGAGTAGAACAAATCGTAGATAATTAGTGATGGGTTACATGAAAAGACAAAAAGGCATGCTGTTATTTGAAATTAACATAGCCCAGGACATCGCTTTCAAATCATGAACCACGAAGAATTTCAGTGACACTAGAAAGATCACCAGCGATAATATCTCTGCATTGGTGTTCACAAGCAGCTATTTCTATGAATACACCTCAACTATCATCTACTGTAATTGGCCGTCAATGAAGATATTCATGAATACATGTAATTCAGTGTATTCTCTGACAGCCTTTTTAATAGTTAACCTGGTCATTGCCAATTGTATCATGACAGCATGCAATGTAACAATGGCACGTTGGGATGGTCATCCTTGGGAGGTTAAACAGGATGCTTTGGTTCTCATCTAAAATCAGGCTCTGGAATCATTGTTCTGCCTGCCTACAAAGTACAACCCATTCTCCTATTCTTACACAATCGAAAGCAAGTAACAGTGCCACTAAAATTGCACCTCCTGATACAAAATACTGTAAAAGTGGATATTTTCGCAAGACTAATTTTTCGCGCTCAGCGGGGTAAGAAGAGTTTCGCGTGTTTTTAATTCCACGGAATCAGGATCTCAACTATTGGAACATATTGCAGGCAAAAATATTCGCATACTTTTATTTTCGCGCTAGTTTCTGGTTGTGCGAAATGCACGAAAATTTCAACAATTGAAAATTTCCACCTTTACAGTACCCAAACTTGCCCTTCTTTGTTCCATACTACCACCAACGTCAAGGATATCTTACTTTTTCGAGACTCCGTTATAGTACTTGAATGTAGACTGCCCGTCGAAACGCACTGGATCGTTGACATCAATAACCTGAACTGGGGCCGTAGTTGCTTGGATTTTTGTGGACATAGAGGGTGTAGTTCTACCTTGGGTGGTCTCTGATGCTCGTACCATTTGTTGTGTTCTCCTCGCTGTTGGGGTGGACAATGATCAAACAGATGAAAACTAAAAAGTATAATAGCAGTTAATTACAGCACCAATCCACCACTAAAACCACATAAAAACCTAAAGTACTATATCCCGAATTTTCACATATATATGACTGACATGTTTTAGGATTTTATGAAGTCAATTAATAAAGGCTATGTTATCGGGGTCACAAGTGAAATTTTACTTATATGCAATAATTACACAAGCATTTCTGTGATTCAAAAATTACAACGGAGTAAAGTTGCTGACTTGATTTTGAAGTCGACTTCCGCTGGATTGGAGGCTAACATCATTAACAACTTTCACAAAATGTTTGAAGAATAAATACATTTTTTCTCTTTTCTTTTTTCAGAATAGAATACAACAATTGCACAATTCACAGAGACAACTGCGTTTGAGACTGGGGGACATAGGATGACGCAGACATTGAAACTTTACATGCACAAGAAAATTACTGGTAAAAATAGAATAGGCATCTTGAAATCATTGATAAACAAACCAACTGAAATTTGTCATGGCAGGATATTTTTTTAAAAGAATATTCAGAAAGTGCTGAGAATACTCATTCAACTATTCTGACAATCACAATACTTTGGGAACAATTATCAAGGAGATAAGTTCTTGCTAAACTCACTCGGCGGTGCAGTTGGTATCATGTTCACGGCGTCATCCAAATACTCTTCGATGTTTACTTCTGCCGTAGCCAAGGCTTTCAGATCCACGTACTCCTCTTCACCAACAGCAAACTACAATGTACAGACAAGACACAAAACATTTATGTGCATCTGTAAAAGTGGACATTTTTGTACATTTTGAATGACAAGACACTAGTGTGAAAATAAAAATGTGAATTTCTTGCTATTTACATGTTAGCACTATTCTATGTTTTTATTTTATAGAATTAAAATCACGCAAAAATTCATCTAACCACAATCTTCACACATAAGAATTTCTTCTTTTACAATAACACAGACACACTCACATTTTTCACACATTCATCACAAAACATTATGAGACAAATAAGCCTGTTATACAGAAAGATATTTTTTTTTTCAAGAATAACAGAATGTTTGATATCAGTATGGCTATCAATGAAGCAGCAAATAGCAACAAATGATGGCAACTTCTTTTAACTTCAAAGCACCTCTTTGCTACTTTCTGAAAGAGTTCTGGAAGATGTTTAACAGCTGTTTCAGATGTTTTTCGTGCGCAGTCGTCACAGATGATCTACTTACATATCTGATGGCTCCCTTCAGACCATCTGTGATGCCAGCCCGCCGGGCGATCTGGTCATAGTGTCGCACCCCTCCCAGGTACAGCGGCAGTCGTAGATTGAGCTGCGATGCTTGTCCCTGAAGAAGACAAATGGAGAATAAAAGTGAATCCTTTACATCATTAAGCTCCAGAAAACATGGTTCTGTCGTTTGGTCCTGCTCTTCTTTAATCATATTTTTTTATTTCTTATTATCAATCATCAGTGTTTTGTAAGGTAGAGCAAAGTTTTCCATTAAAAGTAATGACATTCTTGAGTAGTGTAAATTGCAACTGACTGACAAAGTGCCCTACATATATGTAAATAAGCATCAAATCAATAAGTGTCTAGTACTAGCCATGCTAAAAATCATAGGCATACATACTCCGACAGGATTTGAACCTACAACTGCACGACCTCTTGATCACTGCATGTTTGTTTTAATGTTCATTTACAACAATATTGCAATAAAAACAACTCCATGCAAGAATTTCATTAATTTGAATAAATATGTAGTACATGCTGCCTGCTATCAACCCACTAAGGACGAGTTCCGAGTAAACTCGGGCAGGTGTGTATGGGCGGTACGTGTTGTAGCAAAATCAAACCATCCTCAATGGCTGAAGGATTAGAACTTTTGGAGGATAGTTTCAGAACCAAAAAAAACAACAGAAAAAAAACCACACACACATGAAAAACATGAAGTTTAGAATCTATGTTCCAATGGAAAAAAAAACAATCATCACTGTTCACTGCTGTTCTGCCACATCTGAGTCCACCTGTGAGTCTCATCAACATGTACAATCTCTTCTCAGTCAAGTCAAAGAAAAGTTGCACTGCCCAAAGAAGATGCTATGGCCTTACCTGTGATGATCCGGTCACTGCGGGGTTCTGGTTGATGGTCATCTCACCAGACTTTCCTCTGCGGCTGACCCGCACGACTTGCCACTCATTGAGTGGGATACGGTCCACACTCCTGTAAAAAGATTATTTTTTTTAAATGGAGAAAAATGGTCATATTGCCTTTAAAAAAAAAATTTTCCTTGGGTCTGGTGCACAGTAGCACATAGCCCTCTGTCCTGTTCCTTCAGGTGATCATTCAGAAGCTTTCAATTTAAAAGCAGTTTCGTTTAGATTTTTTTTCTCTTCAGGCATGGTGCAATTTTTAGAGTCTTCATGAACCTGTATTTGGCTCATGTGACTGCCAGGATTCTAGGAGCATCCTTTCATGGTGGAAAAGGCTCTGAGATGACACAAAAAAAATTTGACATCACTGTACAAGTTGTATTTTTTTTTTCTTCCGATGCCCCTCTTGCCCCATTTACATGTGTATCTGACAATGATGTGGTAGCAGTAAAAGCAGGGTCCTCTGAATATGTTGTGTTAACACTGAAGATGCATTTGTTAAACCATATTATGTTACAACTCAACACTTTTACAATTGCAGACAGCACACACCCATACAAAAGCAAAGTTCTGGCAAGTGTATCCTTTCCCTAATCTTTCACTGACAAGATTTCAAAACTACAAACTTGATATATTTGTGAAGAACACTTGGCATATTCTGAACAACCATTATGAGGTTTGGGTTTGTTTCATTTTGTGCATGTGTCGATGAGGGAGCGACAGGTAGAGGAGACTATAGGCCTATAAAGTCCTTAACTGGTCACTGAGATAATAATTAGTCTCTTCATTCATTGAAGACTAGATTATTTGTCAAATCTTTCACAAGTTGGCCCTGTTCTCTTCATCCTACGTCAGATGTTCACCTGAATGTTTTTTCCTTAATTTCTGTCAATAAAATCATCAAATCAAATGCATCCAAATAACCATTTACATGATTATACCTGGGCAGCAATGAAACATATACACAAAGAGCCACAAAAACTGAATTATCAACACTGTTATATTCACCTGATGTTGGCGATGTTGGTTCCCAGGTCGAACCGGAACTCGAGGTAGCCGTCGCGCATGTTGAGTGAGATGAAGTCGCCGTTGCCGTTGTCCGCTTGGCCGATGTAGAAGATCACCCCATCTGGGGATGACGTCAGGAACTCCACGTCAAACAGTGACTCGGTTGCCATGCGGAGGGAGGGAAGCTCAATGAAGGAATTGCCGGTGAAGGCCGGAATGAAGATCTGGTTGATTTCTGTGTATAGATATATATGACAGAAAGAGAAAAAAAATGGTTTACATCTTTAAAAGACTAGAAAGAAGCAAGCAAACTTTGCCATCAAATCACAATCTGAGAGGTTAGTGGTCAATTCACAGGTTGCATCACATTTTGAAGACACAACATGTTTATGCGTCTGACGGGGGGCTTTTTGTGAGGTATTTTCTCTTCCTTTTTCAAGATTGTATCATTCATGTACAAGAGATCCATGCAATGCACCACTGGGCAGCCTTGTTGATGGAGGACTTATTAAAAGAGAAATATATCCATGATCACTTTTCTTTTCAATCATTTTATCTTATGTGACTGAGAGAGAGAGATATTCAGTTTAGATGAAATTACAGAATATCTTGAAAGTGCAGTCACATTCAGTATTACACAAATTGATCAACAAACACAGAAAGAAAAGGAAAACAAAGACATGAGACTGCCAATGAAAACAGAGAGACATACATACAGACAGATAGACAGAGAGGCAGCTAATATACTCTCCCTTTTCACCTCCACACATATTCACTTGACCCTTGACCCCTGCATGGCAATCAGGCAAACTATGCTCATCGCACTTTTTCAACTACAGCATAAACATCTTGTGCTTATTATGACAGAACAGTTTCCTTTGAAAATAATCTCTTTGACAGGAAAGGATCTATGATTCTTGATATCAGGTCGATGTTGAATTGTGACAGAAGAATACATATAGAAGATGAAGAAAGTGCTTATTATCAAAGGTCTGCTCTGAAAACATTGCCATATATAAAGAGAGTCCGAACACTGGATACCATACCATGTCGTTACTCAGCGTATTACGCATTAGAGGGTTAGCGTGTATACTCAGAAGTCATAATAAAAACGAGCCAAATAAAGGCTAGATAACAATGGGCACTACCTATGAGCCTGGTTTGGCTGACCACATGGCTCTACAAAGGGCATAGGACCTTCTTGACCAATCACAGGCTTCAAAACTCATAAGCTGAAAAGCAAGTTGGCCAGACTTTCTTTATACGTATATGGCACTGTCTGAATAGACCCCAGGAGATACAGTAAACTATGCCGCCACCACGTTACGTATGAGGGAAAAACACAAACACTTTGATATGGACTGTGAACTCCGATCCTCACCATCATCGCAGAGCTCTCCCTGCCAGCCCTCTGGGCAGTCACAGCGGTAGCCACCCTCCGGTAGGGGGACGCAGGCTGAGCCCTGGTAGCACATGTTGCCCTCACACTGGTCCACCAGCACGTCCCCACACAACGGACCTGCAATGATAGGCAAAACGGAGGAAGCATGATTTCGATGTGAATACACTTTTCTTGGGGGTGTGCAAAATGGGCCTTTTTTCCCCACCTTTTGTTTACTCACTCAAACTTCCATGGTTTCATTGTCAAAATTGAGCAAATGAAAGTTGCTTATTATTTCTGAGATCCTTGATTCCCAATGCAGTTCATATGGCTGACAGTAAGAAAAGCTTCTTTTGGGCTTACATGAAAACATTGCCGTTATACATGAAAGTCTAACTTCAAAGAACAAGAAAAGTTTCTTTTCTGCTCACATGAAAACATTGACACTATACATGAAATTCTAACTTTAAAAACCTACTTGTCCCCAGCGCTCAACTTTATACAACAAATTGAAACTGAGCCAGCAAAGATTACCTTGCTCCTCTACAGGACTTTTACACCTGTCCAAAATTCTCTTCACGTAGAAGAATCTAATCACATCTCATCAAGTAAACCATACAACTGTATCTCTGGCCTACTTTCTTCCTCTTTCTACACAGAAAGAAACAAAACAAAACACAAACATGACCATGACAGCAAAGTGTAAAAAAAAATAAACATTATCAGACACACTGTCTGTTTACCCCCTATAATGATAAATGGACTCACCCAGGAAAGAATCCCGGCAGGTGCAGCGGAAGTTCTCCGCATTGAGGGCCTGGCAGGTTCCATTGTTGAGGCAGGGGTGTGACTGGCATGGGTTGTGGCCGCACTGCCCAACATTGGACCCATACTCTATGTCCCTGCTGTCCGAAGCCAGGTCCAGCTGCTTGCCGTTGACTTGCACAAAGCGGATGCATCCGACAAAGCCCTGGCTTGCCCCAACCAGCCTCAGCCCGCTGCCGGGAAAATAAAAGCACACTGATCTATTCAAATGGGGTTACTGCTTGGTTTTTAGTTTTCTGGAGTATCATTCGAATCATTAGAAAATACCTCAGCACACTTACAACTGTGGAATGGCTAAATAAAGCTTTACATTCACATTTTGGGTTCAAAGTTTGTTTGAACTCTCATCATACTTTTCATTGCAGTTCATCCTCTCACAGCGATTGTAGTTAGTAAAAGATCAAGGTAATTGGAGCTAATCAAAAATTGTAGGAATATGACACACCATATAATTATAATACTCACTTCTAAGCTTCTAATCTCACAAGCCAATTACATACATGTAAGATTATGGTTACGGTATATGGTTCACTTCGTTTTGGTTCATTTTTGAGCACCCAAATGCAGCCTTATAGATTCAGAAACAAAGTCAAACATGCGGCATGGTCTATGCGATGTCAAAACAATCTCACAACATCAACATTACAATACAAACTGCTCTTCACATTCGCTTACACTTCTGCTGGGAGGGTGTGGCCTACGATCAGATCCCCTCCAAGGTTGAGGGCGCTAGACAGGCTACGGCTGGTGCCGGTGACAGCGGGCTCCCTGTCCACGCTGAGGGAGCCATCACGCCTGTTACGGTACGCCCTCACGTGGTGCCACTCCAGCGGCTTGACGATGGATGGACTGCGAATCACCGTGGCATCACCGACGCCCAAGTCAAATCTGAGAGATAAATGGTGGAGACTGAACATTACCCTGCATGGATTAATCTCTATGATGAACCACCATATTTACAGAAGAGCATGAAATGCTTCAGCATTAGGTTTGCTGCTTGCAATAATTTGCAAAAAGTGCTTGTCTGGCTGCATGCGCTCATCGCAAACTGTAAGGGATAAAAATTAATGAAGGCTGTGATGACCTTTGACCCAGCTAAAGGAGTTGGCTCAGCTGAGCAAATCCATCATTTCATCAAACATCAACTCAAAGATTTCATTGTCACCGTTTGTCTGCATTATCTATAAATTGAGTGCAATATGCAATCTATTGCCCAACAAATGCCAATGAGATTTGCAAGGGGAACTAAAGGAAGATTTGTCTCAATTATATCAAACTGTACACAAAATGTCTATTATTTGTGTACAGCACAATTCCATGCACAGGTATACAGCTGACGTAAGTTAGGAGTGACCACACTTTTGCTATTAAGAATGTCAGGTTAAAACTGACGAGCAGTTACAGCAATGAAATAAGATTACAAAGTGTTGAGATGTTTGAAGACTTCTTACAGGTTTAAAGTTTACATGAAAAAAAAATCAGGATTAGATGGGTATGACAAATAACTTGCAACTTTGATTCTGAGGATAAATATTTTCACTTATCATTATGATAATATAATAGCATAATATAATAGCATAATATTACTCATCACTACTTCAGCTATGCATGAATAATTGCTTTAAGAAGCAATATTTCACTTCTAATGTTGTGATGGATAGCAATACATGCTGTTATACTTCAGTTATACCAAAAAAAAAAAATCATAAGCATTTGATATTGGATGGCCATAGATATACACTATATAGCCATGCATGTTAGCTGAGCTGTTATCATGTACTAAATGTATGGATATCATCTATCATTGTTTGCATGCTGCCTACAATGTCTGGTTTATTTCTTGTCAGTGTGCTGCGAACAATAGAAAATACATGGAATGCAGCATACCTAATCACAATGGATAAAGTAATAACTGAGAAAGGATAACTAGATGTGTGGGCTACATAAATGTATCAACGTAATCCTTTCATATACTAATCATGTCTGAAAGTGTTAGTCTGATCTCTGATCTATTGAAAGATTAATCTCTGTGGATCATGACTATTCATGACATGAAGAAATGCAAAATATGGGCCTCTTTTGTTTTGATATTTCTGTCCAAATATTTTATAAACATGATTTGAGATATAATATATTTATGCATTGATGAATTCAAGGACACAAGAGAAGCCAATGAACAAAGTGAAGTTGGTCTTTTAAATATTTTTCTCCCCCCCCCCATATTTTTTTTTTTTTTTTTTGGAGGGGGGGGGGGGCAGGAAGGTGGGGGGAAGAAGAGAACCATCCATATAAATTTATACATAAACACATAATCGTGCTGAATGCATGTAACAAATGTGATATCATTATGAACATTATGCCAAGCTGAAGGAACAACAGAGTATATCTGTAATAACATAGTTTTAATAACTAGTTTTTTTTTAATCTCTTCATGAGGAGATATGGTGCTCGTTACAGAGAGAAAGAGAGGGAGAGAGATAGGAAGAGAGATGGAGAGAAAGGGAGAGACAGAAGAGAAAGAGGGAGAGAGAAAGAGAGGGTGGGTGTTTTATTTCATTTCTTGCAATATGAAGAGTATAGTACAAAGTATGCTCAAGTAAAACACTTCAGTAAAGATTCCAATAGAGATGTATTATATCAGTATATTTGAATAAAAAGGCATATATTATGTTCCCAATAAAAAAAGAGAGATTTACACGAATTCATAGATTGTCATTATCACAGAATTGAACATGGGATATAATGATAAATCTTTTTCTTTGTCCCTTTGCAATACATAAAGGAAAATTTGTTAGTGCATATATCCACACTTTTATTCCTCATTTCACTATCTGTGGTTTCATTTGAAGAGACAAACACATGGACAGACAAACAGAAGTGTCAAACACACGCACACACATACAGTGAGAATTAGTGGTAGAAGAAGTCACAGAACCCCGGCAAATTCACATAAAAAAACCACCAACATACTTCAAATTAGCTGTTAATTTCCAGTGAGAAATACATTGATTATTATACACAACTGTAATTATACAATTTTGATGTCTATTTACTGTAAAGAGCAATAAAACATTTGTTCTATAAGTTGCACTTCTATCATGAAAATATATGCACAGAAAGACGAAATGCTAACTTTGAATACATTCTTTGTATACTTCATCTTCAATTCACTTTCTCAATAGCCACCCCAACCCCCCCCCCCCCATTTCAATTCACTTCATTCAGTAGTAACAGATAATAGAAACCATTACTACGTGCATAGAGGTATACTTTTGTAGCTTGTAGTAAACAGAAGTAAATGGTGGTAAATAACAGGAGAAAGTAGTGCATATTACTTTGTTGTAAAAAGAGGTATACTTTTTCAGAATGTATACAAATTCATTTCAGAATGTATACAAATTCATTTCAAATACAAAGCAACATTATGGGACTACTTTCTGATTTGGCAATGAGATATAGGTTGGTTCTATCCACAAGAATTATAATTTTTGGTGTCATGTGGGTTACGGCTGTAGTAATAGTCAAGAAGTTTAGTTCTCGTGTTATAATCATGGCTTGAAAGTTCTGATCAATTTCATGAAAATGAAGGTATTATAGTTTTCTTCATAAATCATATCGTTCAGTAGAATTGATCAGTTGTTCAGAAAACTAATTTGTTTTAATTATGATTAACTTAAATATGGAGTTTTAAAATCTTGATTGATCCACATATACACATATCATTGGACTTGTCTATGATGAAAGAAGTTCATCAGCAAAATGCACTTCAGGATATTCAGTACTTCAGTAAATTTGTAGATGTCAATTTTACAATGTATGTAATGAAATGGTAAACATATCTTCTTAGCCACTTAGTTCTACAGAAATGACATCAGGTCTAAAGATAGAATGCATTAAAATGATTCTGTCATGAAAGGCAGATTAATTTGTTCGCACAAATGTACAATTATTCATTAGAAAGTGAACGAGTCTCTAATGTGGCAAATGAACTAAAATGATAAAGAGTACATGCATGGTTTATTTCTATGGACAACTTTAATAGCAGATCATAAAATTAAAGTCAAGTCATGCTGAAACTGTGAAAATCTATCGAATGATATCGTTCTGCTTCTCAGTCTAAATGTCTAAATGGCGGAATAAAGTTGACTTTCTCAGTTGAAGCAGCAACTTGGGACTATAGAGGTAGACCAATGGGGATGAGATTGCAAATATGTAAAACTTTTTTAACATAGGCGATGCTGTACAATTGGGCTGCCTGCTCTTTACATCACATATCAAAATTTTGCCTTCAATTTAATACAACACATATAACAGGGAAAGAAAGGGAACATATGGTCACTCTTCCTATTAAAGTTAATAGAAATACATGTGAAGGCATGACAAATAAAACCGAATCAACAATAACCCTCTTTCTCATTATGCTGCATATGATAAGATGAATAAATCTAAATAATGCTCGTTATATTTGCATTGCAGTTATGCAAGAGGATTTGTAATTAATTAGCATCGTGCTATGTATAATATTCACAAATTTTCATGCTTTGCCACACACTAGATAAGTAAAGTTTCTTTGCGAAAAAAAAGGAATAGAAAAGAAAATAAATACAGCAAAAGAAATAAAAACATTGTGAGCTGGCACAGACATAAATTAATTGCATAATTGACAGCAAAAATGTGTGTATCTCATCACATGACAGTTTGTGGAAATGTATGAGGGATTACGGAAATGAAAGACATCGAGATGAAAGACTAAAGAATTGAAGCAAATATTAGCAATCTATATAGGGCAGAATATTTGGCCAGAATAGGGAGCAGGGACACATTCAAAAAAACCATCGATATCTGATTAATTGATGGTCGATGCTAGTGGGAAAAAATAGAAGATTTGTTCTTGTTATTTCATTCCCCAGCACGCTCAAATGTGAATACAGATAAAACAAGGGGCCACGAGACGTCGACTCACCCATTGGATTGTTCGTTGGAAAGAAACCTGAATCAAGGAGAAATACAAAGAGGACGAACCGCATGTTGGGAAGAACTGAATTCGGATTTCGAGGTTCTTTAATACTCAACAATGAATGCATCATCAGCTAATAAGAACCTTGTCTGTGTTAGGGCTGAGTGCAAGCAAATGGTTGCAAGCTTTACTTTTAATTTCAATCATAGTGGCCCTAGCACCAAATATATAAGGTTAATTAAGTTGTATTGGGTATCTCCCTAATAAAAATTTTGAGCCAAAAGAACTTCACCACAATTGTTAAGGGTCATTGTTGCATTCCAGCCTTCGAAATGAATGCAACGTTTGTGCACAAGTACATTTTTTGTGAGTATTTAACTGATGATACAATTTGGACCAATATGCTGACTCCAAATGGCACTGCACAAGAAACACACAAAATGGTACTTCAAATGTGAGCTTCCTTAGGTTGAAAGACATAGAGCCCTAAACTAGGCAAGTGTGAGGGGGAGAGATTAATTAATCTTTTTTTAATTATTTGACTATTCTTAACTATCAAATTTCATTAGTCACCTAATCGTTGTTATTCTATTTGAATCGTGCTCTGACATACTATATCAGAATTAGGTATTTATGAAAAATGCAAAAGAAGTTGTCTTTTTCTGATCTTATTTGCATTTTGATGAAAATCCTTGCAAAGAAAAAAATTACCTTTAAAATATATGTGAAATTATGTTTTACATTATTAAAAGCCAGTCAACGCATATTCTGCATTGTCAAAGAGGCTTAAAAGAACCTATAATATTTCCTTTCAAGAAACTGTGCACTGTACGAGCTCACTCTTGTTGGAATGTCAAAATTATCTTCTAAACGACTGTTATATTTCTTATCTTTTATTGGTGGCACACTGTGATTGTTTCATCAAAGCAAAAATAATTTATGTAGACTGGGCAGGAGAAAAGTCTTACACTACCACTACCTGACATTTGATATTTTAGTTTGCTTGCCGAGAGGTGAAAGTATTAGTCAGCTCTTTAATTCTAATTGCTGTCAATTCTGGTTGGTCCGTCTAGTAGTGTAAAAAATGAGTTTGTCACTAGGGAAGCATAGCAAAGAAATTATGCATGTAGTGTGTTGGTTACATTATCAGCAAAATGCTACAAAAGAGGGGATTAAAAAAAAACAAAACTAAAGAAGAAATTGGGAAATCACATTATGTAAAAGCAGCTTCAGAAGAGAATAAAAGTTAACATTTACTCTCACAACAGACCGAATGTACATGAACAGACAATTCAGAAAATAAGACAAGAGACGGAACCAGCTATTTGAAAGATCTTGATCTGAACAAGACAGATCCACCATCACTCAAACACAAAGACACAGAGACAAATATTTACAAATGTACACTAAAAACATACACACACATAATGTATACATAAAATGTATTATGAATGTATCAAACACTCAAGTAGATTTGCATACATATAAACGCACATATACTGTACAGGCACATGTCCTCGTAAAACAGAGTATATACAGAACACACATACACACACACAAACACACATACAAACATACACTTGAAACAAAACAGAAACATTGTGCCATAGATTACACTGAGTTTACATTGAATATTACAAGAAATTTCAACATGAAGTGGCAGCTTTAAAATCCATTTCCAATTGTGAACTGCCGCTGAAAGTAAGAGCTATTTTAAGCATTGCTTTCACATCAAAAACAAAATTCATACACCTGTAATAATTCTAAGCAGAAAGGCTTTTGAAAAGATGTAATAATTGCAAAATCGGTTGAGGTAAAAATAATTGTGTATGTCATGGGCTGCACATATTTGTTACTGGGATATAAAAAAAAAAAATATCTTTGTTACACTGCACACAATATTATGAAACAAAAATCTTATATGAAAACTGCATGCCATAACATATTCTCTTAAAAGAGGACTTAATCCATTGAAGAACCACACTCATCACTCTACTCATGCCGGTCATGCTAAATACTCAATTGAAAAGAAATTCTTCACTTTCCTAATAAACATCAACTAATAATTGCCACAAAGACATTAGTTTAGAAACATACAGGATTCTTTTACACAACTTTACCTCATCTAATTCTGATTTGCTGTAATTGATATTCAACCTTTAAAAAAAAAAAAAACTATTTTATTACTACCATTACAGTTCTCTTGTTTCCATCGTAAATTTGAACAGTGATCCTTCTAGATGACCAGGAAACTCGCACAAGCTTGCCTAACACAGCACCAATTCAGGCATGCAGTCAATCTCATCACCCAGCAAAAATACACAAACTCAATAGTTTTATTTCCACTATATGTCTTGAGAAAAATGAGCCCAAAGTTGACATACACACATAAAAATCCTCACTCACTCATGGGTATGTCGATTCTAAACTTTTACAGATTCTTGCACGCTTCCTTCGTAACAGTTCTCACCTGAACTCCACGTGGTTATCGACGATGGCGAGCGAGATGAAATCGCCCACACCCTCCTCGTTCTGCGCCTCGTAGAGGAGCACGCCCTCGCTGGCGTTGGACTGAAACTCCACAATGATCTCGACCTCTAAGAATGCATCGTCCATGGGAGCGAAGGCCAGGTAGGAGTCGCCGGCGAATGACGGTGTGTCAAATGTGACGGCTGCACAGAAGTAGAAATGGGAGGAAGAATACTATGAATGCAGGGATGTCAACCTTGACAACAGCAGTGAAGTATTTTGAGAGCTGCACTGAAAAAAAGAACAAATTTGTTTATTGAATCAAATGTCAAAGTCAGAACATGTCTATATTCTAATGAGAGAGGCTGTCTGAGTGTTTCTGTGATAAGGCTTGGGTTTTTCTTTAAACGAAAACATTATATGAGCAATTAGTGAAAGTTTTCTTTTTATGACTTATATGATACAGAACTTTTTGGCCAAAATTGATTTACAAGACAGTTGTATAATAAATTATTATCCATACTTGGTCTATTTCATATGCTATCCTTATGTATACATTGGGCAAGCAGAATTTATATATGTTATGCAATATGTACCTTTGA
The DNA here is from genome assembly GCF_040938485.1 of Diadema antillarum. Lineage (NCBI taxonomy): Eukaryota > Metazoa > Echinodermata > Echinoidea > Diadematoida > Diadematidae > Diadema > Diadema antillarum. Next base: position 40,350 of record NW_027272109.1, on the reverse strand, counting down.
ATTATGATGAATTTGTCAATTTGTAATATGTAATTGTAATTTTTTGTCTTGTTCACTATGTGGACTACATGTAAAAAAACCAGTGAAAAGAGAATTTCCTTTATGGACAATAAAGCAATTCATTCATTTATTCATTTGATTTTAACAGACAGAGCAAAATTCCTTGGAAAGATCAGATTCTTGAAAATACATGTACAGGTGTATATCACACAAGGTGAAACAAACATATGATGCAGGCATGCATGGATTTATGGCATCACACTGACCTAAATAGCCTTGGCAGGGGTGCCAAACTTGCACATAGCATTGTAATATTTATTCTGAGGGCTGAAAAAAGGCCTAGTTCTGGCGAAAAATTGTTTTGTTATTGTTAATACTGTTTCTTTAAATCAATGATACTTCCGTCAAATTGTTGTCGTGGCAATTGATTGACAAAGTTTCCATCGTCAACCTAAGTACACACCAATCATTCAGTGTTTGGAGTGCATGCCATTATAAAAATCATAGGCAGCATACATACTTACTACGGTGGGATTTGAACCCATGACCTCGATCCTGATTACTAGACAGGCATCCTATCCACTAGACTACTGAACTTGGGTCTCACAGCCAGTGATAATTCAGATCCCTGATGCACAGCTCGACACTAACTTAATTCAGTCTGGTGGACTGTTCCGTCAACTAAAATCTCAATTTTGGTGGCTCAAAAAAGATATGTACAGTGTGTAGCAGCCTGAAATAAAAGCTAGAGTAACAATCCGTCATGAATCTTCTAGTTGCCTGCTCAGGCCACCAAAAGATGAAATTGGTGGCCCAATATTAACTTTTAGTGGCCCCGGGCCACTGGGCTACCACTAATATCAAGCCCTAGCCCCGGGCCACTGGGCTACCACTAATATCAAGCCCTAGCTGGCAGTGAGTATTGCATAATTTATCTATTCATATCTACATTGTATATAATGCTTAAAATGAAGTACAGTATTGTAAAAGTGGATATTTTCGCATGAGTAATTTTTTTTGCCCTCGGCCGGGTAAGATGGATTTCGCGCATTTTTAATTCTGCGGAATCAGGGGATTATCTACTGGAACACTTGTTATGCAAAAATATTCATGCGCTTTTATAATCGCGCTATCTGGTTGCGAAAAATGTGCAAAAATTTCAACTTTTACAGTATTGTGTATACACTAAGGATTAATATTAGTACAACTGTATAGCCATATTTTGACTCACTCTCTCGGCAAACCGGTCCTCCCTTGCCCAGCGGACAGAGACAGGTGAATCCCGGGGCGACCTCGTCGTTCTGACACGTACCACCATGCATGCACGGGGAGCTGTCGCAGCCCATCACCACCATCACGGTTGGTGTGGGCATCACCGAATCTGACATAGAATGGGGGGGGGGGGCACATGGATGATGACATTGGCATATTTCAGACACAGAAAGACATCTTTACGAAGGTATTACATATTACACTTTGAATCACTGAATATACATTGTATTACAGAATTCCATGCTTCTCGCAATTCAACTTTCGATATGGGCAGTTACTACAGCAGCAGGTTGCAACAATCAATCAGCCAATCAGCTATCAGCTGCGCAACAGTTCCGTTACCATAGTAACTGTAATTTCCGTCTCAAAGAGTAGCTGCAAACCACTTAAAAGAAAAACATGGTACATTGTAGTTCTTAATCAACAGAGTTTTCAACTGAAATAGCATCGCAAAATGAACAGTTCCTGTCAAATAAATGCATACATAATAAATTACAGATTTTGAAAGAAGTTCACACAAGGTTCAAAATGGCCCAATTTAACAAAACATAAATTCTGATTAACTCAGAGCTAAAATTCCACCTGAATATTCCCCAACCCTAACACAATTAACTGCGTCCATACATGTACATGTATCATGATGTAAAACCTAAACAAAAAAAAAACCTTGACTTAATACATTTGACATCAAATAAAAATTAGCCTGACACAAAGAAAAGAAGGAAAAAATGTGCAATCAAAAGTTGTCCACGGCCAGCCAGCAAATAAATATGCCTGCAAGTTTATGCATGGAAGGATGAATATGCTTTGCAGGAGGGAAATAAATTATTTTGCTGTGATGCAATTTTGAACAGTAGTTTTAATAGCACTTTTTGTATGATTTTATATGTCACTTTTGAAGAAAAACATGACATATTAGTGATTCTATAATTCTTTCCTCACTCAAATCAATCCCAGGGCAGCTGTGAAAGAGGAAAGTATATATATATATTATATATATATATTATATATATATATATATATATATATATATATATATATATATATATATATATATATACTTTATTTTACTGTGATGCAATGAGTTTCTGTAGTTTCTTAAATTTGGGGGGATGATGGTATTAGCCACTTTTGAATGGAAACCGACATGAGTCTATTAGTGATTCCAAGTTTCTTTTCTCACTCAAATAAAACCCAGGGTTGTCAGTATTCCAACATGCAAAATAAGTAGATTCCATCACAATAGGCTTGAATAATTTCCGGAGATGTTTATATTATCCTACTGGGATGTGAAGACATATTTAAGTCTTCAGGAAGTCTCTTGCAGATTCAGGGAGCCACAGCAACACTACATGTACTTTCCTTCATAAAAATGGAAAAATTGTGATAATTTTGAAAGCCATGCAGCATGAACGCATCTTTTGATGTCTTAAAATAAAAAGTGAAAAAAACAAAACACTGAACAAAATGGACTGAATTAATGTCAATACGCATTGCACTTACACAACACTCCATCATATATGTGGGAAATTAAAATGAGTAACCAAAAAATGCCTCATCAATATCAATTTTGTGCACTGGTAAGTATGAAATTGTAGTACATATTAAAGGTAAGGCAAACTGCAACATTTGTGTTTCATTATTGGGCTCCGTGAAATGGACCGAATTAGTTGACTCTCATGACAAAAAAACAGTGAAATGATATGAGCCTGTGTTGTGCAGATAAATGTAAAAAAAATAAACAAAAACAAAAAGAAACATATCTGTTGTGATCAGTTCATTATGGCACGCCAAATTAATAATAAGAATGATAATGATAACTGAAATAACTTGAATGATAAGTTATTAAAAGAAAAGAATTCTCTTAAATTAGATGCCAATCTTCAAACCATTGCATTTCATGCAAGAATACACAACAAGCATGTCACATACTCACTCTGGAAGGCACTTTGAAAACCAAACTTACTTTGAGCGTTTCTATGAAATTTCAAAATGCTAAAAAGATGAGCGCATGAATAATTAATGCATCTTTTGTAGTTATGCCTGTCAGCAAACCATCTGCTGCTATATTTGCCAGCAATGCATCAGAAGTAATTGAGTAAACTATTAAGAGTGAATGCAGCCATGTTGAATAAGGTTTCATTCTTTTTCGGCTCAAGTGGTTCATTTCTGTGAGCTTACTGTTAAAAGTTGTGTTAGCGATTGGGAGATTATGCCTGGTGTTAGGCAGAACTGTTCCATCCATTTTCTTTTCTTCTTTTTTTCAAACATGATACCTCATGCAACGAGATCTCACACCACAATCGTAGCACATCAAAGGTCGTAGGATATTTCATTCTTGCTTGCAAAATGAATAATCAAGAGAAGACAATAAAGGGAATTGAATATTGAAGCTCATTTAAACCTAGCATCATGATATCCTTTACAGCGAGTCAGCTTTACCAGGTGTTCTAAACTTTACACATAGTGAAGATTGCAAATAGATTTTAAGTTCCATCAATGGGAATTTGCTTTGTAGAATCCCTATAAAAGACAGCATTCACACCATTCAAGCTCAATTCTTGAAAGATGATAAGAATTCCTTTCTACCTGAAAAAAAGGCTGATGCCCTCACAAAAAAAAAGAAAAAAAAGCTGAAGACACACTTGCACGAAATTGAAAAATGCATAGGAAAATGCTGCAAGAAAAAAAAAATGCCACCAAAATGCAACATCAAAAATGCATGCAGTTGAAAATCTGCATATTGTAAGTAAAGAAACAGATTTCTAAAAACCTGAAGATGTCACTCCTCAGCTGCAAAATCTATCTGCAGAACACAAATCCAAATCTATTTTGAAACATAAAATGTTAGCAAGATGTCTACATCTGCAATCACTTTAGAGGAATTTACCTGATTTGCCTGATAAAATCAGTTACCTGATTGCAGAAAGAAAATATGTAATTTTCCACCATGGTACAATAAAAATGGATGATACACCACATATTCCCAAAATTTGGTAAAACTGGTGCCAGCTGAAACAGCACTTAGCCATCCTCCTACGTGTCATGATTACATGGGTGAGCCATAACGGCATAGAATGAGCATTTATTGTGCATGGAAGACTTTCACTTGTAAATACATTCTTTTAAAAAATATGACACAAACATTACACTCAAATCATTTGAGACCTCATCCATTTCAAGCTTAATCACTCAATGACAGTCTCCTGCATTCAGTTATCTCTGCCGTTTACTGAAAAATACCATATATCTTATCTTACTGTATGTTTCTGTATATGTAGTCATTACCATGATGTTCGTTGGCAATTGTGGATAAAAGTGTATATTCGTTCATAATTGAATCTGTCCACTATTGCAACAGACTGCTCTCTGCATTTGCTTATGTGTATCTATTTGTGTAATGTTACATTATCGTTTTGAATCACGGCACTTGTTCTCCTTTGTCTTTGTGCTTTTCAAATTTGTGTTCAATTTGTATTTGATTGAATGCAGAAATAAATGAAATAAAATAAAATGTTATCATATTTTACTTTAGATATATTATTATTTATTATTATTATTATTTTCAGATTTAACCAATCAATAAATTTCTACATTTTGTAATGTAAATATTGGAAAATTAATATATTAATAAATGAAAAACAGTCTCATGTATAATCACAAGTCTACTTTCCACATTTACTACTGAAAGGAGAATGGAATGATTAATATTGCAAAAAAAAGTTTTGCTTCCCATAATTGTTTCCAAATAGAGTTGATATTCCATATTTCATTGTCTATAATAATAAAAATTTAAGACCTTCACATACAATCTAAAGATGAAATGATAAAGATGAAACAAAATGACATTGCATAATGCAAAACTGCAACATAAGTAAAATGCAAAATATGAAGTGCAATAATAATGGAAAAATAAAAATGTGGTATTAAGGTCATGCACACCTGTTGTTAAAGCAGCAGAAACAAAGGGTGTGACTGAGACAGTGGTAGGGGCTTTAGATGAAGGCACCACTGCAGCTGTGGTTAGGGCTGCGGTTACATGGGCAGCAGTGGTTACGCCGGAGCTCTGGTCCCCGGCCAAGGTACCTGCTTCGGCGCCGGGGCAACCGGCCAAGTCGGGCCCCTGGGCGATGGTGATGCCGTCGGAGCAGCATCCGTGTTGGGTGAGCTCACAGCCTGATGCGGGGGTGGGCGGGAGGGGAATGACAGCTGAAAAGGCAAAGAAGGAATATGAGGAGAATTTCGGGGTTGAGAACAGAATGATAATTGTGACCCTAGCATAACAAAACCCACAAAAACTCAGCAAAATAATGATTACTACCGGTAGTTCATGTAAGACTCTGATAGAAGAGATTCATGGCATTGAAATGAAAAGTCTGCATGAAAAGCAGATGAATGCCATTTTAAAAGTTAAGTTTGTCATCAAATAGACAAAATCTAAATCTTTTCAATGATAATGAACTTGTTACATAACACGAAATATTTTTCTATGTATCATTAAAATCATCACATATATTCCTTGTTATTCAGCAGCTTTTTATCTCACATAGCTTTCAAAAGAAAAGACAATTTCACATATCCCAAATGCTACTTTGATGCAATAAAGCTTTCATGTAATCCCCCCCCCAAAAAAAAAATTTTGTCATTGATCGTTGCAAGGACAAAACTCACTCTCGCATCTGCCGTCGTTCTGCACGCGGATGTCCTTTCCCTCGCGGCACGCGTAGACCTCCAGCTGACAGCGGCTGGCGTACGTCACACTGTCGTCGCCGCACACCTGGCTTGGCTCCGTGGGGCAGGACGAGGTCTCCGGACACACACAGGTGGCGTTCCCGCCTTCCACCGTCGCCTCCTGGCAGCGGGCGTAGTGCTGGCAAGTCACGTTCGTGCAGGTGAGGCCGCTGACCCGTACTTGCTCTTCCTCTGTGCAGTGGCAAATCACAATCAAAATCAAAATCATTTGTTACAAGAACCTGAAGGTCCATAGTGTGTCAACCACAAGCAATACACCATTTAATTCTTTTGCACAAAACCCTGAAATTACTGCCTGCAAGACACTTTTGCAAACTTTGTGAGGAGCCATGATTTGCAAAAGTATAATGCTCATGAAGGTGTTGGTCTACATGATGAATGAATGCCAGTGTCAATTCACAAGTGTTTCACGCTGAGAAAAGGCTGTCGGCTCAAATTTGTAGAAAGTTTCATGCTGTGAATGTAAGGCAAACATATAATGTGTTGATTCAGTGTTTCCAGAAATATCAAAACACATCATTTAAGTCTGAGGAAATTCAAACGATCCATTCAAAAGTTATGAATCTTTAGAGTTTTAGTTGACTCCATGTCCATCATATCTTTATAAGAAATTAGGCAACAATGGTTCCTGCTGTAACAACAGGGATATGAAGAGAATGTTGTCACTAAATGTTCAACCATTTATTACCTCTTTGGCCCTTAAATATTGACAACACTTAGACTAGACCCTCTCAATTTCTGTTGCTTTTTTTTCCCAATTGCATATACTTGCAGGTTATACCCTGAATCCAAATGGACATATTGATACCCTACGTGGTCCATCTAATCCTGACCAACACACTCACCAGTCATACATCCAGTGGGTGTCATCACCATGCCTTCACGACAAGTGTTGCACTTCAGCCCGGACACGCCCTTCTTGCACGTGCAGGCTCCAAATGTCTGGTCGCAGTCGTCCCTCCGTGAACCGTACGGTGAGCAACTGCAGGCTGTATTGTTTAAGAGGGGGAAAATGATTAATTATGTCACCATTATGGCATAAATAAAAATTAGTCTAAAGAAAGAAGGGGCAAAGTGTAGATATCTTTGTAAGTTTGTCATGTCCACAAATTGAGGTCATATCTCTTCTTTCCCAGTCGCAGAAGGTCTGAAAATTTGTCCATGCTAGCTTTTAATTGCAGCAAGCTTGAAGCATATATTACCCATATGTATTCTTTGAGATGATTGTTCACTTTCAGAAACTCCTGTCACATAGAACTCTGTGCAACAGCTGTAACTTGCTTCACCCATGGTAACCATGGAAGTAGCAAGACAACTATCAATCAACTGTAAGCATTTCAGCCACTGCTATGATGGCTACAATACAAGCCGTTCTTTTTTCTTTTTAATTGCTGCATAATTCTCATAAAGGATACCATACTTTCTTCGTCTTTTTTTGTTTGATGTGTTTTTGCTAATTTAGAAGACTCTCGATGCAACTTAGATTGAAAACAGATGTAAGTGTATATGAGCTTTTTCATTGAAAAACTGTGAAACGTAAAAGAGAATTTCATATCACGAAAAAGGACGTCGATGCAAATTCGTGAAAATTTTTATGCCGTGAACACTTCTGGTTTTACAGTAGACCCCACCCCCTCCCTCCCAAGCACACACACATTCATAAGCTCTGCATACACAAGCTCCAAGATGGGAAAGAGAGTTTGTACTCACGCTTGCAACCTGGATCATTGCTCGACAGCCCCAGGAAGTGGTAGAAGCCCGGCTCACACCTGTCACACTTCTTACCCCCCACGCCCGGTTTGCAGGGGCACTGCTGGGAGACGGGCTCACAGAAGAGGGAGTAAGAGCCCAGGGGGTGGCAGTCACATACACCTTGGGTGTGAAAGAAGATAGAAGCATGGATAAGTCTCGGTGACAACAGAGCATTCATAATTTCGTGTTATGTCATGCAGCTTTGCATATATAACCTCTCTCAACTTTTAATATACTCTGATCTGTGCAACAGTTTCACTCCATACTTTTTATAATCAAAAGTTATTAGGAGCCTATAGACACAAATTGTGAAGTGCCAAGAGAAATGTCTCTTTTCAATAATAACTTAAAACAAGATTTTTATCTTTTCCATTAAGCTGTTCCAATGATATACATGTACTGACTAGGTCACAACTTTTATAAATGGGGACTCAAGGCTGCTACATCACTTGGAAAAATAAAGATTCTCACTACATAATTTGTGTATAAAACATTTGGAGATGTGTGGTGCAATGGTATCTAATTTGCATATAAAATGATCATTACATATATCATAATTTACTGAGAACCTGTGAAATTCAAATTTTCATATTTCTGGAAGTCAAAGCTTTATACATGTCCTGCCCAATATATGAATGAAACTATGAGTATTCTGTTCATCTGACTTTACACTTGAACTTTGAACCTGGAGATGAGTCCTTGCCTTCTTTTTTTTTAATTCGAACTACATGAATACTCGACTCAATCCACTCGCAGTGCCTCCACTTACTTGGGCATCCCTCGTTGTTCTCGCCGAGAGCTTCAGTCTGGTTGTCAGGGCAACAGCCGTACGTGGACTTGGCACAGCTCGCCTGTGAGGTTTGATCTGTGGACAAACAGCAGGATGACTGAAACAGGAACTCAAAGGCATGCTGGGATAGCGGCCAAATAAAGCCAGCCTCAGAAAAAGAGAGGGAGGGTTTTTGATTCAGAGCGCAAAGCAATGATTTTGAGGATATGGAAATCTATAAGCTTTGGGGAAACTATAGTATCTCCTGCCTACTACTTGTACACTGTACTTACATGGAAACTGAACTACTCATAAATGAAGTGCAAGTTGTAGAAATAATACATTTGTTGGGTTAGATATCTAAATTAGTTTGAAAATAAAGACTGTAAAAAGACAAAGTGGACAGCTCAAGTGGCTAGTATTGTATATTCATCTAAACGCTGGTGGATCTTCCATGGTTTACATTTTGATGTATTGTGTGCACTTTCGTACTGTAAATGTCTGCAAAACAAATGAATACATCAGAAAGTGACATAGTTTGGTGAATCAACAGAAAGAGAAAGAAATAAAGTACAGCTTTCAACTTTATTTTAACAATTGAGTTATGGAATATTTTTACAATGATTCTGCCAGATGCAGTTTATATAAGTACATGGAGATGTGTATTGCAAAAACTACCGCTAAAAGACAGCTACAAATTAGTTTGTCAAATCAGTCATATTGCAAATGTCTAATCTTCATATTAAGACTGACTGAACTTGAATACCTCTAACAAGAGTAAAGAATTATAATCTTGTCACATTTTACTGGATTGAAAGTAATATGAATTGCTGATACTACAATATCCATTTGTGGTCCTGTTCGGCAGTTTGTTTCTTATTATCTTCTTCATCATTCAGGATTGGGTGAAAATGTGGGGAAGGGGGGTAATAATTTTGATGCAAGCTATACACAAACCTTCGGCAACTACAGACGACAAAGCGGACCCGAGTCCATTGGAGGCATAATGTGACGGAATCCACGTATGAGGGACAGCAGAAGAGTGTGGAGAAGAGGGGAGTGGTACGGGAGAGGGGAACAGAGAAGATAATGAGAGCCCCATGGAGGTGTACACACCGACCAGATGTAGAGGGGTGGATGCCCAAGGAGAGGACCATTGTAACCATGGAAACGGGATGCGAGGGAAGAGGAGGGAAGAATGCACATATTATAGAGAAGTGTAAAGCGTGATTAACAGACACAGGCAGGGAATAGGAGCAGATTGATAGGTTTAAGGACAAAGGACCAAGACATATATAGCAAAGGTCATCGAGTGACGATGGAATATGTAAGGAAGAAAAACAGGTTGGGAGGATTAAAAGTGTGAGGTTTAAAAATTGAGATGGTGTTTATCATTACATGGTGGTCATTGGTATTTACGAGGAAAGAGAGTGGGCCATGATGAACAAATTTGAAGCAGAAGAGAGGAGGTTCAGAGAAATGTGTGTGAAAAAAAAATGCATAATCAAGGAAGGTGGGCACATCATTGACAAGAAATATGAGTAAGTTGATGATGGAATGACAGAGAGTTCAATATAGCAAAAAAAAAAATGGCAAATTGATACATGAGGAAATAGCATAGAAAAGAATAACCAGAAGTAGGAATATTCTCAAAATTTTGGAAAGAAATATTGGTAAAATGTAATTGATGAAATCATTGCGAGAGGGATGTATGTAAATTAAGATTTAGAAGAAGGAAGAGAATTTTACGTTCCTCACATGAAAATCACAGAACAACAATGAGATAAATGAGATGAATAAATGACAGGGTAAAAATATATACGCGGAAATCATTTCAGCATTGGTTGGGAAGGAGAATAATGAGTAAACAGGGGATGTCGTAGACAATGATGCATGGTTGAGAATGACAAAAAAAAAAAAGACAGCAAGATATTCAACATAACATGATGAGTTTGGTAGGTTGTTTGTTTGTTTGGTTGTTGGTTTTTTTTTTTGGGGGGGGGAAGGAAGGGGAGAAACATTATTGAGTGGTATAGAAATGCATGTGAGGGGGGGAAAATGGGATTGGGGTGAGAAAGAATAGGGTAAAATGAGAGAGAACATCGAAATGGTTCGATTAGTCACTTGCATGAGCTAGTACTGAACAATAAGTTCTGTCTAGAATTATATACGCCTCGTCACAAGACAGCACTGGTTAAATACACTTTATTTTTCTAACATTCACAAATGTTGAGTGTCTATGAATATTCTACAGTGTATCACGGGCATGCTATGTTGTTATGAATAATCAATGACAGTGAAGTAGTAAGATCTGTATTATGTCTATAATCATATGCACTTTCCAGTCGAGCGGTAGAAGTGTAAAGAATAAAGAAGATTATTGACACATATGAAAGGTACTGGTATACAACACAATTCATTAGCAACTAGAGGCACTGTGTGAGATACTCAAAGAAATACATGTGTTAATCTTAATATCTAAAAATGTGAAAAGCACCTTGCAATGTTAACATATGATTAATTCAGAAGTGTGAAAACACTGAACTTTCGCACAATGTGCTCTTCACTGTGCACTTTATATACGTATATAACAGACTCTACCATATAACAGGCTACCAAGACATATACACTAGAAGCGCAGTGAACTGATGAATGATCTAGTTGACTTCTGTGGCTTGTAGCATTTGTGATTATCATCATCTCATAAACCCATTGACAACATAACCCTTGTGGACATTGTGCAGAGTCTACAAATATGTCAAAATATTGGGGAGAAATCGGTTAAATGGGTCTCCACTCCTGTGTTTTGGTCAGGTAGTGAAGAATTCATGCATACCGGACTCCTTTTTGTTCAATATGACTTATTCAATGTCCTTTTTTTCTTTTTCTAGGGGGTAGGGGTAAAAGCCATTCAACAGATGTTATGACCTTATGAAAGAAAAAGACTTTTGTTTGTTGTTGTTTTTTCCATACTTGAGTAATTTATATGTACTCTTTCATAACTACTTGCTGCAGTTGACTAAATCAACACACACGCCAGTTCGGGATGTTACCTATGGCTATAAGTTTTCCTGGCACTTTTCAATACAAGAAGATTTTTAGGAAGACTTATTTGTCTGCAACCATTACTGCTTCGAATATTGTGACATAACACTGCACTTCTGACTATTTACAACAGCACAATTCAATTCTCTTATTCTCTAGGGGGTAAAAGTATGAGCAAAAATTGATCTGCCTGAAATGTACGTAGGTACGTTGCTAAAACCGCATCATACAAACATCATTGCACAAGTGTATTACATATCTGGACACACCATATTTTCCAAACAATGTAGGTTATACAAATATCAAAAAAGTGGAGACTGTCTCCCAAATCAAGGCATCACTAATTTGTGCATGTGTACAAGACAGTCCTAGGCAACCCCGAACAACCCTGGAAACAAAAGCACCAGATACTGATTATTTTATTTTCATTGAATGGGTTCTCACCGGCACAGCAGACAGAGAAGACTCCCCTGGGGTGGATGTGGCAGTAGCTCCCAGAAGGGCAGTCCTCGCCCCCATTGCTCTCCTGACAGGTGTAAGGATCCATAGAGCCCTCCTGGGTCAGGGGCGTGTCACCATCACATGGCTCCATCTCTACATCTGATGATGTCAAAAAATAAAAGTTAGTTTAAAGGGATGCTATGGTATTGGTTGAAGTGAGGATTCAGCTTATAAATGTTTGCAAAATACTTAGAAACCACTTTATGAAATGAGACAGAGCATACAATTCTAAGATGAATTAAAGTTCACTTAATGAAAATCGGTTATGTAATGGCTGAGATATCAAAAAACAAAGTAACACAAAGCAATTCTAATAAAAGGTGGGTCCTTTCTTTCATTAGGATTGTTTTGTTTTCTTTATATCTCATGAGAAACATTATTATCAAGCCCTTTATAAATGTCTATCACTCTTATTATTATTCACACTATGCACATGCATTTCTGTTCACATGCAGTCATTTTCTTCAATTCAGATCAAATTTAGAGCTTATATTGATGAGGTATCCCATTTTCCAAAAGATATTACTCATCATAATTCCCTAGATCTATGGAAGGCTCAAGCATTATTGATAGCATTATGAAGAAGAGCATTCTCAAAATCCACCGATCAATGCATATTCTCACCTTCACACGTCCCGACCTGGTCCATCACTATGGCGACCTGCTGCTCGCACGCAGCCTCCCTCATCTGGCAGTCATTGCCGTAGGTCACTCCGTCCGAACCGCACACCGGCAGCCTCACCGCCGGGCAGTTGAACTTGCAAACGCACTCGTAGGTGTCCACAGATAGAGGGCGGCAGACTCCCCCAAAGCTGCAGGAGGTTTCGTCGCAGAGGTCCGAGATGTCCACGGGAATTTCCCCACTGCCCGAGATCTCTGATCCGCTGCCAGAAAATTCTGCATCAGATTTCGGGCAAACTTTCATTAGCTCATAAAACCCTAACATTTCTTGCAAATATTCATACAAAACAGGAAAGAAGATCACACTATTCTATATATATCATTCTCTCAAAATGTTGCCAAAACCTTTGCAGATGAGGAAATGAGGAAGACTTTATTCAAAGTGACAACTTTTTTTTGTCAATGTGACATTATTAAAATTGTTTTCAATCTATTGACATCTAAATGTCCTAAAGAGAGCTATGAAAAAATTCTGGAAGTAACATTTTCTAGATATAAACTCACTTTACAGAACATTAGATATGAACATAGCGTCGGGTGCCCGTGCATTGGCCGCTAACGCAATACAAATTGTATTGCGTTAGCGGCCAATGCACGGGCACCCGACGATAGTAAAAGGCAAAATACTGCACACACGATGGAAGCAGAATATGGCTTATGAAAAAACATTTTATTTTGAACAGCGAAAATGATTGATGAAACATTGCTTTGGAAATCCAGGGCTGCCTTCACATTCAATTCACTAGAGACAAGTTGACCATGATCAGTTGAAAGGGAAATTTGGCGGAGCCTTTGAGAATTGAATAGAAAACAGACTTTATGAATATATTCACATCAATTTCCGGTACAGCATTGTTGGGGCAACAAAACCTCATATCTTAAAAGATGTCAAATGTTCAAGAGAGCAACAAAAAAAAATTACAAATTAAAAAATTACAATAACAACAATGGAAAACAAAGCCAGCCAAAGCACTATTGCAAATGGAATCACCTTCCACTTAATTCAATATCTGACTACAAATTACCTCAGCCAAGGTTGGTTTGTCTCTTCACAAAATAATTCAAAAAGTTGTGAATAGATTTGAATGAAACTTGCATGAAAAGTTGGTAATGACAAAAAGAGCAGATAATTGAATTTTAGGAGTGATCCAGAATATTTTCATAGATTTTTTGAAGGATTTTTAAACTCTTTGTGCAGATAGGGTCAATGAGCTTAAGAGGTCAACCTACGCGTACTTGAGGTTTGCATATGTGACAGTGCACCTCAAAACAAACAAAAAGTCGCCAGACATGAATTTTTAGTTAAGACCATATTCTGAAAGAGCAGACTTTAAGCTTTAAAATGATGTATAACTCAAATCAAATGGACTCTCCTAACCTATCTAAATATTGGAAAGAAAGCACAAACTCAGGAAAAGTGTGAACTGAGAAAAGAGGCTCTAAAGTACAGTGTCTATTCAAGCGCTTAATCTTTACCAAACCGCGCTGGCTGTGCGATGAATGGGACAAAAACAGGAAGTAAACCACCAGAGTAACAACAATGAAGGGATTATCAGATTAAACTGAAATTGAGCATGCCTTATTAACAAATTCTGTCCATAATTAATGCCAAATTTCAAAGCAGTAGCGCTATCCTTTCAAAAGTTATTAGAGTTGAGAGTGAAGAGTGTGGACAAGGTTTTTCAAAAATGAAATAAGGACTCTAAAAGACACACCTAATCACACTATTCTCCCAAAAATGTTCGAGATAAACTGCTAAAAAAAAAACACTTTCCCGCTCTTTTTATGACCCCAAATTTTAGCATTATGTAAAAGAAGACTTGCTCTTTCAGAAAATATGAAAAAGTCAAGTTCGGCTAAGTTGACCCATTTCACTTATTTTCAGTCCTCACGCAAAATCAGTGTGTGCGACTTTATGTTCGTTTTGAGGTGCACTGTCACATATGCGCTCTAAGTGTGTGCTTTTCTCGTGGGAGGCGCTGCACAGCTGCAAACTGATGACGTAAACAAAGGCTTCTATAATGGGAAATTGGACGATATGTGTGTATGATGGGTGGGAATAAGCTGTTTTTCAAAATAGTGATTTAAAAAATTTTTTTTTGACATACAAAGTTTTGTCACCCCAGCAATGATGTTTAATAGATCCAGGGACTCACCATCACAGGGACCATAGTAGTCGATGGTGAGGTTTGACTCCTGGCGGCAGGCAACGGCCTTCAAGTGGCACACGCTCTCGTAGGTCCTGCTGTCCGACCCACAGACCTTGTCCTCATCCACCCGGCCAGGAGGGCAGGCGTCCTGGCACACACACATGCCCTGGTTGCAGATCTGGTTGTACCTCTCCACGTCACACTCGACTCCGACGCACTCGTCTGTCGAGAAGATTGTCAATGAAATGGAAGAATCAACTCATTTTTTGAGAGGCACTGTCCTGTTTGTTACCCCACTGGCTACCATATTCTGATCTCTCTGTGGACTTTGAACTGAGTTTGCCACATTCCCATTTGAAGCAACAGATCTAAAAACACATACTAAATGCTGTTAGTTGTTGTTGTTCATTTCAATGATAGGCAATATG